>NC_134713.1:88720602-89023632 GCF_049634645.1 Pelodiscus sinensis | reverse complement strand
TATCCCCAAATATACCACAAAAAGGTCTCCAATATTTCACCAATGCAGCTAGTCTCTCTCTACTCTACACCAACCATCCAAAAAAAAAAAAAAAAGTTAACTCCCTTCTGGTGCAATTAGAAAAAAGAATGCTTACTTACAGGGTTTTCAACTGAAATTAGATATAAAAGAGTAAACGTAGCTAATACATATTCAGCTGGCCTCTGTTGATAGAAATCTGCAGATGTCTCTTTAGTTAATAAAAGGTATATTTAGAGTAGTTATAAAAGCACCTACAGTGTAATAAATAAAACCAGTGGGGTTACGAAACACTGTTTCTGGTGTTTATTTCTGAAAGGTTCAGTTATTGGTTTAATGAGGGATTCCCTTTGCCCCTTTCCCAACCCCAGAGCTCTATTTGGTTTTTTTTTAGAGCGTTATAAATTGTTTGTTTTCTTGACCACTGTGAAGGCTCATTAGTAAAGCACTTCTCTGACAGCTGGCAGTTTTCATACACGGTCGCTCTGGTGCTGCTGAGCAACAGAGCCTATTCCCCTGACACACACACACACACACACACACACACACACACACACACACACACACACACACACACACACATAAACACACACAATCTTTCAGAGTTAAGAGCAGCATGTTGAATCTAAAGGAAGTCGCTTCAGTAAGCCTGCACTGAGTTTCTCTGATGTGCAATTTAGTTGGGTTAAGGCAAGTATGTACTGTACAGCCTTTAGGGCAAACAACTTGCTGTCTATTGGCTTCTGTTACAAGGTCATCATGGTATTTTTTTAAATATTGTAATGACTAAGGAGACGTGGTGCTACTTGAAGTGGTCCCAGAAAGAACTCAATTAGATGAAATAATTTCATAACTCAATTAAAAAGAATGAAGGTAGTAAACACACGTAATAGCCAGCAGATGGCACTAATGCTTCTCCTTTTGAACCTTCCAAAGGTCTGGCAGTTGTTTTTGTGTATTCAGGAAATCCAGGAAGGGGGTAATGTACATCTCTGCCTGTACTTGTTGGAAAGAGAGGTCGAATGCACCTTTTGTTTCTCTGTCTCTGTGTATGCTCATTTTTTAAAACACAAAGGTTGGTGGTTTTTTTTTTCTGTTTGTAGAACACATGGGGCCATCCTGAAACAAGTTTTTTGAAAGGTCTTTCAGCCCCACACAGAAGTCACCGTGTTCACTTTGACCTAAAAGAGAGACACAGGAAAAAAAGATATTTGTAATCATCTCACAAATGTACTGATGTATCACCTCCCTTCATGTGAGACACCCACTAGACTGCAAAGTTCAGCTGCAACAACCTCCCCCCCTGAAGACAGAGATCACTTCCTCTGCCCGTTTGCATGCTCAGACAGATTGCATACATATGTGCACAGAAAGAAGGCATGGGCAAGTGATTTACTCATATAATCTCTTTAGCATCTTTTAAAACGTTATCAAGGTATTTGAAGCAGGTTCTCAAAACCATTTTGGGTAGGAGCAGTATTTATAATTCTCTCAAGCTGCTGACCATGTGTAACCTAGAGGAGGACCTGAACCATGGTAATCCAGCAAAATAGATGGACTTGGTATATAGAACAGAATGGCTGCATACTCAAATCACCTATGACTGCCTCAGCAAAGCAAGTGTGCAAGGTTTTAGCTGCACAGCTCCTGCTGACTTTAGTAAGGCCTATGACTAAACTTGTATTGGTACCATTTGCTAGATAGGTGTTCAACAGCCGTTTACTTGAGTGAAACTTTGCTAGTAGTTTAAATTACACAAATAAATTCTAATCAAGGCATTTCAGCTGAAAGAGACAATCACATCATGTCAGATTCATAGTCACTGTGAAGGACTGGGCATTATGATGGCTGCTACACATCAGGGGCTCTCTTATGAAAATTAGACCTACACTAGGTTTATATCTGATCTTCAGACAATCTGAATGGTAAATGGCACAATGTACATTAATTCTTTGACCTAATGTATGTGAAATTATTATTCAGTCACCTGAACATGTAGCTGCAGCATTATAATAGGAGACTAATACAGGCAGAGTGATCATGCAATTTCAGCAGGCAGAGGAAATGAAGGAACAGGGAAGGAGGCCAAACAAACTAGAGATGGCCCAAAGTGGGTCACTAGATCCAAACCTCTTTATTCTTTGGGATATTTGGATCCTGAACTGAATTTCATAGCTCAGGTCCCTCCAGAAAGTAAATTGCATGTAACCAAAAAGCCTATAAATATTTCTGTGTGGCATCGACATGACAGATAACTCAAAGATTCACAAATCTCATGGAATGACAAGGAAATCTTTTCTTAAGGATGAACTGTGCCTGAACAATTTCTCCAGCACATTAGGCTTCAAGATTAGACAGTGACGATGTTTTGTTTCATCTCTTTTTTTCTTGAACAAACATGTTTATTGTGAACAATATGGGAAAAAAACTCTCTCTCTTTCTATTTACATCTCCTTCCCTCCAACACTCTCCCAGAGAAATGGTCACACAGTGCAGAATCGTGTTCCAGAACTCAAGGGGTTTGTTTTGTTTTATTTTTGGATTTCACTGGCACTAATTCACTAATTCCAGTGACACAGAGCAGCTCCTAGTGTTCAGTTTGCCTTCCATGCCAGCTCTCCCATCTTTTGACTATTTATTGCATCATCTTATCATTCAAAGCCTGTGGGCACACTCCTGCCCTGTTGTCTGAAAGTGGGCATGGGCACTTTCAACACAGATTGCCATGAAGCTGTGTTGTGGGGTATCAGCCATGTGAGCATGGGAAGGATGTACATGAACATCAGTGCTGCTTGGTTCTATTTAGTTGGCAACTTTTATAGCCTGGTGCTATGGTCAGACAGTTTGTAAACAAGTATGGTGAGGAAGGAAGGAGAGGAAAATGATTTGTACACAACTGTCTGTGTTGTGTGCCTTGTGCAGCATGGAGCACATTGCTGGCACTTCAATAATAAACATAATAGATATTTAGAATACAGATAAAAATTCAGGTTGATGGAATTCTCTCATCATAATCCACAAAATCCATCGCTTCCTGTGAACAATTTACTGGTGAAGGCTAATAAATATACTTGGAACTACACAGGTGGAACTAATATTTGTGAGGTTTCCTTAAAGGATCAAAAATATTAAATAGATGGGGAGGAATCGCTGCACTCATTATTGAAATCCATGCTGTAAGCCACAATTCAGTGAGTCTTATGGGCACCACACAGAAGCAGCCATACTCAAATGAAATCACTGAAAGTTTATATTGTCAGAGCAGAAACCGTGTCCTTGGTTTTTGAACAGTGTCTAAAACAACAGGACCCCCACCCTGATTGAAGCCAATAGGCACAACTACAACATAAATTACAAATAAACATCCTGCCTTTGATACCTAATACAACAGAGGAAGGCCACCTCTCTTCTCTCTCTGCACAGACACAATAGTGCATATCCTCTGGTCCTGCTGAGCTGCATGAAGTGCAAGAATGGAGGAAGGAGACTGCATAGGTAGCTTTAGTTCACCCTTATGGACCCTCGATGGCTGGCATAAATTATAGCAGCCACAAAGATGCTTTAATTTAAATGAGGCTGCCCATAGCTTGAAGGGTTTATTTCTGCAACCTGGGAGCACTGGACGCAGGAATGCCCATGCCATACTCCCTCTATACTAGGAATCTTCGCTATCACTGGAGGCCAGGAAAGTGGACGGTGTCAGAGTTTCTAAGGCAGCTCTGCACAACTCAAAGATTTCCTTAAATTGGATCAATCTGGTCCAATGTATTTAGCCAATTCCTGCAAGTGATGAAATTATACATACTTTGAAGAGTGGGATTTGATTAATCATATATGACCAGAAAACATACCGCCTTGTGCTGTGATCCTGGAAGATTTCAGAAACTAAGCAGCACTGGGATGGATAGGGGACCTCCAAGGAAGAGCTCAATGCTGTTGGAAGTGGTGTTGCTGATTCAATAGGTGGTGCTCTTTCCTCTAGTTCAGTGCTGAGCCTAGAACCCAACATGGTGTTAAGGGGAACTGTGATGTTTTCACATAAGTTACAAAGTTTAGGTCTTCATCACTTGTGGTCAATTATGAGCCCATGGTTTGTGCATGATTTCAACATAGGCAAGAAGAATATAATTGCCCATGTCAGAATTTGATCTGCATAGTAACCCTCACTGGCAAAACCACATTCTGAGTTGAGCAATTACTTTCAGCCTATCTAAATTCTTGGCTGCAATTTCAACTGAATTCACTGTTTTTCTTCATATTTCTTCCTGCATTGCTGTGTTGTGTTTCTGTGCACTGTTAAACAGCTGTCACATTCCTACCCAGAGATGATTATATTTCGCTGGCAGGCTATTTACCAATATGTGCATATTCTTTACCTACTTCACAGCGGTGTTGGTTGTTTGTAAAACACAGAATCTTTGGCCACACACAGTAGTGTGAAGTCTAGCTATTTTAAAATTACTTTCCCCTTGAATCTTATGGAGCTAATATTGCTGTTCTCCAGTAGACAAGAGCCATGTGGAAATGAAAGATAGACATAAAATTTTAAGCAACCAACTATAATCTTCTGTTATCATTGAAGGGATGCAATTTCCACTAAGTATTGTCTTAAAAAAATGCTACAAACTAGTGATACTGCAATATGATTAAATGGAATTTTGAATTTATCATTCCACTATCTAAAAATGATCTGCGCACATCAACAGAGCTGAAGGCAAGGCATTGCTCCAGGATACACACGTGTGTGCTCCTGGCCTGCCTCTGCAGTGTGCAGTTTAAAGCTGTTGCTACATGTTGTCAAAGATGGTTAAACATTGCAGGAAGGAATTCTATAGAACCCTGATCAAACACTACTCAGTGAGAGGGAAACATTACATGTCTTTGTTTGACTGTCACTGATACATGACAATATGCCTTCTCTGGGTTTATTGGAAATAATATTAACTTTCATACTGATTTCTGTCTTTCAGTGCCATAAAATCACACGCACCCAAGCAGAAAAGCAGTAGAGCCATAAAACAGAATTCAGTTTTAAAGGTTCATCATATATTTATTTGTCTCAGCTACATGCTTTCAAATGTATATTGGCTTCTGTTTTCTACAGCTCCAGCATTCCCTCCACTCAGTGTTAGGAGGCTCTGTAAATGCAATCAACTAGTCTTGAAGAAGAAACACAGAGCGCATAAAGAAAATAGGATAATATCTCAGCTAGAGGGCTCCATATGTTGATGGCAATGCACAGTACACGGAGGAAAAAATAGGATTAGAATTGTTCTAAGTACCTATGAGCCACCCCGAGTACAAGGAAGGAAATAACATTTTCTAAATGTACAACATGATTCCAAAAGTGCAGGTGAAAAATCTTTATTTGAACATATGCAGAGGAAAAGCTGAGGTTGAGCTGAAATGAGAGCTATGCGCTATTTTAATTTAAAACTGCTACAATCCTGCCAGAAACTAGCATGCCTCACAAAAGGCCAAGTCTTGAGCACCCTCCCAATACAAAGTCCACAACCAGCAAAAGTGTAAATACCAGACTCATGTAAATAATAATGGCTGGTAATTCAGCAGCAGGTTTCCTTTCTAAAAAGTAATTACAAGATTTAGTTTAATGTTTCCATTACAGTGTGAATGGTTACTAGGGTTGAATTGATGTTGCCTAGTTATGTTTAGTTCTCTCCTTCAGTACAAGTGATTGGAAGAGAAAAGGCACAAAGGAAAGGATGCTCTCTTGTAAGACATGACATGTCACACTGTCATCTAATGAGTCTATGACATTAAACAAATCCCCAAAAGTTACACCTCTGTACTGAGGCACGATTCACCTGGGCAGTAATGAATCTGGCTTGCTTTTTGCTTGGCACTAGTTCAAGTGATGTTTGTAAATCATTGCCATGTTGCAGTCTAAGGATGAGCAAGGACTTCAGTGTAAATCTGTTCCAGTCTTGTGCTTTTGCTGACATTTTCTTTTTCATTCAACCCCAAAATGTATCAGCTTGTGTTTCTAGGCAGTAGAGGGAACTGTCACTCTCACACTGCAGTCAAAATATATCATCCTACTTAAACTGATTTCAAAAGCAACATGCCATTAAAAAAGAAGAAGAAGAAGATGAGAAGAAAGCAAATAAAGTAGTGGAACACCTGAAAAGAATAGATGTTTAATAAGAAAAAATAAAGTAACTGTGTTTCTTACATAACATGTTTCCAAACCTCTGATAAAATCACTGGGCCAAATCCTCAGTCAGATTTTACTGAGGACTAGTCTACATACAGCACTGCATCAGTGCAACTGCCCCATTCTAGCACTGGGTGAAGATATTACCTTTGCCAATGTGAGAGATTCTCCCATTGGTGTAGTTAATCCACCTCCCTGAGAGGCAGTAGCTATTTGGAGGGGAGAAGCCCTCCTGTTGACATAGCACGGTCTATAGTAGGAGTTTGATCAGTATAATCGCATTGCTGGCAGGTACCAATTAGGTCTGAAGTTTAGACCAAGTCTCAGTTTGACTATCCGGACACATCAGACTTATTAAAATAAATGTGATATATTGTATCCCACCACAAGAAATCATTATATTGCAAGAGAAGGATAATGCTAGTGGTTAAGTGCACAACTTGAATTCAGTCTGTCAAGAAAGACTTCTGCCTCCCCTGAATTTTTAAGTCATGTAATCTTTCAGTTTAATAATCCTTTAATATCTGTATGGCACCCCATAGAGTATCTCAGAAGTGAAGTACTTACATATACATGGGCTGTAGCTGTAAATGAGATGTCTTCTGTGGGCCTTGATAGCCGTAAGAGTCAAATCCACCTATGAAGTCAACTGAAAGAGGGGGAAATTGCTTCCATTAGAAACATCTTTTCAAAAATAATAGGCACTATCACACTGATTGCATTGGACAGACCTCCTAATAATCTATCTACTAAAATTAGAGTGATTAATTGTACATAGGGTAGGTGGCAGGTGAATGGGAGAAGAGAGGTAGTGTCTTCAGAGACAATGAGGGATTTATAAAATCCTTTTACACTATTGAGAATTATACATCACTCTTTTCTCAAGCAGACCACATGATTGGAATATAAAATTACATTTTATTTTGATACGACAAATGATGTAAATCATTTATTTGTTGGTATGGATGCAATGCTACTGACTGTGATTACTGTGTCAAGCTCACTGACATACTGTGGTTCAATGGTCTAGAGGAGAAAGGATATTGATCCTATTCTGTTTGAGAGACAGAAGTTTCTCTGATTCCCTGCTTTGACATTTGGGTTGAAATGCAGAGAGAGAGAGGCTGAGAACAATTTATCCGAGCATTGGAGAGGGCACTTCACAGTTCTAAAGATACTCCAAATATAATGGAGGTCTGTGAGTGGGGGTTAGTTTTTAACTCAAACACTGGCTATCTATGTTTATTTATTTTATAAAATCATATGCAGCAAAGGTGGGCAAATTCCAGCCCGGGAGCCAGATCCTGTCTGCAAGGTTAATCCCTGGCAGGCCCCCACCTCTATGTTTACCTGCGCCACTGCAGATATCAGACAATCAAAACTCTTTATGGCTGCAAATTGCTGTTCATGGCCAATGCGAGCGGCAGGAAGCGGCGAAGACTGGGATGCTGCTTCCCCCCACTTGCATTGGCCACAAACGGTGATCCATGGCCAATGAGAGCTGCAATTGTCCAACACCTGCAGAAATGTAGGTATACATAATGGTGGTGGCCTGCCAGGGTTAGCCCCTGTTTTTTATTGCCCACTCCTGATAGACAGTCACATTCAGTTCTGAGACTTCCAGTTTTCCATACTCAAATACTTTCTTTTATATGTAATATGAGGTCTTTGTGTCTCACATAACTGTAACCCACATATACATTTGGATGCTATCTTCATGCAATCTTCTAACCTACACATTGTACGCTAGAGAGGCATGAATAATTGGATCTACTTCTATAGGAGAGACTGAGAGATACCTACCCTCGAGTAGCCTATAGTCTGGTGTTTAGAACCTGCTCAAGAGCAGGAATTAGAATCTGCATTTTCCACATCTTAGGTGAGTGCCTCAACTATTGAGCTATTAGGTAAAAAGGGACAAGAAGTCCTGTAGCACCTTTTAGACTAACAGATGTATTGGAGCATAAGCTTTCGTGGGCAAAGACGAAGACGTGCATGCATCTGACGAAGTGGGTCTTTGCCCACGAAAGCTTATGCTCCAATACATGTGTTAGTCTAAAAGGTGCTACAGGACTCCTTGTCGCTTTTGCAGATCCAGACTAACACGGCCACCCCTCTGATAGGTAAAAAGGGAGCATCTCCCATCATTGTCATTTTGTTAATGTACCCTAAATTCTATTGTGTATCTTGCCTGAAAATTAAGAGAGATTTGACATTTAGATGACCCATTTGGATGTTTCCATTTTTTTGTTTTAATTAAATCAATTACCAAAATATATATGCATACATGAAATGATTTGACCCAAATCTGCATTTTTTCAGCAAAATAAGTTTCAGCTAAAAAATTTCACCTAGCTTGAGTGCAGGGATGGGCATTAAATGGCAGTGGTTTGCCAGGATTAACCTCTGGTGTGCCGCCCGTACTATATTTACCGGTACCTTCACAGACACTGGTAATTGCAGCTCCCCATGGCTGCAGAACACCATTCCTGGCCACTGGGAGCTGTGGGAAGTGGCATGGATCAGGACACCTTTTCCCACAGCTCCCCTTGGCCAGGAACAGTTATCCATCATCAACAGAAACTGCAATCACCCTCATCTGTGGAAGCACAGGTAAGTATAGTGGTGGTGGCGCACTAGGGCCTAACCCTGGCAAACCACTGCCATTTTATTGCACAGGCAGCTAACTCTGGTGGACCAGATCTGGCCCACAGACTGGTATTTGCTTACCCCTGCTCTAGTGTATACCACTTTGACTTTACTTATCAAAAGAGAAGCCAAACCTGCCAAGTTCAGATTTGGAACTCTGTTTACCTTAAATACTGAGATTCCCCTAAGCAAACTGTGATTCTGAAGGTATCTGCATGCACCAGAAAGTAACATACTACTCTCTAATTATATGACTGCAACAATAAAATTAGAGTTCACGTGTTATTCCTTTTATAATTCACAAATCTTTATTTGAGAGCTTTCACAGTGGACAGATTACATACGGCATTTCACAACACATTATTATGAAGAGCTTTTGCTCTAAGATAAACATTAACATATAATCATACTTACACATACACATATCTACTTTCCAAAAACTCTGAACTACTGTGTTCGTAGGGCCATACCCTTCCCTTTATCCACACAAGATCTGGGCATGAGGCCACCAGCTCTTAGAAAACTCCAATTAGTACAGAATACTGCAGTACATCTCCTTAGCAACACAGCCTACTGTGAACACATCAGGTCTGTCCTTTACTCTCTACTCTGGCTTCCCATAGAATATTGGGTCAAGTTCAAGGTCTTGAGACTTATCTTCAAGGTGCCCAATGGTCTGGGCCAGCATATCTAAAAGATCACCAAAAGCTCTAGGCTGAAGGCCTTTGTCAACAACTTTTTTCCTCTGGCACAATGGTGCTTTCATCCATAAGGGTAAAGCTCATCTTTACAAGAGACCGAACTTGCTTGGTGCTTGGCCCAAGAACTAAGGATTATTTCAAACCTCGCCATCTTCCACTTTAAGAACAAGGCAAAGTTCTTCACTTTTCCTTCTCTAACATAAACACATAATAGTATGTAATTAAAAAACAAAACCAAGCAATTATATACCCCCCTAGCCAACACTCAAATCCCTTTCAAAACAAAGACATACTACATTCACAATTCTTCTCAGGGATGCTCTGAGGAAGCTGTGTGGGGGCGATAGGCAAGGGCTGGGGAGTGGCTTGGCCTCGAACATTGGTGGATCTGGCCCTAGTGCTCTGAATATTGGTAGAGCGCTGGTACCACAGGCCCATACAACATGCCGCCTATGTTTGTGACATCATAGTTATTATCATAGGAAGAGACATAAGTAATGAACACAGGATTGAGATTTTAGGAGATGGTTGAACTCTTATTCAACACAGATATGGGTGACTCAGGTCTTTGCCGATACATCTTGTAGTGAATTGCCTTTGATATAAATGCTCTCTTTTTCAGCCTTGACCTTCTGAACAAAGAATTCAGAAAACAAGCAGTCTGGGCTAGATCATCCACTGGTATAAATCAGCATAGCTCCGCAAGCTTCAACAGAACAATGCCAATTTAAGTCAGCTGGGGGACTTGTCCCTCTGTATAGTGTGTGAGTGCTTTCAGAGGCATGTTGTTACATAAAATTTTACCTTGTAAGTAATGACAAAATTACTCTAATGTCACAGGCAGGAAAGCTTTGTTTTGAAGACACAAGAAGAAATATCCCAAAGGGAGTTTCTAGGTCCTTTTCCAGAAAGCTAAAGCAAAACATTCAGAAACAAATTCCCAGCAATAAAAGGAATTTGTATGGGGTCAGTAAAAAAAAAGTGTGCTTATTATTTCTGCATGGCAGTGTGTCCCTGTCTTTTGCTCTCTTGCACAAAGGAAACTCAGTGTATAAGCAGGCCAGAATACCAAGTGACATAAACAAGATGGGCCTGTAGAGCGAGCTCTGTTTTAAGCAGACATTAGAGACTCCCCACTTGTATATCCAGATGACGGTAGAGGAGAGAGTATGAGGTAGGGGAGAGAATATGACTGTGACCTTGTTAAAGCCTACAATGGCTCCTCACGTACCTGCAAGTGAACTGGGAAGTGTGTGCAGGGGTTAATGCAATATGAACTCTGCTGCAGAGAATGTCTATAATTTCTTTGCAGCACCTTCATTGTGGCAGCATTTCAGTGCTGCCAAGCCCGTGGTGCCTAGACTGTGCTAAAAGCTCCCTATGGATTTTGAGTGAGTTTCTCAAAGTATGCAAAATGCTGCCCTTTTTACTGGGCATTTTATCCTGGCTGTGCCTAAAAGGTCACTAAAAGTGTCATACCACTGATACATTCCTGGCAGCAGTAACATGAGATGAATAAAATAAGCCTCATTAGTTGAATCATTACAGATGTTTCAATTCCTAACCTTACCCATCAAACACATTTTTTGCCTACTATATTTTACTTTAATCTTGTATATCATCATTACAAAACTCAGGCCTTTAATCATGCTTTGCCTTCATAAACACACACACACAATCCTGCTTACATACCATCTCAACAGATGAAACATACTGGGAGGCTTGCTTGAACTCTGGAAGTGCTGCTATAATTTATTTCTAAACATTTAACAATGAAAATATCACTTTCATTTTGTGAGTCTGAATTTATTTCTTGACTCACTGATACTAACCTCCTCTTGGTCAGGAAGTCAAGTTTACAAAACTATCACCAACTCTTTCTAGGACATAACTGTGGAAGTCATGTAATTAAAATAGGTTATAGTTCAAAATAATGGGCCTATTTTCTATTAATACGCCCACCCAGGACCTGATCTTGCAGCCCTTGCACATAGTCAAAACTCCCACTGAAGTCAATGGAAGCTTTGAACACATCTCAGCCTGCAGGATGGGATTGTAAGTCTAAAGTTGGTATTCAGCTTCAGTTGCTGGAAATTTGCTGATATGCAAATGGACCTGAACAGAAGAGGCCTCATTCATATCAAAGAGCGAGGCGTCACTACCAAGACCAGCAGTGAGGAACAAAGAAATAGATAGATAAGTAGGCAGGAAAGAATGTGGCATAATGTAGCAAAATGATGCTCATGCAGAAAAAAAAGGAAGAATATTAAAAGAAAAAGAAATCAGGTGACTGGCCATCCTCCTCCAGAAAATAATACACATGGCTTCAGCAGAGCTATGGTATTTTCTACCAGTTTGGATCTGAGCCAAGATGTCTAACAAGCAGTTAGGACACTCACCTATAGAAATAACACTGACATTTTGGCACTCATCAAAATTTAGTAGGGACATAAAAATCAGTGCAAATTAAATATGAAAGGCTATGGACTCTTGAGAGGAAGAGAGGCCTTATCTATAAAGGAAGTTTGGGAAATAGCCATACACTTTATCATGTGCATGATCATTACACAAAATATTTCCACTGTACACACAATTCCCCTTGCAGAGAAACTATGAGAGAATGAACTCCACATTACAAACATCAAAGTCATGTTACTCAATGCTCTACTGCAAGGCTCTCTGGTTGGTAAGGTACGCAACTCCAGCTATGTAAATTATGTACCTAGAGTTAACGTATCTTAAATCCCTGTCCACACAGCATGAGGTCGATGGGAGTAAACACTCCCATCGGCTTCCCTTGCTTCTTGTGAGGAGTAGGAGTACCGGGGCTGATGGTACTCCTTTTCAGTTCATTCTAGCGGGTCTATACTACACCCGCTAAATCAAAGCCCAGAAGATCGACTGCAGCAGCATCAATCTTCTGAACAGAGTAGACGTTCTGAACAGAGTAGACAGAACAGATACATGGTGATGCTGGGGGTATAAGAATCTGTCTAGAATAGAATAAAATAGAATAGAATACTGGATATAGTTAAGAGCGGTGCAAAAATGCTGATTTTAACAAACCTTGACACAATTTAGAAACACTTAATGCACTGAAATTAGGGACAATTTTATTAAATTAGAAATTAAATCAGAACACCAGATGTCTGCTGTAAAAAAATAAAGAAAATCTTTAAACAAGTAGGAAGAGCTTTATGATCTTGTAGGCTATTACCACTGTCTGGCTTCCTGCCAAGCTGTTTTGTGACGGCACAATACTCCCTCTCTGACAAACCTACCTAGCCATACCTTTTGTAAACTGTGAGCATGGCTGTTGCACACTGTTCAGCAGATAGACTGATGTTTGTTCTAATACAAATTCTCAATAAAGTTTGTTTACAATGATAAACAAATGCCAGAGGTCTTTGTCCTGTGGACATAACAATTAAGATCCACAGACGAGAACAGTAGAAAAGTGGCAGCAACAAAGAGCACATGTGCCAGTTTGTGAAGCTGTGCCATTACCATTGAGACATTACAGCCAAAGACTGAAGGATTAGCAAAGGGAAACACTCTATCCAGATTTATCTGCTTTGGTTTTGATGGGCTCTCATCATTGCAATTCCATTCCCTTTCATACCAGTGGAAACTGTTCTCTTTGGCATTCCTTTCTGGTTGCTCATGAATTTCCAGGCTTCGCAGCAGCTCCTTATACCACTTAATGTGTTCTTTAAGATAATTTGGGGCCCTCTGTGAGCCCTGCTTATCCCTGGCCAGCTCTTCCCCCACTCCATCTGGTATAAGATATTGGGTCTCGGTAATGCATGGGCTAGCAAAATCAAATTGTCAAATGTAGTGCCAACAAGGTCCTTCCTCCATTCTGTTAAATGCCTCCACTTCAGTTACGATAATTTAAAAATATATTTTATTTTTTCCTTTTAAGTATATCTCAGACAGGCCTGGTCCTTCCAAGAGTTTCTATTTGCTTTCCAATCTTTGTGCATGTGAACATTTCCAAAGTGTCCTTGAGATAAAACATTTCTAAATTAGCTAAAGTCTCGACAGGTTTTGCCCAGTGCCAGCTGGAGGTAATGCAGGTTAAATAGGATCACCAAGGCAGTGATAAAAGGAGATCTTAGGAAGAATTTGCTATAGGCTAGCTAATTCCTAGGGCTAAGGTAGTGATAAGAAAAAGCAGACTGGGGCCACACTGCCACAGTCATTATTTGTAACACCTAGGAGCTGCAGTCATTGACCACGGTCCCATTGTGCTGGATGCTTTATATACATAGAAAAAAAAGTCACTGTCCAAAGATCTTACAATCTAAATATAAGACAAAAGACAACAGATGGATAGAGACACATGGGGGAGTACACAGAAACAATAGTGGTCAACTTGATGGGCTGTGTTCTCTGCACATCAACAGCATAACAGATGTCAAGTTTTTTGTAGGCCTTTCTGCAGAGAAATGTTTTAAGGAGGGTAGGAGGAGGATAATGAGTTTGTTTTGTGGATGTTTATGGGGAGTTCCTTCTAGGTGTGAGAGGCAGCAGGCAGAAAGCACAAACAGGGAAGACAGAGACTGGCATCATGGGCCAATCTGAGGCAGGAATTGATAACTCAGTAGCAAATGAGAAATGATATAATACAAATAAATAAGCATAATAAGAATTAATAAGTGGAACAAAAAGGAGAATTGGGCACTGAATGTGTGAAGACTAACAAAGCAAGGTTAATGAACAGCTATCCAAACATTTAAAAGGAAAGGGCAATAGTAATAAGAAATAAGAGGACCTTTGAGAGGTGACATACTAGTAGACTAGAGAAATTTAGCACAAATATACGTGTCAGAAAGAGTCTTGGAATTTCCAGGACATTATAAAAAGTTCAGTTTGACTCCTACAGTGGAGAAAACACTAAATTGGATGGAACAGGAGAATGCCAGACAGTGCAAGTGAGCAGACACACCTTGAAAGGTTGGCTCTATAGCTTTGGGTCCCCAAATAAGGGATTTTGGAGCTTGGTTGTTCATATCAAACCTATTTTAAAGAGTGCCAGATAAATGGTGACAATGCTTTTCAGCTGTACTTGTGTGGAGCAACTGTAACAAACTGTACATTGCATTAAGTTAATCATATATGGGCATTCTCAGTACGTAGTCCAGTGAAAGTAGGCACAAACTCCTATGTTACTAACCCAGGGTATGTCTACACTACCCTCCTAGTTCGAACTAGGAGGGTAATGTATGCATACCGCACTTGCTAATGAAGCCCGGGATTTGAATTTCCCGGGCTTCATTAGCATAAGCGGGGAGCCGCCATTTTTAAATCCCCGCTGCTTCGAACCCCGTGTAGCGCGGCTACACGGGGCTCGAACTAGGTAGTTCGGACTAGGGTCCTATTCCGAACTACCGGTACTCCTCGTGAAACGAGGTGTACCGGTAGTTCGGAATAGGCACCCTAGTCCGAACTACCTAGTTCGAGCCCCGTGTAGCCGCGCTACACGGGGTTCGAAGCAGCGGGGATTTAAAAATGGCGGCTCCCCGCTTATGCTAATGAAGCCCGGGAAATTCAAATCCCGGGCTTCATTAGCAAGTGCGGTATGCATACATTACCCCGCTAGTTCGAACTAGCGGGGTAGTGTAGACATACCCCCATTTCTGTTATGGACTTGATAAAGTTGTGCAGGGCATTGTTATCTTGATCTCCTGTCTTGAGTTTTTCCTCCAAGTATAATGACATCTGTGAGTAGCAGTGTAAGATTTTTGAAAGGGTTTGGGGGGTAAAATTCATTTCTCTTTATAGAAAGGAGATTAACTTTGCATGCTCCCTGCATCTTTTCCAGTGCAATTTGCTTCTAAGATGGCTTTCTATACTAGGGGAATCAATATAATATTTTAAGCATCCTTATTTTAAAACACTTTTCATTTAATAAGATTCAGCGATGGATGATGAATGAAAAAAATACAATAATGTAAGGCAGACACATCCCCTTGGCTACTGCGGTGCATTGATTTTATTAAACAGTGTTCCATCGTGATGAGCCACCAAAATGGAAATGTTACTTCCTTCAAGCACTAATGTTATGTTATTTAGATATTTTTTTTTGAAACTCAAGCTTGACAATCCCCACAGGAGGAGGTGAGGGATGTAGAGGAAGGGGAAGGCAAGACATAGAGGAAGAAGGGAAATTAACATCTCTGAAGCCAGAGACAGAACCATGTCCCCTCCCCCCCCCCGCATGATTTCATTTATTTATATATTTTGTTTCATACCACATCCCAGTCTCTTAGGGATTCCTTTAACATCAACTTCATTAGCTATGAAGGCAGCAATCCATAACCAATTTTCCTTTCATGTCAAGCTTGTTCACGTTTAAACCCAGCCCTTTTGTTGGAAACATTTGCAATTAATCCTGAAAACAAAGAAAATGCAAATCTTACAGACTACCCTAACCAACCCTTCTGATTCAAGGTCCTGACCACCATCTATTATACATTAAATGAATTGAAATTCCCACTTTGAACCTAACCTAATTTTCTAGTAATAATAGGCATGGATTCCCAGAAGCACTCTATGCATCTTGATAATAACATCCTAATTTCCTTTCCTGGTAAATGTTTTAAATAAGATTTTAGCACCAAAGGAAATTAACCTTTAAATTAATTGTAATTATAAAATGCCATCGCTGATTTTGTCTTTAGCCTAATTACTTGTTATTATTTAAATAAACTGCCCCTCCTCTGAGCTTTCAGTTCATTTCTCTTGCTGCAACACATGCCAGCTGATCATAGCTAAGGCAGCGTAATGTCTGTGTAGGTCCTGTAAATACCTGGATAGTTTCGTTCAATTTACATGTCAAACACATTTTTTTTAAAATTTTTCTATCTGCTATTTATATACCTCCTCCCAGCAGTTAATTCTGCTACCTAGTTGTTTCCAGTTTGTATTTTAGAACAAGTGGCCAGACCTTGTGGGATTCAGAGTGTTTACGTCTCACTGCTGGGGGGAATGAGATGGTATAAGCCAGCCTTTTCTGTTTTTATTAGAGGCCACTTACAAGGTTAGAACACAAGTGAAAGTAATGAAGTGGGAATTGGCTATTGTTACTTTCAAAAGGCTGATGCTGTATAGACTTCTCAGTAAGTTTCCTACATGCTCATTGCTCATAGTGGTGGTTTGCTTTCCCAAGCCAGCTTGTTGTAGGATGAAATGTGTCAGACAGTGCCATGGGATTTCTGAATCTTCATTCTGTGTGTGTTTGCATCAGCATCCTGACAGCAGAAAACAGCCCATTGCTCTCCACCATCCGCCCTCCCCCCGCTTTGGTTTTATGTAGCAGTCAGAGCACTAAACCAAACAAGTACTCAGAAAAGCTTCTAGCCAGGCTGTAAATTTGGGAGTTCACCTGTGTCAAAGGACTCTGGCAAATTTCAAACATATTTTTAGCCTCTCTGTCTTAGTTTGCTCATACACGACACACACAATTTGTTGAACAGGTGAGAAAACAGAGGTGTGTATGTGTGTGTGTGTGGTCTCATCTTTGTGTTTATAGCTGTATTTGTAACTGGTTTTTCAGAGCTTTTTTAATGCCTCAAAGAGCCATTTGTGGGGCCAAAATAATGCAAGAGTCGGGCTTCTCATGATATTTCATTTTTTAGGTGGTAGATTGCTTTTACATTACTCTGACCTGATAAAAGGCTCCCAGAGGCAGAAAATATAGACTCAAATATGAATACTGAGATAAACAGTCCTACTGAAGAGAGTACTGTTCTAAAAGGCACAGTTGCATCATAATAGCCTCAAAACTCCCAGTTCACACATATCTACCTTGTCTGTAATTTTGTTGATGGTGGCATGTTCTATTTCATAATGATTGGAAAACTATTTTTATGATCTTGCATAGCACCTCAAGCACTTATTTTATTATTACCTGCTAATTTAAATATGGGAAACAAATATGAGTAGGTTAAATAACTTTCCCAAGGTCACAAAGAAGTCTACATCAGTGCCAAAAATAGAAGATGGAAGTCCTGGCTCCCCATCCTGTGCATTATCCAGAGGATCACATCTCTTATAACTAACCAAATTAAAATCTCTTTCCCCCACAATGTGAAATCATCATGGCATATCTGTTCATGGCTGATATTCCAATGCACTGCATTCTTTAACATAACAAATCACATTGATTTATTGGTGTGGCAGATGGATTTGTAGTATCTGAGACACTGCATTTCGGAATATCTTCAGAGAATCAGGAAGTACCAGGAGGTTTGCAGAGAAGGGAGTGAAGAAATTAAAAAGGATTACTTAGAACTTATTTCTATGTCAAATATCCCCAGAATCCTGGCTCGATGGATAGTCAGCATGGAAATCTGTCATTTTTGCCTTGTATTTCACCTTGAAATAACAAAAGAGGGACCAAGTACTTAAAAGGTAGTAACATGAGTAGCCACAAGGTGAGTAGGCACAGTTTCCATGTTTTAGATTCACCCCTGCTAGTACAGGGTATCGAAGTGGGCTGTGCCCACGAAAGCTCATGATACCATCTACATGTTTTGTTAGTCTATAAAGTGCTACCAGACTATTTGTTGTTTTTCACTCTGGACAGGCAATAGTTATACTACTGCTTTCTTTGAGGGTGCATTACAAAGGGAGAAGTCAGCCTTTATTGGTAGCTCTGGCTGCACAGGCATTCTGGTGAGGGTGCTGTGTGGGGCTGCACTACATTTGCAATTTTCCA
The DNA here is from genome assembly GCF_049634645.1 of Pelodiscus sinensis. Lineage (NCBI taxonomy): Eukaryota > Metazoa > Chordata > Testudines > Trionychidae > Pelodiscus > Pelodiscus sinensis. The sequence goes on along the minus strand of NC_134713.1, from coordinate 89,005,364 downwards.
GCCATCTCAGTTGCACCTCCTCTCCACTTAGTGCTGCCCACCTCTGGGCTCAGCTGACCCCCTTGCTACTGCCTGTCTCCCAGCACAGGAGAGGTTGAGTCTGTTGAAAGTTGGTGCGGGGGCATTCCATTTAAGTAGCCATGTTCTGTGTTTAATTTCCTGCAGTATAAAAATCCCAGGAGGATGTTGTTTTATTGATGACATTCCTGGGTTTTTTTCACTAAGTATCTGAATATTTAATAACATTTTCAAAAATACGTTGACTGTTCTTTACAGAAGGCAGCTAACAGCAGATAGCAGGGAGCCAAACTGCTAGTGAGCAAAAGCACTTTCAGTGAACATTTCAAAGTATTAAAAATAGTTTGCAATCTAAAATGTAGCCCTAATAAGATTCCAGAAAACAAACGAGAAGCTCTGGTAAGTTTACAGCTGTTGAATGCTGCCAAGCAATGATAGCTGTTAACATTTTCATGGTTTTTAAAAAAATTGCTGCACTAATAATGCTAATGAAGTTAGAATGACAATTATTTCACCCTACCATTAGCAACAGGGCACATGAGAGGGGAGGAGCAATGAAAGACTCACTTGGGGATGATCCAGGCCCTCCCCTTTTTCCAGATGTATACCTTCAGGGAACTCCCTCCCCACTCAAGTGCATGGAGCAGGAGGCACGGCAGGCTCCAGAGACAACAGGGTCTTATTTAGCCACAGCCAAGTGTAGCATTAGCAAGGCAGGGGGCGAGGCACCTTCAGAGCCCTGAGACATTGGGGTTGACAATGGGTATTTATAACCATTAGAACTCTGAGTGTTCTCTTCTGTTTGCTGATTGGTTATTTGTCCCCGGTCTCCTTCCACCTGGCTCTTCTCCGGTCTCCCTGTTGCCAGCCTTCCTCCATCCCTCTTTCCCTTCCTTCCTTTTTTTCCCCATGCTCTCAGCCCCTCTTAACATTTTGCTTCACCACAACTGCTGTTCCCATTTTACCACAAATAAAAGAGAATATGATATTAACAAGAGGTGTAACCACTATAATGGCCTACATTAGGCAAGTTAAAAGCCAGAGCTTTTCCTTTTTGGCTACAATGCCCATCTCATTCTCTACTTTGCACCTACACCTAATTTCCTCCTCCCCCCAACTGAAAAAATGGCTATAGGGTTTTGTTGTTGTTGCTGTTGCTTTAAATTAGAAAAAAAATACTTGACCCCATTTTAAGTGACTTCTGACAATTGTTCTAACAGAACTGTTCTTTTTTATATCCTGTCCTTGCAGGGTTCATATTTCTATTATTCCTCCAATTTTATCTGGCACCACTTTCATGCTTGTGACACTCTTAGCAGGAGTCAAACAAAATCCTGAGATTACAGAGATTACTCTGAAGGCCTGGGAAACTTTGAAAAGACCTTACCTTCAGGCCAAAAGCCCTAGATTAAGTAAATGAGGTGTTCATCATAAGCTTGATCACTTGGCTTTTACATTGCTGTGAGCCTAAAATGCCTTTTCTGCCACCCAGCAAAGGGCACACCCAACAAATTCTTCTCAAAATATTCACACAAACAGTGTTTTGTAAGGTATCACATAAAAACTGCTGACATTCTGTTCATTGATGTCACTGTGTGATGTGTGTACACCTTGTATATAAAGAGCTATGTATGGGTTTTGGAAATGTGATCTTAAAATATGTTGTGAAGGCAGCTGATAAACAAGCCTGCCCTAGACAAAGGATCATGGATTTATCTGTCTGTTTAGATCAAGTGAACAGGAGAAGAGAAAATCACTTGAGCAGATTGAAAGCAAAATACAATAGACATACATTTGCATCTAAGGTAAACAAAGTGATCAAGCCAATCGAGAAAGAAAATTGACCACAGGATAAAGCAGGGACTACACCCTAAAGAGCAAGCAGAAGGTTTTTGGTCCTTTCTGGACTAACTTTTCAAGGAATTCTTCTGGACTGTAAGGGGAAAAAGGGGATTCCTTTGTTATACATCACCAACAGGGACAACACTCTGGGAATCCGTGAAAGGTGGATCCCCCTACCATGTGGGTTGAGGATGCTGAGAACTGAGTGTAGGTGAATAAGTGCCTGAGACCAGGATAGTAATCTGTCCAATCTTACCCACTAGAAAGTATGTTGTATTTTGTTTTAGTCATAACCATTTTCTGTGTCTTCTCTCTCTGCTTAGTATCACTAACATCTTTATTAATAAACTTATTCCTGCATTTACAAGAAAGGCAAACTGTGGCCATTGGGACCTGCGAGTTAAATGACTCTTCTGGCATTTAATCCCAATGAACCACATGTGGCCCGTGGGCCGGAGGTACCCCACCCCTGATATAAATAAATAAAGAATAGCCAGCCAACAGGAAGAAGATATAGCTCTATATAAAGATGCAACCCTTCCTCCTACTGATAGGCATGTAGGAACTGGCAGATATAGCAGAACCAAAGTCGTTATTTATCAGGGAATAAGCACAACTGAGGTCAGGTCTATACTCCTTGAGTTCCCTGTGTTTCTCTCTTGCAGCATGGGGGTGGAGAGCAAGGGCAGGCTATAAGAGGAGTAAAAGCATGGCTAGTGCATCTGCAGTGATTCAGATCAACAGACCGAACCACTCACATAAACTGGAGGTGCAGCTTTTCCAGGGTCTTGGATTACAGTGATAGCTGGGGAGTAACATTAGGGATAAAACCGTCTTCTCCTGAAACCATCCCCTTTTCTGGCTTGATGCACATGAGATGATCTGGCCCAGAGTATTTTGAAGAAGTTACACACAGAATCTATATTTAGAATATGAACACCAGGAGACGTGAAATCACAACAGCAACAGCAGACACTTAACTGGCCTGACGGGTCTGTTAAAGATATATGTATGGGGAAATGGAGGGGAGTGACTAGAAAACACAGTCATCCAGTAATTCAGAAATAAAAAAAATAAACCTAAGTACAGGTCGATGTGTGAGGTCCCACATCCTTGCCTAATGCTGAGGAGAGCATGGTACAAATCAGGGTGCCATGAAAAGGAAGAGAAAAACTCACTTTTGTATTACCCTAAACCTGGACCATATACCTAGGACTGGCCCCATAGTATAAATGGAGAATTTTCCTCAGCTTTGCTTTATGACCTCAGTTAACAGTGGTGTCGGAACAATGTTTAGGGTAGAGATTCTGAGCTGCAATCCTTCCAGCTTATCCCATCTTCATCCCGCATTGCCCCAACTGCGGGCCACAACCAGGGTGGCTGCAGCGCCCCAGGCACTGCGCCAATGAACATGGTCCAGGGGTCTGCAGAGGAGTTGCTAGGACTCCAGGCAGCAGCAGAGTCCCTGGTGGACAGGACCCTGGGCTGAAAACGGAGACCACTGGGCCAGTTGCCAGACCTCACATGCAGCAGGGTTGGTAGCCGGAACACGATGGAGTTGGTATCCAGGACTCTGGGCAGCAGCTGGGACCCTAGCCAAATCTGGGGGTGCTGTAGCACCTTCTGCACCTCTAATCTCCCACGCCTTTGTCAGTTAATAGCAAGAAAAGACCAATACCACAGATGGGGATCATTGTAGTCTATGGGCAGCTCAGACACACTCCCATTTTCTCCAGCTTTGCTTTATAAACTGGTCCCAGATAGAGGGGTAATGGAGAAGCCTCCATTCCATCTTTACTTACATGGGGCCATCCCTGCACTATGATGATGCTCCCAGAACTGAAAATCTGACTCTTTAGCCAGAATCTACTGGCTAAAGCTGATATACCTATCTGGAGAAAGGGGCCAATGGCATACAGTACATTAGCAAAGTTATAAAAAACCCAAAACAGGCAAGACACTGTCAAGAAAATCTTCTGAAAAGCATGGAACTCTTTTCCTAGAGATAGTTCTCACAACAATGAATGGAAAAATAGCATATTAGCTGTACAAGATTTGACAGAGAAATACCATTTTACAGAACACAGGAGAAACCATTTGAGTTTCACATAATGAGCCAAGTACCGATGTCCTTACTCAGTTTTTACTTGGATTTGGCCCAATGACATTACAGAAAACTGAACATGAATATAATCTCTTAGAAGACAAGGCAGAATGTTTTAAAATATTATTCCATTTTGGGGTGGTCTAATTTCCCTGTAGCTCTATTGCTACTCAACTCACCAAATTAGACAACAGGACCAATTCCATATGCCTAGACATTTCATTAAATGGCAGTACATCCATGATTTAGGCTTTCACATTGAATATGTTCAGAGCCCTTTTTATTAGTATTCCACTTGTACTACTTTAAAACAAAAGAAGGCTGTTATGATGAACCTCTTCTCTAGGACTTTGGAAATGAGACTTACTGAAAAGCTAAATCTCCATAATGGCTCACAGTGGCACTGAAAAACCAATAGATTAGAGTGTTCTAGCTATTTTCTGCACAGGAAAACATACAAAGGAAACCCCACCAGGTTTATCATTGCTCTCAATCAAATAAAAGCCTGTAAGCTTTCTTTTGGAAAACTAAGTCTCTAGGATTCATGTATATTTTATCAAAGTTACATGTGGTTCTGATATTTGTTTCCGAAACATTTCAATCCCAAAGTGCACTGAAATACTGCCATACCTCTTTTTTAAAAATCAAAGATAAAATAAATAATAAACAAGATTACATGGATCCATAATATCTCTTCATACTGAATTGGGCTCAATAGGTTTTATCGACACAAGTAAGCAAGAGAAACCTAAACATATGTTTTAAAAATTTCCAATACTTTTAATTGTACACTGGAACAGTGGGAACTAACAGAAACACAGTGTCACATCTCTTAAAGGAAGTTCCTGCAATGATCTAAAGCCAGTTCTTTCCAGAAGTGCTTTTATAATCCCTGGCAGTCAACACAGGAGAGATTGTACCCCCAGTGGTAGCCAATTATTATCACAGTAGTTAATAACAGTTTCAAAAAAAAGTATTGTTTACCCATTCTGGGGGTGTTTTGATTTGTTTTGCTTTAACAACATGTGGCGGAGGAAAAAAAAAGTTGTAAGTCCTGCTTTCGGAATACTAAAGACTTTTTTTAGAAGTTGCATTTCATTGCTACCTTGATTTACTAGATATTTACTGATATATCAAGTATGTGGGAAAGAAGGCATGCTCCTGACAACCCTCTAACAAAGTATTTAGGGTGACGCTTTGTCAGAGAGTGTCAGCAGAGTTAAGGATATTACAAAGAATTCATCTAGTATTAATAAAGCTTTAGTACTTACAGCTGTCTTCTTCTTCGGTAATACATTTCACAACATAACAGGCATAGATGAACCCTCCCAGCTGAAACAAAATGTAACAGTATTAATTATAATGCAAACACAATAATTGCTTTAAAAAACAAAAACCTTCCTAGGCTATGTGCTGCAGCATTGACTATTCTTTATGGGTATGAATATTGACTATTCTTTATGGGTACACTACAGCACTAATTCGAACTAACTTAATTCGAATTAGTTAATTCGAACTAGTGCATCTAGACTTAAAAACTAATTAGCGTTTTCCTAATTCGAACTAGCATGTCCACATTGAGTGGATCCTGAACCGAAGTTAAGGCTGGCAGGTGCTGGCAGGGCATCAGGTTAGGACTTACATGGAGCTGCTGCCTCAGGCTAGCCGAGGGCTGTGCTTAAAGGGACCCAACTCCCACCCCGGACAGACAGTTCTCAGAGTTCCCCGCTTGCTTGTCTACCTCGATGAGGGACAGCAAAGCAGTCCAGTCTTGGAGTGCCCTGAGTACTCGCACTCGGCACATCACAGCACTCGGCCATCAGCCCGGCTGCACTTGCCTCTGGCTGCCATCGTGGGGGGGGGGGGGGGCGGGGTTAATCAGGGGGCTGTCAGGATCCAGGGGATACTGCAGGAGAGCTTCCACCCCGAGGAGCCTGCAGAGCCACCCCAGTCCTCTCCATCAGGGGCTCGCACCCCATTCCTCCCTCACCTCCTTCCACTTACCGCTCCCTAGATCCCCATTCTGATGTAAAAAATAAAGGATACATATGTTCAAAAATAGAAACTCTCTTTATTTAACAAAACTGGGTGGGGGGGGATTAACCTCTGGGGAGACTGGGAAAAGGAGATGGGACAGGGGAAGAGAGAGGGTGGGAGAGGGGTGGAGGAAACCTGGGAGGAGGGAGCTGGAAGGGGGAAGCCAGGGGAAGAAGGAGGAGGGGAGGTATCAAACTATGATACGCCATATCTTCAGTACTGTGTACAGATGTGGTCTCCTCACCTCAAAAGAGATGTTTTGGCCTTGGAAAGGGTTCAGAAAAGGGCAACTAAAATGATTAGGGGTTTGGAACAGGTCCCATATGAAGAGAGGCTAAAAAGACTGGGACTTTTCAGCTTAGAAAAGAGGAGACTGAGGGGGGATATGATAGAGGTCTATAAAATCATGAGTGGTGTGGAGAGGGTGCATAAAGAAAAGTTCTTCATTAGTTCCCATAATATAAGGACTAGAGGACACCAAATGAAATGAACGGGTAGCAGGCTTCCAACTAATAAAAGAAAGTTCTTCTTCACAAAGCAAATAGTCAACCTGTGGAACTCCTTGCCACAGGAGGCTGTGAAGGCTAGAACTATAACAGAGTTTAAAGAGAAGTTAGATAAATTCATGGAGGCTGGGTCCATGGAGTGCTATTAGCCAGGGGGTAGGAATGGTGTCCCTGGCCTCTGTTTGTGGAAGGTGGAGAGGGATGGCACAAGACAAATGGCTTGGTCATTTTCTTCGGTCCATCCCCTCCAGGGTAGCTGGTGTTGGCCGCTGTCGGCAGTCAGGCTACTGGGCTAGATGGACCTTTGGTCTGACCCAGTATGGCCATTGTTCTTATGTTCTAAGCTCAGGGCTCAGGGTCGGGGAACTCACTGGACCAACTTGATTTTCATGCAAACCTGCTCCTGGGTTCGCATGTGGCCTTTGGTGGCCAGGCTGGCAGCTATCCTGCCCTAGACAGCCACTTTCCTGTGCCTAGTGCGGAGATTGTGGACATTGGAGGCCTCCCCCCAAACCTGGATGAGGTCCACGATCGCCACACTAGACCAGGCGGGCACCCGCCTCTTGCGGCCTCGGGCAGGCTCCTTTGTAGTGTAGACATACCCTATGATAGCTCTTCATGTCCTTTAGTGAGTGGATTTCTCTTATTTTCTGTGACTTTATTAGAACTAGTCAGTACATTATTTTTTTCGTCTGCAAACATTAAAAAAAAAAAAGAAAAGAAAGCAAAAATTGTTTCAGTCAATTTTAGTCCCATAAAAATGTGTATTTTTTTGTTAAACTGAAATTGTTAAATTTGTTAAAACTGAATGTTTTTGTTTTTTGGCAACTGTTTTTATAAAAAATTCTGGTGGAAAGATTTCTTTTTGAATGAAGCCTTATTTTTTGTGGGGAGGGATGGCAATGAAACAAAGAAACAAACTTTTTAGTAAAAAAACTTCAGTTTGGTTTAGAATCTAGTTCAATGAATTTGAGAGTTGATATCTAAATGTTCCGTCACCCACCACATAGAAATGAGTGCTGTAGTTGAAGCTGTGGAATGGATTACCATGTCTGTATTGCTCTCTCAGACCCAAGAAATAGCTAGTCTTACATCTAAAGAAAGATTTATGGGTGTATTTATATCAGTTTCTCTTACAGAAATTGGCAAAAACAGATTTTGTTCCTTAGATTCCCCCTTGTAAGAATGGGAACAGAACTTAATAAATGGCAACAATATCATTCAAAGAACATACATATTTGATGCTAGAAGACCAGGGTCACAAGTGGATTACCACAGATAATAATTTCAAGGTTTTTTTGTCACATATGATAACTGGGAAGTTTTCCTTTACATAGTTTTAACAGACTGCTACATCTTTTAGCTTATCATTAAGATATACATAATGATGGTAGTGAAACAACTTAGTCTAAGTTCTTTATTTTTTTTGTAGTGAAAACCCTTTTGCATCATTGTCAGTTTTGAGATACTAGAGTCCAGATTTCTGATGCAAAAAGCTTAAAACAAACAAATAAGCAAGCAAACAAGCAACCAAACAATAACAAAACACCTTTTTTTTGGCCAAATCAAGTTTCTTTTCGGAGATCTCTTGCAACCAATGCAGATGCTGCATGGGGGCAGTTAGATCCCTATTGGGAGCAAAAACATCACTAGAGGCATATTTTTGTTACAACAGAGCTAAATGATCATTTCAGTTATTTATTTCATATAGTTCTGCTGGGAGGCTTTGACACCAGGGAGGCATGTGAAAATTCGCTGTTGGATACAAAGAACTATTGTACCAAGAACAGTGGCACCTTCTGTTAACAGGAGTGTTTCATCTCTACTTTATTGGTTCACTATTTTCCTTTGTATTTTGGCTTAAAGCTAAGAGCACTAAATTACTCCATTGACAGGGAGCCATCTACACAGCTCTGTAACTCAAAATAAGATACGCAATTTGAGCTATGCAAATTGTGTTTCTTATTTCGATGCTATTTGAAATAGCTTATTTCATCATTTAGCACACAGTGCCACATTTTGAAATAAAGCGCTATTCCGAAACGTGTCTTACTCCTCATAGAATGAGGTTTACAGGGAGGTTGGAATAGAGAGCCCGAAATAACAGGCTTGCTGTGAAGATGTGGGATAGCTATTTCGGGATACTCCATTGCAGTGTAGATGCACCCACATAGTGCTGTGCAATACCCATTGCCTTAAATGATGTTATATGGAGTTTCATTGAGCAAGAATTAGGCCCATAAATGCTATTCATAAATGATTCCAACCCTTGAATGTAAGGCTCCGCTTAATAGTTTCTCTGTTCTGTTTTTACAGATCATCAGATCCAAGTTAGCTTAATAGTTACATCTCTGGTAGGCAATCACAGTGGTAAAGACATTTTGACAATAGTTTGGTATTTTACTTTCAAAAATGCCATGAGTTCATGTGTTATTAACTAACCTCCTCTCACAAAGTGAAGCAAACAAACCGTATCACAAATTGTACTTACCACTGATCTTTTAATTGCATTCAGTCGTATGTCTTAGATATCTGGGGAACTCCTTTGATATATAAGTAAATCCTACAGAATTTCATCAGATGAGCTTGCTGATTAAAACAGTGCCTTTAAGCTAGAAATTGTTCTGCTCTGAACACAAATGGAAGTTTGTTTCCCATGAGATAATCAGGGTTCGTAAAACAAACGTCTCCTTCTCTCACGTTCCTCCAGCCCTTTCTTGAGGCACGGATCAACCTTCATTTTAATTTTAACATCACAGCTGTTTTTCATAATGCATTGGTTCAGATGCAGCCCTGGACATTCCACTGCTATTCACAAAGGGAGACATATTCTATGAACAATAAAAAGTAGCCTTTATAGCTGAGCACCAATGGTTCACACAGCACAGATGGACTGCACTGAATAAATATCATTTAGCAAAGTAGCTTTTCATTATTTCACACAGTTATTGCATGATGTCTCTAAACAGGTGATCAGTTACCAGTGTCATATATCTGGGCACAAAGCCACTAGCCCTTAGGAAACTCCAAGTAGGACAGAACATTACAGCATACCTCCTCAGTAGCACAGGCTACCATGAACATCACTGTCAGCTCTGTCCTATGAGCTCTACACTGGCTTCTGTAGAATAGAGTCAAGTTCAAGGTACTGGTTCATATATGTAAGGTGCTAAATGGTCTGGGCCCAACATATCCAATGATCACCTACACTTCTGACAGTACACAACTGCACGTCTATTGTTGTACCATAACTTCTGTATTATCCACATCTAAAACCTTGAAGCACATTTCTGAAGGACAGCCTAGTGCACAAAAGCTAGTATGAACGAGGGATGTGGGTATTTACACACTACCAATGCTGCATAGCCCTCTACCCAATCTATAGTACAGTGTAAATGAGGGCAAGGGGCACACACACCAGGTCCTGAGACTGCTAATCATCCAGAGCTATTCCCACAATGCATTGAGCCCTTTTCTGCCTGGTCTTTGCCTAAAAATATAATGACCTCTGGCCTTGATCCTTTGCCAGTAGTAGTAGCAATCCGTACTGAATGCTTCAAAATAGTTTTCTGCTGACCTCCATTGACCTATACTGGCAATTACGGATCAAAGTCTGAGAGCAGTTCCCTGGTCTCTGTATAATACCCCCGACTTGATCAATGGAGGTCAAAGAAGATCATCCAACATTCTCCATGAACTTGCTCACATCTCCTGTACTAGGAGATTTTGCAGAGGTTTGAGGAGACAGGCATTCATCCCTCTGTCCAAGTGCCAGGAGCATTGGGTGCCTGTACCAGAGGGTGAAAGACTTCAACAATCACTCTTGGAGGGGACTTAGCACATACTCATATTATGAGGATCAAGACTGTGTGCTCACCAGGGTAGAGCCCATCCACTCAGCAATATGTAGAGCATCACTATTAACAGAAACATCTCTCTGGCATACATAGCTACTTTTGTTCCAGTACCTTTCAAAACATCTATGTTCTCCAAGTGATGGCCAGTCTTTAAAGAAGAAAAAGGTGACTGGTAATGTTACTCTGAAGGAAACAAATCAGATCCAAACTGGTCCTCTTGATGCACTGGAAACATTACAACAGTTTAATAAAAGTAATGAAGGTATCTTATCAATTTTATCATAGAATCATAGGTTGGAAGAGACCTCAGGATGTCATCGAGTCCAGCCCCCTGCCCAAACCAGGACCAATCCCAATTAATCATCCCAGTCAGGGCTTTGTCAAACTGAGACTTAAAAACCTCTAGGGATGGATATTCCAACGCCTCCCTATCTAACCCATTTCTGTACTTCTCCACCCTCCTAGTGAAACAGTTTTTCCTAATATCCAACCTAGAGATCCCCCACTGTAACTTGAGACCATTGCTCCTTGTTCTGCCTTCCATCACTACTGAGAACAGCCTCTCTCCATCCTCTTTGGAACTGCCTTTCAGGAAGTTGAAGGCTGCTATCAAATACCCTCTTACTCTTCTCTTCTGCAGACTAAATAAGCCCAAATTCCTCAGCCTCTCCTCATAGGTCATGTGCTCCAGCCCCCTAATAATTTTGGTTGCCCTCTACTGTACCCTCTCCAATGTATCCACATCCTTTCTGTAGTAGGGGGCCCAGAACTAGACACAATATGCCAGATGTGGCCTCGCCAGTGCCGAATAAAGGGGAATAATCACTTCTCTAGATCTGCTGGCAATGTGCCTCCTAATGCAACCTAATAGTCCATCCTCCTTCTTGGGTACAGGGCACACTGTTGATTCATATCCAGCTTCTCATCCACTGTAATCCCCAGGTCCTTTTCTGCCGAACTGCTACGTAGCCAGTCGGTCCCCAGCCTGTAACAATGCTTGGGATTCTTCCATACCAAGTACAGGACTGTGCACTTGTCCTTGTTGAACCTCATCAGATTTCTTTTGGCCCAATCATCTAATCTGTCTAGGTCAGTCTGGACCCTATCCCTGCCATCCAATGTATCTCTCTCTCCCCCTAGCTTAGTGTTATCTGCAACTCCTCAATTCCTCAACTCCTTCCTCACGGGGCGGCAAAAGTAGTTTGAAGGAAGGAGAATGTACCAGTTGAATTCTGGGGATGCTTAAAAGTATCCATATTGGGACCTTTAACAGCACAGTTGCCTTATGTGGGGGGAATTTAGGTAAATTTTAGGTAAATACTACCCTTGTCTTTGGCCTAGCAGGATATTCTGAGGCTGGCAGGGAAACCATTCCAGTGGTACAGCAGGAGTGGCACTCCAAAGCTAGCAGAGGAAGATGAAGGACCCTGCTTCTCAGCATAGACAGGAGGAGCCATGAGCATTTTAACTTTAAGTAAAGGGAGGCATGGGCTCTTCGACAGGATGAGACACTTCTGCAAGTGGAGAGACAGCATAGGCAATGAGAGCATGCACAACAAGAATGGGATCATGTCCTCATGTAGATCTAGTACAGCTGAAGAAAAGCTTTCAGTATTCACCTGCCACTGGAGCAGCTGCTCCAGTCCAGGAACAAGCACCACCTCCTCCTCTACTCTGCCAGGTGCCATCCTGGCTGCTGATGAGGTGTGAAGCCCATCACAACTATTTCCAGGCAGATGCAATCTGGATACTTCGCACAAAGTCCTTGGAAGGGAACAATGAACCCAATCTAATCCCTATAGTCTAGCCTGTGTTCAGCTCTGTGTCATGCAGGAGATGTCCTGTATAATAGTCCACAGTTGTTTTTCCATTTTCAGGGTGAGGGGGGATAGGAAGGGTGAAGAGACATGCCAAGGGACATTAATGTTTGATTGCTTCTCAAGGAATTTGACCTTTATTTTTTTGTTTCATTTGTTCCTGTCACAATCAGTTTCAGCTCTATTGACAATAGATGGATGTAAATAAAAGTTGCTGTTCACTTCACTCTGTTTTCCTAGTATGATCAATGTGGTACTTTCCAGAGGTTTGGGATGAGGCAGAAGACCTCCCAGCAATAACTGTGATTTCTTAAAAGTCTGGTCCTATGGAAGTGTGAAGAATTTCGTCCCTCCAACACACACTGTGGCTATGAATTTGCTAACAATGTCAGGATATGGCGTCATGTGCCGTCATAAGAATAGGCACGTGGGAACTCCCAGAATAAACGTTGCCACAGAAAACTGGAATGGGTTACCTAGTTAGGAGGTGGAATCTCCTTCCCTAGAGTTTTTTAAGTCCCAGTTTGACAAAATCCTGGGTGGGAAGATTTAGTTAGGGCTGGTCTTTGTTAGGGCTAGACTTTGTGCCAAGCATCCAGATTGCATCTGCCTGGAAATAGTTGTAATGGGCTTCACACGTCATCAGCAGGGAAGGAAGCCCTTTATTCCCCATTGCAGAACAACCATGAACTCCTGGGCTCTCTGGAATCAAGGATCTTTCCCATTTGTACAAGAATCATGTTCATGAACCAACTCTTCTAGTCCATTGAGCTTTGGAGAACCCATGAATACTAACCTTTGTGGTTCATATATTCACTGGCCCCTTTTGGTGAGCAAAGTATAGGGATGTGTTTTCCATCGATGACACCTCACACAGTTTAGAAACTCCATCCTCAGAAATTCTGCAAGAATTTCAGGTACTTGGCTTATGGCAATGATCAATAGGTACATTACAGTATCGATAGCCTGGCAAAACCTGTACAACATAGAATTCTAGGGCTGGAAGAAATTTCAGGAGGTCATAAAATCCATCCCCCTGCTCAAAGCAGGACCAGCCCTAACTAAATCTTCCCACCCAGGATTTTGTCAAACTGGGACTTAAAAAACTCTAGGGAAGGAGATTCCACCTCCTAACTAGGTAACCCATTCCAGTGCTTCACCCTCCCAGTGAAATAGCTTTTCCTAATATCCAACTATCCCCACTATAACTTGAGACCATTGCTCCTTGTTCTGCCATCCATCACTACTGAGAACAGCCTCTCTCCATCCTCTTTGGAACCACCTTTCAGGAAATTGAAGGCTGCTATCAAATACCCCCTCACTCTTCTCTTCTGCAGACATCCAAATCTCTTAGATTCTCCTTGTAGGTCATGTGCTCCAGCCCCTTAATCATTTTGGTTGCCCTCTGCTGGACCCTCTCTAATGCATCCACATCTTTATTATAGTGGGGGGCCTAGACCTGGACACAATACTCCAGCTGTGGTCTCAACAATACCTGATAAACAGGAATAATTACTCTCTAGATCTGCTGGAAATGCTCCTCCTAATGCATCCTAATATGCCATTAGCTTTCTTGGCAACAAGGGTACACTGTAGACTCATTTAGCTTTTCATCCACTGTAATCCCCAGGTCCTTTTCTGTTGAACTGCTACTTAGCCAGTTGGTCCCCAGCATGTAGCAAGTTTGGGATTCTTCCAGCCCAAGTGCAGGACTGTGCACTTGTCCTTGTTGAACCTCATCAGATTTCTTTTGGCCCAGTCCTTCAATTTGTCACTCTGGACCCTATCCCTTCCCTCCAACACAACTACCTCTCCCCCTAGCTTAGTATCATCCCCAAACTTGCTGTGGGTGCAATTCATCCCCTCATCCAGATACTTAATAAAGATGTTGAACAAAACCAGCCCTAGAACTGATCCTTAGGGCACTCCGCTTGAAACCAACCACCAACCATACATTGCACCGTTGATCATTACCTGTTGGGCCCAACAATCTAGCTAGCTTTCTATCCACCTTACAATCCATTTATCCAGTCCATACTTCCTTAACTTGCTGGCAAGAATATTGTGGGAGACTGTATCTAAAGCTTTGCTAAAGTCAAGATATATCATATCCACTGATTTCCCCATATCCACAGAGCCAGTTTCCTCATCGTAGAAGCTAATTAGATTGGTCAGGCATGAGTTGCCCTTGATGAATTCATGCTGACCATTCCTGATCACTTTCCCCTCTTCCAAGTGTTTCAAAATGGATTCCTTGAGGATCCCCTTCATGATTTTTCCAGGGACTAAGGTAAGGCTGACAGGTCTGTAGTTCCCTAGATTCTCCGTCTTCCCTTTTTAAAGATGGGCACTACATTTGCCTTTTTCCAGTCATCCGGGACCTCTCCTGATCTTTATGAGTTTTCAAAGATAATGGCCAAAGACTCTGCAGTGACATTTGCCAACTCCCTCACTAGCCTCGGATTCATTAAATCTGGCCCCATGGATTTGTGTATGTCTAGCTTTTCTAAATAGTTCCTAACCTGTACTTTCTGCACCAAGAGCTGCCCACCTTCTTCCCATATTGTGTTGTCTTGTTACCTCCCTCATCCAGTAAGGGCCCCACACCCTTCCTGATCACTCTCTTATTGTTAACATGACTGTAAAAACCTTTCTTGTTACCCCTCATATTCCTTGCTAGCTGCAATTCCAATAGTGCTTTTGACTTCTTGATTACTCCCCTGCATTCTTGAGCAATATATTTTTACTCCCACCTAGTCATCTGTCCAAGTTTCTGCTTCTTGTAAGCTTCCTTTTTGTGTTTAAGCTCACCAAGGATTTCTCCAGTAAGCCAATCTGGTTGCCTAACATATTAGGGATGGTTTCTTCCTGTACCTTCAATAAAGCTTCTTTAAAATACTGTCAGCTCTCCTGGACACCTTACCCTTCATGATAGCATCCCAGGGGATCCTGCCTATCAGTTCTCTGCAGGAGTCAAAGTCTGCTTTTCTGAAGTCCCGGGTGTGTATTTTGCTGCTCTCCTTTCTTTGTTTTGTCAGGATCCTGAAATTGACCATCTCATGACAATTACCACATAGATGGCAGACTTTACAATCCTGAACTGGTTTACAACAGATTGGCAGGATGATAGTCACCTGCTTTTGCAATGACATTGGTTTTCAAAATGGAATGGTCTAGCACTAGTGCACTGGTGCAAGCTTCCCACACAACCCCATGAAGATCTGCTTCCTATTTGAAAGTCTTGGAGCTACTTTGGTCATCAGAAGTTTGACACAAGGGAGAGATGACTGGGAGCTGCTATTACCAACTGTGTGAAGGTGGTGTACCGTCCTAGCAACACATCACAATGCAGTTCTGAGATACACAGGGCTCTGAAATACCACCCCAAAAGAATAGCACTGTCATTGTGTACCAAAAAGGGGTAGTGTGGATATGGGTATAGGCCTGGGCACAGTGTGTACCTGTGCTAGACTGACCAGACAGCAAATGTGAAAAATTGGAATAGGAGTGAGGGAGTTATAGGATTCTATGTAAGACAAAGTTTGAAATAATGCCCTATAAAATCAGGAGATCTGGATACCTTAATTTGTGCCCAACCCAGGCTCTGTGAACACTTGGTGGGGGTGCAGGTCCATGTACTACCAATACATGGACTAGTACCCAAGGAAGTGTACAAATGAAGGTGTAGCACTAAAAGATTGTCTAGAGCTCCAGAATGAAGACCCTGGTAGACAACTTTGCACCTCAGGCACAGTGGCACTTTGTGCATTAAGGATAAAGCTCATTTGTATATCTCAGTGGCCAGCCTAAGCCTGTGGAATGAACTCTGTGAGGGACTAAAGACTATCACAAACCTCACCACCTTTGGTTCCAAGTGCAGAGCACATTTCTTTGACTTTGCTTTCTCTACAGTTAATAAAACACTCCAATGCATAGTATCAAAGAACAAATGTGTGACAGATGTTAATCATGTCACCTAATACACAACTGGAATGTGTTCAGGTGCTACCCTGATGGAGTGTGATATCAAAACCTATATAAAGATAACTTCTCAAATTCAGCATCTGATGGGAAAAATTTGCTATGAGCAGGTAGTGAATGAGCCCTTGGGTATTATGGAGAGAAGAACCTTGACTTGATCTCAAAGAACACTTCTGAGCTGGAAAAGTTGCCATGGAGACTCTTGTTACTTTGAGTGCATTCCGGTCACTGCTACTTCTGTTATAGACATTGTAAAGCAGGGATGGGCAATAACCAACCCACAGGCCAATGTGGTTCACCAAGATTATCCCCGGCAGGCCACCAGATGCTTTGTTTACCTGAATGTTCACAGGTATGGCCACTCACAGTTCCTAGGGGTCACGTTCACTGTTCCAGGGCAATAGGAGCTATGGGAAGTGGCACAGACTGGGCCCCTGCTTCCTGAAGCTCCCATAGGCTGGGAACAGAGAACCATAGCCACTCGCAGCTGCAGGGCTCAGTGCTTGCAGACACTCAGGTAAACATTCCATCTGGCAGCTCACCAGCGGCTAACCCTCACGAACCATGTGCAGCCCAGGAACAGAAGGTTCCTCACCTCTGCCCTAAACCAACAAAGAAAAACCCAACCCAGACATACAACCCCAAGAGGAACTTACAAGGTTTCAAAGATTACTTCATGACTGCTTTAGTTTTGTTTGATGCATACACCCTTTTCATGTCCACACCAAGTTAAAAACATCTCTTTAAGAAAATCTGACTGATTATTTACCACTGTAACCCAGAAGTATACTCTTAAGGTCTTTGTCAGACTTAACCCTGAGCTTAATCTGAGTGCACTTCTGGTGTGGCCAAGGTTGCCAAGTGCTGTGATCACACTACATCTAAATCAATATTGTTCAAAAACCTGTCTAGTTATTTTTCCTTTACCCCTTTGATTGAGACAAAATATTTTCATTCACAGCAAATGACAGCAGACTATTTTTTGGAAAACACAGCATTCCTGTTCAATTTTTTGGAATATAGCACCTGCATTGCTAATTATAAAGAGGCATATTTATTAAGCTAGTTAGCTGAATCAAAGAATAACAACAAGGAAAACAAAATTAGAAGAAGGTAAGTTTTGCATGTGGTGCTGAAGAGGAAAACTTATAAATATGAAGATGAATGACTTAAGGATTCTGGAAGTAGCATAAGGTCTTGTCCTCACTGAAATGAATAATTCTTATTTTCTTCTATGACTGCTCTTTGTCAGAAGAAAGGTCAATCCAACACAAATGCATTGTGTCTTTGGGCTGAAAAACAGCAGCATCCGCAGCAGCAGATAAATGCTAATGCTTGTCTTTTAGTTTCTCAGGTCAAGCCAAAGTTTTGTAAAACACAGGGGTTTGAAAAGATCACTCAGAGGCTGAAGCTCTCTGAAGAGGAGAAAAGAAAAGGGGGAGGGAGGCTACAGATAGAAAGCTGGACCAATGCTGTAGGATCAGGCCCAGAATGTCAGTGTTGTTTCTGGATTTTGTTGTTTATATGGTAACTGCAAAGGTCAAACCCTTGTACCTAAATTATCAGTCACCTGCAATTTAGCTATGTGTCTTCCACTGACATTACCGAGAAGTATGTTGCTAGAGTCCCCAAAACACAATGCGGTTAAGAGTCAATGTTTCTTTAAATGGATTTTTGACGGTGTAATATATGAAGATCAGGATTGGTAAATTACCATCAAGAAAATTTGTAGTATATTGATTTTTTCAAGGAAATCATATCTATTACTTAACAGAACAAAGGAGACAGAGAGCTTTCTATCAATAGCTGTAGAATGAGATTAGTTGGGGGTTCTGAAGCTGCCCCATGAAATAACCCTTTCAAATTATATTTTGGCTGCCTGAAGCATTATAGCATTGTAGACAGCAGATCACAGCTAGAGTTTATGATGCTACTGAAGTAGTACAGTACAGAAACTATTCTTCAGAGATGCAGCTTTGTTTATGTTTATATGTACAAGTGTTATCCTGATTTTTTGAGAGTTCTTATCTGCTTAAAAGTTTAACTACTCCTTATTGAAACAGTAGGCAGGTGCATTTAAAAATGTTAACATGCTGGGCCCAAAGCCATTTGGAGAATGCAATTTGCACAGACACTGAACTCTGGCTGTGGAATTAAAAAATGCTATACTATATAAAGCAGATATTTAATGTGATCAAATCTCTTGGCCCTAACTGATAGCCAGATTAACTGATCTTTTAGAAGCTGTCTTAAATGATTGGAGAACATAAGAACATAACAATGGTTCATCCAGCCCACTATTCTGTGACCAATGCCAGGTGCTTCAGAGGAAATGAGCAGAA
Organism: Pelodiscus sinensis; assembly: GCF_049634645.1. Taxonomy (NCBI): domain Eukaryota; kingdom Metazoa; phylum Chordata; order Testudines; family Trionychidae; genus Pelodiscus; species Pelodiscus sinensis. The sequence goes on along the minus strand of NC_134713.1, from coordinate 88,986,860 downwards.
AAGGCAGCTGTTGCCCATTCCCAACTTCTGGCAAACAGAGTCTAGGGACACTTCAGAGCATGATTTTGCATCCCAGCCAATCCTGATTAATAGCAATAGATGTACCTAACCTCCATCAGTTCTTTTTTGAACCCTGTTAGGATATGTCTAGACTACATGGCTCTGTCAACAGAGCCATGTAAACTAGTTTACCTGGCATAGGCAAAGAAGCGGGGATTTAAATAATCCCCGCTTCATTAAAATAAACATGGCTGCCATGCTGTGCCGATGATCAGCTGATCCGGCACAGCATGGTATTCTAGACACGGATCTGTCAGCTGGGGAAGCCTATGCCGACCGCTTCCCCAGTGAACAGATCCGCATCTAGACTGCTGCGCTGTGCCGGATAGGCTGATCGTCGGCACAGTGTGGCGGCCATATTTTTTCATTTCCAATATTTTTTTTTTGAGATGGGCCACCTATGCAGTATACCAGGGTATGTGTACACAGCAAAGTTATTTCAAAATAACAGCCGTTATTTCAAAATAACTTTACTAGTGTCTACACAGCCAAACCGCTATTTCAAAATTAATTCGAAATAGCGGAGCACTTATTTTGAATTTGGTAAACCTCATTCCATGAGGAATAATGCCAAATTCGAAATAGCTATTTCGAAATAAGTGCTGTGTAAACACTTATTTCGAAATAGGGTGCTCTGGTGGCCACTGCAGCCTCAACCAAGAACACTCCTCTCCCTTCCTCCTCCCCGAAGCCCTTAAAGGGGTAAACTCTGGCCACAGCGCCTGTGTCAGCTCCAAGCCTGCCAGCCCAGAGCCAGCAGTCACTGCCCCTGACACAGTGGCCGCAAAACATGAGCCAGCAAGCCACTGGCAGCCAGCCCTCCTCCACTCCCCAGGAGCAGTCTGCCAGCTCCCAGGAGCCTGCCAGGGCCCAGAGAAGGTGGGCACCTTTCTGGTCCAGGGTGGAGATCATGGTCCTTATTCAGGTTTGGGGGGGATGCCCCCAATGTCCAGGATTGCCACAGTATATGGAGGAATACGGCCATCTATTGCAGGATAGCTGCCAGCTGCCAAAGGCCACATGCAAACCCAGGAGCAGGTTTGCATGAAAATTAAGTTGGTCCGGTGAGACCCCAAACCCTGAGCTTCCCCTCCCCTTTCTTCCCCTTGCTTCCCCCTTCCAGCTTCCTCCTTCCAGGTTTCCTCCTCCCCTCTCCCACCCTCTCTTCTCCCCTCTCCCACCTTCTTTCCCCAGTCTCACCAGAGTTTCATCCTTCCCCCCCCCCCCCGTTTTGTTAAATAAAGAGAGTTTGTGTTCATGAAAATACGTGTCTTTTATTTGACATCAGGAAGGAGGGTTAGGGAGGGATAAGTGGAAGGACATGAGGGAGGAATTTAGAAGATACTTGGGATAGGCCTGTGTTTCCTGACTTGTGTTTCAAATTTCTTCTTTGCTTAAATATCTCAAGATCTGCACCAAGAACAAGCTAGAACATTTTTATTTGAAATGCTGCTGGGCTTTTGCACATATATATTGTTAAGAGCAGTTTTTCCTTTAACTTCTCCCCTAGCTAGCCTTCTCACCTAATGTATGGAGGAGACACTACAGGGACACAGAAAACTAAATAACAGATTTGTCACTTGAGAATTGTGCAAATCTTTCTTAAAAACAGTGGAAACTAGGTGTCACTTGTTTTGAAGATTTGTTACAAACCTTTAACTTGACCTAGGTTTGCAGAATATTTTGCAGACCTGTTGTGCAAAACTGTGCTATGCTTTACACAAATTTTCTATCTGAATAGGTATTTTTTGGGTTTATGGTTTTGACTCTAAGCATGTACAGTTCGGTACCTTGTCATGGTTTCAATGTGAAGCACTAGGAAATGCTGACATTTGGACTGTTTCGCTTTGTTTTCAAGTTTTTTCAGACCCCCCAATGTACAAGTAAAATTGAGAGGGTGCCAGCTTGTCAGAACTGAAACTACATATTGTTTGTTGTACCTGATTAAGCTCAAACAACATAGTACAGTAAAAGCTCTGGGTTATCCGGCACCCAAATAACCAGCATTTCTGATATCTCTCCATGCAAATCTTCAGTTTAGTAACCGTGACTAATATGCTGCCCAAGAAGTTATGCAGTTGAACAGTCTTCACTCTATTTTTATGCAAAAGAGGGAGAAGACTACTTAGCAAACAGAAACCAGGGATTTATTTTAAAAAAAAACCACCCCAGCTTCCAGGATGTGTCATAGGATCATTACAGATTCAGCCCAATCTCCCACACTTTCAACCTCTACAGTGATAACTGATGTTGATGATGATGGCTCTGAGGCCAGGAGTGCAATTTCAGATTTTGGTAGCGGGTAGCTACATGTGTAAGCCATCTCTGGCCTCAGCTTCGGCTGCTGCCACACGGCCCCCGCTCCAGTCCCAGCTCCAGCCGCCACCATGTGGCCTCACCCTGGCCACAGCTCCAACTGCTGCTACATGGCCCCAGCTCTGGCCCGAGCTCCTGTCATCGACCACCTAGCCCTGGCCTCCCACTCTCCCACCTACCAAGCCCAGTGCACCATCTTACCTTCAACGTCAAGGAAGGTGAGTACTGTGGCTCAGCTGAGGAGGTGGGTGTGATTAAAATTCTTTGTGTGCGCCCATGCAGGGGCACACCTTAGAGGGAATTTAGGAAGCCAAGTAGCAGTTTGTATGGGTGGGTCCTTTTGTTCTACTTGATGAGCCTGGGGATACAGCTATACAACAGCATTAGAGCGTGTCTACACTGCAAGTCATTATTTCGAAATGATGGTGAGCTTGAGGACTTCTTACTCCAACTCCTGGTAACCCTCATTTTACCAGGAGTAAGGGAAGTCAAAGGAAGAGTGTTATTCTTTCGGCTTTCTGCTGTGTAGACTGTGCCAAAAGCTGGGTTAAACTATTTTGACTTCAGCTGCCCAATTGACGTAGCTCACGTTGCGTAGCTTAATTCTACTTTTGCCCTGCTGTGCAGATGTGCCCTTGATGAGCTTGCATTTCTTCACTTCGGTGAGCAAAGCGGAGGAGGGGAGAGGGGTAAACAAAGAAAACTACCTGTGTTACTCTGAGTCCTGGCTAGAGAGGGGAGGCAGGAGATACTATTCTGCTACAGTAGGAAATCAAAGGGGGAGGCAATTGGCACCCATGCCTGAGGCACTGCAAGATCCTTCTGAATCATCAAAAAAGATTAAATTATGTTAATATAGTTTTAGCGTTAAGTGTATTTTTAGTGATCTGAATGCACACAATGCACCCCCATAGTGGTATGTAGTGTCGTAAGATAACCTACTATATGGAAAACACCTAAGTGCTCCAGGAAACCAACCACTATACAGTGCAGTACTACCACTGAGTTAGTGAGTACCCATATGCTATTTTATACTTTATTCATTTTATTGTATTCTACTTCTTTGAACGATTCTATTCTATTCTATTTAGTTAGCCAGAATATTCAACCAACCTCCCCATGCCGCTTGCTGAATAACAGAGGTTTTACTGTATTTTACTACCATCCAACTCAACCCTGAGTCCCACTGCATTCCTTCTGAACAGTTTCTGCTGCACAAAGAGCATGTGGGGATTTTTCTTGGCACGACGAAGCATGACCAGAATACACTGTCCTATGGCAATCCCTACTGGATAGATGTTAGTACAGAAGAGCTGTATTTGATAGATACTGGGAGCATCTTAGGATCAAGGCCTTACTGTCACGTGAACAATACCTAAGTTAGCAAATCAACCTCTGCTTTTTCTTTTTCTACTTTTGAGAAACTTAACTCCACTTGACTTTTTTTGTGTGTAAACACCTGCTTGACTATTCAAAGCTCTTAGTATCCCTAAGCCTCTGACTGCTAGAAGCTGGGACTGGACAACAGTCCACTTTATAATAATTCACTCAATACATTTCTCTGATCTGTTCACTCCCCCTGAAGCATCTGACACTGGCCACTGTCAGAAGAGAGGATACTGGCCTAGATGAAACATAGTCTTGCTCCAGCATGGTCATTCTTATGTTTTACTCTGAAGGTTTTATAGCACTAGGCATGGAGATATCCTCCCCTTGCCCCTTGTCTTCTGGGAATGCTACAGAATAGTTTAATCATCTGGCTTTGGTATCTGACTGCCTTGGGCAGCTGTAGATTTCTTATCATTATTTCTTACTGCGTGTCACCTTTTCCAGACAGCTATAGGATTAAGAAAAGAAAAATTGGCTCTTTATGCTACAGATCTAACAAAACCACAGACTGCTCACAGCCCACCAAATGAAAGCCTAGCATTTAAAATCGACCTGGATGAGATGAAACAGTTGATTATTAATGCTAGGCATTCATTTAAGGGACCATGGGAAAAATGTGCATAACTGAAGATTGTGCAGTTTGTTTTATCAAAGGTTTTTAGTGTTCCCTTGTGCCATCACAGTCATCGTCTCCCCCACTATACAAATACATGCAAATACCTCTGCTACCATGAAAAATCATCATGTGCAGGTGTCTATATGGCCAGTGAAGCTGGGAGATCTGATTGTGAACACTCCCAAAGAGGCAGCATTAGGAAAAAAAGAAATGCAGGAGAATGTGAAAAGGTGCTGTGTTGATTTGCCAGCTCAAAAAAGATTTTTCAGGCTTAATGGAAAACAATGTGGAAGGAAAGGGTGTTGTAGAAGCAGAGATAATTCATTGTTCTTTACAGTCCCATATTGTGTTAAATTAGAACAATGCTATCACACTTACACCAAGAGACAGAATGTTTCAGAGGAGGTGAGAGAAGCTTTCCTGTGAAGAATGACTCTTTCCCCGTGATGCTGTTTATTTTTATTCTTATGAATCCCTGTGTGTTTGAAGGTTCTGAGGGCAGTTAGTCTTGGGGATGAGTCTCAATAGATTTCACTAGCTTCATGGTGGGTGGATGATCAGGATGTAACAGCCTGGGCTATCTTTTCAATCACAGTACAGATTATTGATCACACTTTCAACCTTGCTTGCCAAATAATGATTTCATTTTTTCTACAATGAATATCAATTGACTATTAAAAGACAAGAACAAAAGTTTGGGAGGGAAGCAGGAATCAGAGTAATAGCCTAGGGATATAGTGACCCACAATTTGTAAGTGCATACACAACAAAAGGGCAGTTGGTTTTCTTGCAAAGGGGCTAGTCTCATGTCCATGGCCACAGAGGAACCACTGACAGCAGAGCTCTTGCACAAGGGCGGGGGAGGAGGGGAGCTGGGGAATAGATATGGAAGGGTGTGAAGCTTCTGGCTGCAGAAGTAGACTCTGGTATGTGGCCAGGGATTTGGAGTGCAGGAGGAGGCTCTAGGCTGGGTCAGGTGGTTTGGGTGGGGGAGGTAGTGAGGTCCTGGGAGAGAGTTTGGATGTCAGAGGGGGCTCAGGGATGAGGGTTAGGATGTGGGAGGGGATTCAGGATGTGGGCGCTGGTTACGTTAGGGGGCCCCCAGAAGTGACAACAGGCCACTTCCGCTCCTTGGCAAGAGCACAGTCAGGTGACTCCACGTGCTGCCTTGAGTTCTGGCTCTACAGCTCCCATAGGCTGGGAATCCTGACCACTAGGAGCTGTGGAACCAGAGCTTGGGGTGGGAGTAGCGAGTGGAGCCCCTATGGCCACTCCTATGACTAGGAGCTAGAGGGGCCTGTCACCGCTTCCTGGGAGTTGTATGGAGATGGGTAGGGAGCCTACTGGCTCAACACCAACTGGACTTTTAACTACTTGATCAGCAGTGCTGACCAAAACTGCCAGGATCCCTTTTCATTGGGTGTTCTGGTTGCAAACTGGCCACCTGGCCACCATACCCTGTACAGATATTCAAGCTTTTTGATCTGGGGCAGAGTCTTGGGTGGCTACTTTAGTAAACAGACTGAAGCAGCTCCACAGAATTCCTCCTTCCTACTCCCTGTGCATCTGTCCAATGCACACCCCAGACACTTGGCCTGCCATGAGGATTTGGCCCTATAAACACAATATAATTATTCCAAGTCCCATGAGGCTTGAAGGACATGATCACTAAAAGCCCTTTCTCTGGTACCTAACATTTGCCATGACTGAGCATGGCTCGCATTTCACTACTTTTCTTCTAGTGTCAGGCTACTGCAGGGATCAGGCTTTTGCTACTTGTGTGATTTATATTGAAACTGACATGGCAATGCTATTGTTCAAATAGGCTAAGTAGGCTTCAAAAAAAGCCAACACTACAACACCTTATGAAACCTGCCCTGCAATGAAAGCAGCTAGACATTTTAAAGGAATATCATATTGTGCAGTCTGGCTTTTGTGAAAAGACATAACTCTCTAGGAATTTCAAAGGAAAGGACAATTAAAAAAAAACACAGCCAGGGCTAACTTTCATCACACATGCCTTCTGTCATAAGTACGTGTGTGGAGGTGGAGAGGAAATCATTTTATTATTTACTTTGTATGATGCACAGTAAGTAGTAATGATAGGATGAATTTAAAGTTATGTGCCCCCATCACAGCCTGGAGCAAAGGGGTACCCTAGGTATAAGAATACAAGAGTCTCAGAAATGTGTGTGACCAAAACCAAAACAACAAACAAACAAACAAAAAACAACAAAACCCCCAAACCAAACCACCCCAACAACTTTAGCTGAAGATTCCAGTAACACCCTATATCCTGAAGCATTTGGGACAATGACAAATGATAAAGCTACACTTCTTGAAAAGGCTGCATTCTTAGAATCTATGCATCATTCTAGGGAGCTAAGTGGATGAGTTATATCTAACAGTTTATGAGTCTTGCTCATATAATGCAATATCTGGGACAGTGCCAGCCAGGATGATCCAGGGAAGTCACAATTCGAACTCAGACTGTCGACAGACATCAGAGACTCATTTAATGCTAAATGTTTCAATTGAGCGAGTCCCTTCTCTGCTGTCCACTAAATCACTGATACTCATTTGGAAGCTCTCAAGCTGCTGCATGTAGTTCTCAACAGACCTGCATGTAGTTCTCTTCTGAGCTTTGAGTAAGACATTGTTCAGCATGCTGCTGTATCATTTGCCCTGAGGGGAAACATGAGTGACTGATGCCATGTCTACACTAGTACTTACGTCAGCAAAGCTTTTGTTGCTCAGGGATATGAAAGAACACCAGAAGTTTTGCTGGCACAAGTGCTCATGTGCACAGTGCTATGTTGGCAGGAGATGCTCAGATAAAATCATACAGAAAAATGATTAAAGGCAAAAACTCCCTCTCACCTATGAGTGAACACTTTTCACAGAGTAATCACTCTATATCTGACCTCTCAGTCTTCATCCTCAAAGGAAACCTCCATAATACCTTCAAAAGATAAGCCTGGGACTTTAAGTTCATAACTTTGCTAGACTCTAAAAATCATGGGCTGAATAGAGTCACTGGATTTATGGCCTATTTCAACAATCTATAATCCACTAACTGTCTCTTCTCCTCCCCCAGCCTTTTTTCCTCCTTTCCACCCTATAACTGAAGAGGTTTAATAGGACACCTCACCGTGAATGGGCCCCTGAATATGTGTTAACTACTTATGCTAAGCAATCTGTTTCATCTCGTATTTAGCTGACACTCAAGAGTACACTTTCCAGACCTGAAGAATAGCTGTGTGTAAGACTGAATGCTTTTCTCTCTTAGCAGCAGAAGATCCAATATGAAAGGTTTATCTCATCAGGGGGAGAAAGTAATTTACATTTCTTACAGGTACTGTCCCATCACCACCCATCCTCTTTAAGGGGGCTTTAGGCTGGGGGGGAGGGTCTGGCAATACAACAGTACTTATAAGAAATGTAAGTGTGGGGTGGAGTGCGGGGGGCTCCATGCAGAGGGTGTGGTGTGTGCAGGAGTTAGGGCTGGGGATGCAGGAGTCAGGGTTGGCGTGTATGAGGGGCTAAGGGCAGGGGGTATGAGGAAGGGCTCAGGACAGAGGGCAGGAGGAATGAGAGGGAGCTCAGGGAAGGGAAGGTGTGGGGGGTGCAGGATTCAGGACAAGGGGCTAGCTTGGAGCGGGGGAGGGGGAAAGGGAAGGACACCATTTCAGGGGATGCAAGGGTCTACAGCCAAATATACCATACTTTGTGTATTCATTTTCCTGTTTGCTGTGACTAGGGAATGAGGGGAAAGGGCAGAGCCTGCTGCGTTCCTGAGCAGTTGGGAGAGAGAGGAATGCAGCAGGTAGTGCATTTTCCCTTGCTCCCTAGTCACAGAAAACAGGAAAAGCAACACAAGGAGTTGGTATGTGCAGCTACAGCCCCCTCACCCTCCCAATGGCAATGGGGGGAGGAAACTTGGGGCTAGCGAAATCCCAGATAGGAGGGAGCCTCCAGTCAGCTCCTTCAATCTGCCTGGCTGCCTGCTGCTGAACACAGCAGCCTTCAGGAAGCTGGGCCGGAAGAGCCAGCCCTCCCCCTGCAGCTAATTGCCCCAGCAGACTGGCTTCTTGCTGAAGCACCACACCAGGACTCATGGGGTTACTTTCACCTCTGTGTCTTACCCGCATTGTCTAATAAACCTGGAGCTTTGAAGAATGAAAACCAGAGTTATGCCCTAATAACATCGAGAAGCGAGATGGTTCTCACATGTTTTGATGTCCTGGATCCAAATTTCAACACCACAATTGACAAATATTCCATCTGTTGTATTATCTTGGCAGAATAAAGGGAAGAAACGATAATTTAATTGGCAAGAAAAGGAGGATGCAATACGATACCATACAATGAGGTCCAAGTCATATAACCATCTGTGAAGACACAAGAGCTGTATAGCTGCATGATCACACTAAACATTCAATAAAATTAAGACATAGTGCAATTTAGGAGATTTTCTCCTTGGCATCTTACAGAATCATGGAATCATACCACTGGAAGGAACCTTGCAAGGTCAATAAATCCAGTCCCTTGTACTCACGACAGGACCATGCACCATGACAAGACCATACAGGTTTGTCTAACCTGCTCTTAAAAATCTCAGTGATGGAGATTTCACAACTCACTCCTCACCCCAGGTAGGCAATTTATTCCAGCGTTTACCCACCCTGACAGTTTGGAAGTGTTTCCTAATGTCCAACCTAAACCTCCTTTGCTCCTTGCTTCTTGTCCAATCATCAGAGGTTAAGGAGAATAATTTTTCTCTCTTCTTCTTGTAACAACCTTTTAGGTACTTGAAAGCTGTTATCATGTCTTTTCTCAATTTTCTCTTTCCAGACTAAACAAACCCAATTCTTTCAGTCTTCCCTCAGAGGTTATGTTTTTGAGACCTTTAATAATTTTTGTCTCTCTTCTCTGGAACTTTTCCATTTTGTCAACATAATTCCTGAAATGTGGCACCTAGGACGCAGTACTCCAGTTAAGGCCTAATCAGTGCAGAGTAGAGCAGAGGAATGACTTCTTGTGTCTTGCTTATAACACTGCTGCTAATACATCCCAAAATGATGTTTGATTTTTTTGCAACAGTGTCACACTGTTGACTCATATTTAGCGTGATGTGCACTATGATCTCTACATCCCTTTCCACAGTACTCCTTTCTAGACAATCATTTCCCATTTTGTATGTGTGAAACTGATTGTTTCTTCCTAAGTGAAGTACTATGCATTTGTTCTTGTTGAATTTAATCCTATTTACCTCAGTAACATTTCTCTAGTTTGTCAACGTAATTTTAAATTATAATCCTATCGTCCAAAGCACTTGCAACCCTTCTCAGCTTGGCATCATCCAAAAACTTTATAAGCATACTCTCTATGCCGTTGTGTAAATTATTGATGAAGATATTGAACAGAACAAGTCCCAAAACTGATCCCTTTGGAACCACACTTGTTATACCCTTCCAGGTTGACTGTAAACCATTGATAACTACTTTCTGAGAATGGTTATCCAACCAGTTATGCACCCACCTTATAGTAGCCCCTGCTAGGTAGTATTTCCCTAGTTTATTAATGAGAAGGTAATGTGATATTGTATCAAATGCTTTATTAAAGGCTAGGTATACATAACTACCTCTTCCCCCTTATCCACAAGGCTTGTGATCTTATCAAGGAAAGCTATCAGGTTGGTTTGACGTTGTTTGTTTTTGACAAATCCATATTGACTGCTACTTATTATCATATTATCTTCTATGTGCAAAAAGATTCCTTAATGATTTGCTCCATTATCTTTCCTGGTACAGAAGTTAAACTGAGTGGTCGTAGTTTCCTTGGTTGTCCTTATTTTCCTTTTTATAGATGGGCACTATATTTGCCTTTTTCCAGTATTCTGGAATCTCTCCCATCTTCCATGACTTTTAAAAAATAATTGCTAATAGCTCAGATATCTCCTCAATTAGCTCCCCGAGTATTCTAGGATGCATTTCATCAGGCCTTTGGGACTTGAAGACATCTAACTTGTTTAAGTAACTTTGAACTTGTTCTTTTTCTATTTTAACTTCTGAACCTACTTCATTTTTACTACCATTCACTATAGTAGGTATCCAATTATCACCAACCTTCTTGGTGAAAACTGAAACGAAGACGTCATTAAGCACCTCTGCTGTTTTTACATTTTCTGTTATTGTTTTTCCCTTTTCATTGAGTAATTGTCTTATCTTATCCTTGGTCTTCCTCTGGCTTCTAATATATTTGTAGGGTGTTTTCTTATTACTCTTTAGGTCTCTAGCTAATTCGAGCTTGTTTTGTGCCTTGGCCTTTCTAATTTTGCTGCTACATATTTTTTATTTGTTTGTATTAATCATTTGTAACTTGACCTAGTTTCCATTTTTTGTGGGGTGCCTTTTTGATGTTTAGATCATTGAAGATTTCTTGGTTATGCCAGGTGATCTCTTGCCATATTTCCTTTCCCATGTAGTTCAATAGTTATTTCTTATGCTCTCATTAATGTGTCTTTGAAAAACTGCCAACTTCTTCAATTGTTTTTCCTCTTAGACTTTCTTTCGATGGGACCTTACCTAACAACTCCCTGAGTTTGCTAAAGTCTGCCTTCTTGAAATCCACTATATTTTGTTGTTCTCCCTCCGACCTTTCCTTATAAATCATGAACTCTACCATTTCATGATTGCTTTCACACAAGCTGCCTTCCACTTTCAAATTCTCAACCAGTTTCGCTCTATTAGTTAAAATCAAATCTAGAACAGCCTCCCCCAGTTGCTTTCGCCACTTTCTGAAATTAAAAAAAATGGTTTCCAATACATTCCAAGAACTTGTTGGGTAATCTGTGCTCTGCTATGTCATTTTCCTAACAAGTGTCTGGATAACTGAAGTCCCCTATCACCACCAAGATATGTTTCTCTGTTAATATCTTTAAATGAGCCATGGAAGTGATAAGGACATAAGAGATTAGGGATACAGTTCATTATGACTGAATTAATTGTCTTCAAAATGGAGAGGAATAGACTACCCGATTGTTACAGGTCAGCCTGGATTGCATTTACAAACTTGCAAAAGATTTAGTTGATACACAAATATCCAGCTATTTAGTGCTATTTACAGCCACTTAAAGTCATACTTATTTGAAAGCATTAGAAGAGAGAATAGCAGGAAGATTAAAAATCTCAGATTTTGTGTCAGTCACTTGAGAGGTGGAAAAACTTGGAGCATAAGAATGCTGCCATTGCAGAGATAAAAAAGAGACATGTATAGCCTACAGGTACAGGCATTTGCTATGTAAGTCATAGCCATAAATTAATATATTTTGAACCTTTCTGGTCTGTCACCATCGAGACCTGACTGGTCCTGGATGAGGGATTTTGATGGAACAGGGGTGGTCATTTCTGGCCTCTCTATTGCCCAGCCCACCCCCTGCCCAGCACCTCACAGGCTTTCCAGATCCCCCTGCAAGCCAGCTGAGCCATGCACCAGCCCCTGCTCCCTCCCCAGCTCAGTTGAGCTGTGTGCTGACTCCCGCCTCTCCCCCCACAGTCCAGCAGAGCTGGGTGCCAGTTCTTGGAACCCCCACAGCCCCACATGCTGGCTTCCACATTCCCCCTCAGCCCAGCTAAGTCGCACACTGGATCCTGGACTCCCTCGCCCTCTGCAGTGGCTGGGACTCTCTATGCTGGAACATCCATGGTCCTGGTGGACCACGGATGTTGCCAAATCAGAGAGTTCCAGTTTATAGAGGTGCAACTTGTACAGTAAATCAATGCACCTACAGGCCTCAAGCTTGTAAGACCATACCTTAGCGAACTAAGACATAAGTCCAACAGCCTTCATCTACATAGTCACCCAGATCATAAGAGGATTCTGTAATAACTCGACTGTTAAGATATAACCACAGGATTCTAGTTTACAATTACATAATTGATAGATCAGGCCACAGAGATGATAGACTTTTGGTCTTTCATGGATATTCCAAGCATGAGAGGAAGGATGGTCAGAGGTTAGGTGCCTGATTAGACTGAAGAAAACCTGGAATCAATACCTGCAAACATTCTGTGTGACACTGGACAAGTCACTTTGTGTCTTTGTGCCTGAGTTCCTCATCTGTAAAATGGGAATAACAGTAATTCCCTACCTGAAGGGAAATTGGATAAATACAATAAAGATTGTGAGATGGTGATAAGGCTATGTAAGGCTCTCTGAAAAATGATATTGTCTAACTTTGGCATTAAAAGAGTATTGAGGTTTAAAAACTAGGAAATGAATATTTATTTAGCATGCCTGTTAAACCTCAATACACACCTTTAATTATGAGTTGATATATAATCAACATGTAAGAAGAACTAAAACTCTACTTCTCTTTATAGATACACATTCTTCTCAATTATTAGGATACTCAATTTAATCCAACCTAAATGGGACAGAAGGGAGGGTGGTGGCTAGTCAGATTTAGTGATTGCATGAGTATTGCATGCTAACTGTTAGTGAGTCACTAATCATCTCTAGCTATAATTATCTTCATCTCCAATATTATCTTATACTTAAAATATACATACATTAGAACTACCAAGCTGTGCACATGCCTTGAAATGAAGAACTGAATTATCAGATTATTGTCATCTTTGCCTTTCCTTGTCCCCCCTCCTCACTGTCATTCTGACAGTTGTGTTACATTCATAATTTGGATCCCAAGTCCTTTGGGGTAGGGACCAAATCTTTCCATGTGTTCTATGAAGTGCTCACTGTACTATAAGAGGTCTAAAATAATACATAATATTACTCTGGACATTATTATAATATTGCTCTGAAGATGCCAAATAAAATGTCACTCTTCTGGGGCTGGCCCACAACATTTTGGCACCTGAGGTGGGGAGCTCAAATGACACCCCCATACCTCCTCGTTTGTTATTCCCTCTCACCTTTTCTCCTGCCTGCCTGTTATGTCTCTTGTGCCCTCCTTCCTCCAGCATAGCACTCCGCCATCTCTGTGCATCTAGAGCAGAGAGAATACATATGCACCAGCAGTAGACACAATTTTCTACCCTCTGGGTCCTAGTGGCACCTCCCACATGCAGACTGGAACCTGAGGCGGCTGCCTCAGTTCGCCTCATGGTAAGGCCAGCCCTGCACTCTTCTTGGACATTTTGGGCAGCACCAGATAACTAGTAGAGATGTACCTTACTGATGCAGAGCTGAGAAGGAAGTCTCTGAGAGCAAAACTGAGACTTTCATGCTAAAACAGTCTTCGTGTTTATGCCTCTGGGCTAGCTAATGTACCTTTCCACTCACTTTGATGCTCTGCCTTCCTCAGTGACAAGGCACTAAAGGTAACTGAGGCAAATATATGCACACACTGCCTATAGAATTATATTTATAGACTACTAGAAGATTTACCCAGCATTGCTTGGGTCCTTAACTCAGTTATTTTTTGGCTTTTGGAAAATAAAATGAAAATGTGCATGCTTCTTTTAAATCAGTGCTCTGGGGTGAGGCTGGGGATGAGGATTTAGTATGCAGGCTGCCACAGGGAGAGAGGACTAGTTCAGTTCTCTGTCAATGCAGCAGTTTGGGGCCAGGTGAGAAGCATCACTTCATGGCTTCTGTAGCTCCAGCAGGCGCTGCTCAGAGAGGGGTGCATGAGCCCTGACTAGGGCAGGTCCAGATTTGTCCCCAACAAGAGTGAGGAATGCAGCAAACTGTGCACTTTCCCCTCTCTCCATGATGAAGGGGAACAGCCAGCAATGTTCCCATACAAATCAGGGGAGGGGAAGCTTCAACCCCGCTGCCCTCCCTAAAAGCTGCCTGATGTCTCTAAGGCTCTGGGCGTGGCAGTCTCGGATGACAGGGGCACTCCCCTAGCCAGCCTCTTTCACGGTCTTTTTTCTGTATGGTTTTTTGAGAAGCAATCCCATTTCAGACATATATTATTTTCCTAGCACAGCCAAACTCTTACCTCGCTTTAAGTTAGGATGAGAGGAAACCATACAGCTATATACCAAAATTGGTGGTTCTTGCTATTATCATTTAGGAGAAGCTCTTGAACAGACAGGCAGGCAGGCAGATGGCCAGCCAGCCAGCTAGCTAGCCACACAAACTCTCTCAAATATATAACAGATAAATATATTTCTCAGGAACTCAAAAAGCCATTTGGCCAAATTCTACTCTCACTTATTCAGCTGTAAAATTGGGGTAGCTCCATGGATTTCAGTGGAATTTCTCCAGCTTTACACTAGAGTGAGAGCAGATTTAGGTATATTCCATAACATTTCCAAAGTGGTTAAATACTTGGGGAGCCTAAGTCTCATTTTCAAATGTGGCTTTAGCACTTAGGATCCTATCTGAACTGACCTTTAATAAGATTTCAGTACCGATGTAACTGTTTAAACTGGGTCTAAGGTGCTTTTGAAAACTACTTTTTATAAACATCATACATAATAGCCGTCTCATTAAATTTAAAGTGTTTACTTCTGCAGATTCAAAGGCAATGACTTTAAAGTGGTAGCCATATATGTAGCTAGGTTTACAGCACCACAAAACTCTTAACCTCTAATTAGAAAGATTACCTCTTAATAACCCCATCACCATCATATTTTATTGCTTGGTTAAATGCCATCGATATCTCTGAGAAGCATATTGTACTTCTGAAGATAACCATTAATACAAATCTTTGGTTTAAGGTTTGAGCAGAAACACAGTATCTTTCTTAAGGTTGTTCTTTCTCAAGTCACAGATAAACTACACTTTCATAAACTAATGGATCTGGCTGGATTTCAGATCATGTTTAGTGGAGTAAAAAGCTAATACTTTCTTGTGAATGGTTAACAAAGTTCATGTTTCAAATTTACAACAAATAAGCATGAAGAGGACAAAAAATTACTAATCTGAAATGAAGTCTATAGCATAAATGCTAAGGCATAACACAGGAGGCATAATAGAGGATCAGAAGCACTGCTGAATGACCTTAAGGTTGCATAAATGATAAGAAAAACCAATTCAGAGTTTGCAAGGAAGATTTCATTAGAGTCTAAGATAAATAAGAGATGGTTCAAACACTTAACAGAACAAGAGGTCAGTGAAAGAGACAGCAGGACTTTTAGGAGTAAAATATGCTTTGGAAATGAATCTGTTCCTCAAAATGAAATTGAGTCTCTAGTTTCATGTTCACAAGGCACAGAATGGGGTAGGTTAAAGAAACAGGCTTAAATTTCCCCTGAGAAAAAGAAGAAAATCAGGAATATATCAATAAAGGTCTTGAAGAGATTAGGTTAAAATTAAAATTGAAAATCCTCCAACAGACTATAATCCCATAATTCCATTACTCAGTGGTATAAAAGAAACAGACAGAAAAATCTTGAACTGATAAAACCACTCAGAATGCAAGGACCAGTGAACCCCTACCCCAAATATAATGCAACATCTGTATAATAGGTCTACGAAGGAAAAAACAAAACATACACAGGAGTTGGGGAAGATTTAGAAAACTTTAAACCACTAATAGTGACATCAATGATAGAGAAGATGACAAAGACACAGAAAGGGTATGTCTACAATACAGCGCTAATTCGAACTAACGCATCCAGACTAAAAAACTAGTTCGAATTAGCGTTTTGCTAATTCGAACTAGCATGTCCACATTAAGTGGACCCTGAACCGGGGTTAAGGATGGCCGGAAGCAGTGCCGGCAGGGCATCAGATGAGGACTTAGAGCATAGAGCTGCTGCCTCAGGCTAGCCAAGGGCTGTGCTTAAAGGGACCTGACCCCCACCCCGGACAGACAGTTCTCCGGGGTGCCCCGCTTGCAAAGCAGTCCTGGCTTGGATTGCCCAGAGTACCCACACTGGGCACATCACAGCACTCGGCCATCAGACCGGCTGCACTTGCTGCAGGCTGCCATCTGGGGACAGGAGGCAATTGGGGGGCTGCAGGAGAGCTTCCACAACCAGAAGCCCGCAGAGCCAGCCCAGTCCTCCCCATCAGGGGCTCGTACCCCAATCCTCCCTCACCTCCTTCCACTTACCCTTCCCTAGCCCCCCTTCCTGATGTACAAAATAAAGGACATGTGTGTTCAAAAATTGAAACTCTCTTTATTGAACAAAACTGGGGGAGACTGGGAAAAGGATGTGGGAGAGGGGAAGAGAGAGGGTGGGAGAGGAGAGGGCAACTAAAATGATCTAAAGAGCCTGGGACTTTTCAGTTTAGAAAAGAGGAGACTGAGGGGGGATATGATAGAGGTCTATAAAAGCATGAGTGGGGTGGAGAGGGTGCATACAAAAAAGTTCTTCATTAGTTCCCATAATAGAAGGACTAGAGGACACCAAAGGAAAGGAATGGGTAGCAGGCTTCAAACTAGTAAGAGAAAGTTGTTCTTCACAAAGCAAAGAGTCAACCTGTGGAACTCCTTGCCACAGGAGGCTGTGAAGGCTAGAACTAGAACAGAGTTTAAAGAGAAGTTAGATCAAGTCATGGAGGTTGGGTCCATGGAGTGGTATTAGCCAGGGGGTAGGAGTGTTGTCCCTGCCCAAAGTTTGTGGAAGGCTGGAGAGGGATAGCACGAGACAAATGACTTGGTCACTGTCTTTGGTCCATCCCCTCCAGGGTCCCTAGGGTTGGCCACTGTCGGCAGACAGGCTACTGGGCTAGATGGACCTTTGGTCTTACCCAGGACGGCCATTGTAAGCTCAGGGCTCAGGGTCAGGGGTCTCAGTGGACCACCTTGATTTTCATGCACACCTGCTCCTGGGTGGCCAGGCTGGCAGCTCTCCTGCCCTAGACGGCCACTTACCTGTGCCTAGTGCGGAGGTCGTGGACGAGGTCCACGATGTCCACACTAGACCAGGTGGGTGCCCGCCTCTTGCGGTCCCGGGCAAGCTCCCGGGAGCCACCAGCCTGGTCCCGGGAAGAGGGGGAGGGCTGGGGGGCATCGGGTGGCTGGCTCGAGCCGTGCCAGGTGCAGGGTCTGCTAGCTGGGTGCTGGCAGGCTTGCACCTGGCACGGGCACCGTAGCCAGCCCGTGCTCTTTTAAGAGGTCCGGGGCCAGGAGGGGGGCAATAGAGTTTCCCTGGTGTTGGCCAGAGTGGCCACCAGGGAAACCTGGGGAGGGCTAGCCTCCCACTAGTTCGAATTAAGGGGCTACACACCCCTTAATTCGAACTAGTAAATTCGAACTAGGCTTAATCCTCGTGGAATGAGGTTTACCTACTTCGAACTAAGCGCTCCGCTAGTTCGAATTAAGTTCGAACTAGCAGAGCGCTAGTGTAGCACCTATCAAAGTTAATTCGAACTAACGTCCGTTAGTTCGAATTAACTTTGTAGTGTAGACATACCCAAAAAGAGGAGAAAAAATGCATTAGAGAGTTAAGAGTCAGGCAGTTTGTTTGAACTGAATCTGAAAGAGGAGATCATGGGTAAAATTTTCAAAAGCACACAAGCCCTGTTTCCAGGACTTAAAAGCCTGTCTGATTGAAAGGCAGCCCAAGCTAGGGCTTGTCTGCACAGGTTCTGGGAGTTTCTTCATACTAATTTTATCATTAATTATTAGTTCATTATTATTATTATTATTATTTAAATAACCTCCTTTCACGCAAGACAGTTCTTGATAGCATTTGCAAAATCAATAAGCCACTCTTGAGCTGCTTAGAAGCTTTTGAAAATTTTACCCCATGCCTAACAAATTTGCAAGAATTGTTTAAAGAAAAAAACAAAAGTAAATTCTTTAGGGTTCAGTGAAGAGCATTATTTGCTCACTCCCAATTGCCTTCTCCCACTGAAATACCTGTAGGAGCCAGAAAACTGCAGAAAGTTTGTCTTGTGGAGTTTCATCCAACTTCTTCTGTCATAGGACGTAGAGCCTGGCAGGATTTATTTCCCTACAGTGGTTCCCCACAATTTTAGGAGCACCACATGACCAGAAATGGCCAAAACACTTGGTAATTTCCATTAGCAATTTTTGCACAGCATTAGTTATACTCTGTTATGCCTCAGCAACTCCCATGCTTTTTTTCCCCTGTATTTACACTCAGATTTCTTTGGAATCATGTTATCCGTTTCACTCCCAAGCTAGTAGGACTCCCAGTGTCCAAAACTCCAGGATAACTTTGACATGTGGAATGCCCCAAGCCAGGTTCCCCAGGGCTTCCAGACTACCAGGCCAACTGCTCCCCTAGGCTCCCTCATTTTGGGGGCAGCTGGCTAACCAAGCAGAATAGTCAGGCAGCCAGATACTTTGGGAATCTGCAAACTCTGTTGGTCAGGGGCAGCTTGCGTGGCGGGGATATCCAGAAGCTGCATACCCTGGAAACTCTGAGATCAACCAATGTTTCCAGGCTTCAGGTTCTGCAGCAAGGATCCTGAAAGCTCTGGAGACTCTGGGCCCATTTATATGGCAGGGCTGCTTGGCACTCTGGAATCCTGGGCTCACATAGCACCTACGTATGCTCCATGGATAGTTAATTAAACCAAAGGCTTCCATGAAACATTCTGGGTTTGACAAAATGGTATTTTTGAACAAACCCCAGTTCCATCAGAAAATCCTAATCAGCTCTAGCTAACATGATTTCAGAGGCAGAGATTTAAGAAATGCACTAAATATCATGAAAATCGGCAACATTATATTTAGGATCTGATTTCTCCACTGTGTTACTGTAGTTTTCTCCTGGTACATTTCCATAGACTCCAGTGAAATTTACTGATTTAAAACTGAACTAACACATAAGGTAAATTGTGCCTTTTCTTTTTTTCTTCCAGCCATCCTTTATTTCTTTTTGTGCTTCTCACATTTCCACAAGAATGAGCTAGAGTTATCAGCATCGACATGCACACAATATAAAGCAGATATTCACAAATTTGCAGGGTTCTAGATCAGGGTTCCCTTTGTCTTCAACCCCATATTTTAAAAAAATCATTTTTGCACCTAAAAAAAAGAAAAATACAGACAAGAAAAAAGAATATTAGCGTATGTCTTCTATAATAAACCATGCAAGATACAAGTAATGTAATATGGGATGAAGAGAGAACAAGAGAAGAGCTTCAGGGGAAACCACTGTCCTATCCTTCCTGCACTTTCTTTTCATTTATCTTTGTAAGGGACATACTACGCCTTAGGTGTCTCAATTTTGAGAGTTGGGAGCAGATATGAAGTAGATAGAGGCAAAAACTTTCAAAATAAGTATTTTAAAACTCTGCAGAACAGTGCTGAAAGCAAATATAGCTGCTCTCCACAGAACATCATATAACCAACCAGTTAGGCATTTCTTTTAGAAATTAAGCATGCAAGAAAACTGAAGGCTAAACATCTGCCTGGACTGCACCCATAGCTGGAGAACTCTCTTACCATTTAGTAGAATAGAATTCATTGGATGCACATTAAAACAACAGGAAAATGTATGCATTTTGCATCTGAGGAAGTAAAGTCCCTTGGGGGAAGTGGCGGAGAAACAGAGCCTGAACAGCAGTGTTTGGAAACATTATAGGTTAGTAAGGTAAAATATCTTCAAAGGAGCTGTGTAGTGCATGAGCTATAGCAGAGATACTTTCAGAACATCACTTTAGACCTTCCAACTTCCAGGAGGTGGCAGACACAGACATTGTCAGAGAGTGTCATTTTGTAAATCCTTGCTCACTTTGGGTATGTCTACACTACAGCATTATTTCGAAATAGCTTATTTCCAAATAACGCGTCTACACACAAAATAAATTTCAAAATAGCTTTTTGCTATTTTGAAATAGCGCGTCCACACTGAGTGGACACTGAATTGCATTTAAGGCCGGCTGGAACCAGATCCGGCAGGGCATCAGGTCAGGAGTTACTTTGTGTGGCTGCTGCCTGAGGCTATCTGAGGCCTGTGCTTAAAGAGACCCCCCCCTATGGACAGCCAGTTCTCAGGTTTCCCTGCTTCCTTGCCTACCTCAATGAGGGACAGCAAAGCATTTTGTCTCTGCATGCTCTGGTTGCCATCATTTGGGACACCACAGCACTCTGCAACATGGAGCCAGAGCTGCCCCTGGGCACGCTGGTGCTTCTCTTGGATGCGTTGCTGCGAGCCTGGCTGCACTTTCTGCAGGCTGCCATCCAGGAGGTTCATCGGGAGGCTGTCAGTATCCAGGAGGCCCTGCAGGAGAGCTTCCACCCTGAGGAGCACTAAAAGCCTCCCTGGTCTGCACCACTGGGAGCTTGTGCCTCATTCCTCCCTCACGTCCTTCTGCTTACCCCTCCCTAACCCCTCTTTCTGATGTCAAATAAAATACATGTATTTTCATGAACACAAACTCTCTTTATTTAACAAAACTGGGGGGGAGAGAATGAAACTCTGGTGAGACTTGGGAAAGGAGGTGGGAGAGGGGAGAAGGGAGGGTGGGAGAGGGGAGGAGGAAACCTGGGAGGAGGAAGCTGGAAGGGGGAAGCAAGGGGAAGAAGGGATTGGGGAAGCTCAGAGCTCAGGGTCTCGCTGGACCAACTTGATTTTCATGCACACCTGCTCCTGGGTTCGCATATGGACTTTGGTGGCCAGGCTGGCAGCTATCCTGCCATAGATAACCGCGTTCTTCCATCTAGTGTGGAGATCATGGACATTGGGGGCATCCCCCCAAACCTGAATAAAGTCCATGATCTCCACCGTGGACCAGGAAGGTGCCCACCTTCTCTGGGCCCTGGCAGGCTCCTGGGAGCTGGCAGACTGCTCCTGGGGAGTGGTGGAGGGATGGCTGCCAGTGGCTTGCTGGCCCATGTTTTGGGGCCACTGTATCAGGGGCAGTGACTGCTGGCTCTGGGCTGGCAGGCTTGGAGCTGGCACAGGCACTATAGCCAGAGTCAACCCCTTTAAGGGCTCCAGGGAGCGGGGAGGGAGAGGAGTGTACTTGGTTGAGACTGCAGTGGCCATCAGGGCACCCTGGGAAGGCTGGAGGCCCCGTATTTCGAAATAAGGCTGTGTCCAGACTCCATGCCTCCGTCGACGGAGGCATGTAGATTAGCCAGATCGGAAGAGGGAAATGAAGCCGCGATTAAAATAATCGCGGCTTCATTTAAATTTAAATGGCTGCCCCGATCTGCCGATCAGCTGTTTGTCGGCAGATCGGGGGAGTCTGGACGCGATGCCCCGACAAAGAAGCCTTTCTTCATCGACACAGGTAAGCCTCGTGAAACCAGGTTTACCTGTGTCGATGAAGAAAGGCTTCTTTGTCGGGGCATCGCGTCCAGACTCTCCCGATCTGCCGACAAACAGCTGATCGGCAGATCGGGGCAGCCATTTAAATTTAAATGAAGCCGCGATTATTTTAATCGCGGCTTCATTTCCCTCTTCCGATCTGGCTAATCTACATGCCTCCGTCGACGGAGGCATGGAGTCTGGACACAGCCTAAGTGTCTACACAGCACTTATTTCGAAATAGCTATTTCGAATTTGGCATTATTCCTCATGGAATGAGGTTCACCAAATTCAAAATAAGTCCTCCACTATTTTGATTTAATTTCAAAATAACAGAATGGCTGTGTAGATGCTAGGATAGTTATTTCGAAATAACTCTGCCGTGTAGACATACCCTTTCAGGAGTACTTATCTCACATGGGCCTCTCATTGACATTAATTAGCTCCTGAATCAATGTGAGTGTGATGGGGCGGAGGCACCCTGCACTCTGGTCCCGCCAGCTGCCGCTTACTGGCGGCTCCCAGGGCAGGGGGCAGAGTAGCGGTGTCGGGCACGCCCCATGCCGCTGGCCGAGCGGCGCAGGGGCCGGCCTACCGGCTGTGCTGCAGCTGTTCCCGGGCGGCTGCCCCAGCAGGATGCCCACGTACAGCCTGGAGGCCGGGGGCCGACGTGGGGGAGCGACATCAGGTCACAGCCCCGCCGACGGCCCGCAAGTGGGGCCACACCGGAAGGGGCGGGACCCCATGGGCTGGGAGCCGGCACAGGGATTTAATCTCCAGGAGATGCCGGAGAGAGGAGGAGGTCCGAGGGAGCGACCTCTTGCTGAGGACCCAAGGTGAGGAGGTGAGCCCGGAGGCAAGGGAATATTTGACCGCGGAGAGAGGAAGTAGCCCAGGGTGGGCAAAGGGAGTCTGTGGGCTGGTGAGTTATGGCAGGTGCCCAGCCAGCCGGACCAGACGGTAGAAACGTCCGTGTCCTTAGGGCCCTGGGCTAGGGTCTGTGAGAGGGGGCGGGCCCGGACCCCCCCTCTCTCCGCAGTCGGTGCGAGGCCGGTTCCTGCTTAGGGGCCAGCAAAACCCCAAATGAGTGAGGGCCCTGCAAGCCTTGGTCAAAACAGACTCGGATGCCGAAGGGCGCCCGAAAGGGTGAAGGAAACACGGGGACAGGGAGGCGTTGTTAGGCGCTAACGGAGCACACTGCAGGACACATTTACAGTGAGCAATAGCTGCATAATTCAGTCCATACTCAGCCACGTATCATAACTGAATGCATGTGTCTGACCAATGATTACACTTCAGCCATGTCCAGGGTCTCTTTGGGACTGTGACAGGGTTCACCAGCCCTGCAATGGGCCAATGTGGGGTAGGCCAATCACTGTGGGCCCCTGACCTCTTTTCTCTGCTGTGCATGCTCCAAGTGGAGGAGCCAGACAAAAGGAGGGAGCCCAGCTCAGTCAGGGCTGGCTGAGGAGGAAGAAAGACGTGTCCCAGGGGCTCCACCAGAGGTGCCAGCGATGCTCCAGGTGGCAGAGCCTGTGAACTCAAAGAGTCAGTGAGCTATCCACAGCTCACTGACTATAGAGACTGATGGGGATGTCGGATTGCCACCAGCTGAGGAGAGGCCTGAGATACTACTTGTGCTAGGAAGTGACCCAGGGGCTATAGCAGAAATTGTTGCCTCCACTCTTAACTGGGGAATCCCTGGCTCTATCGGGCCCTGGGTTGGAATCCTGTGGAGCAGGAAGGGTTGGTTTCCCTACCACACTCCCTAAGGGCTATTGCCTGCCCCAGCAAGAACCTACAGGGCTCAAGACTAGTTGTTTGTTTTGCCTGCTCAGGGCCCATGGGCTATTCTTGTAAGAGAGCCAGTCTGGGGTTGGGGCCCATTTGACTGAAATCACCTGCTTAATGGGGAATCCTGATGACTGGGTGACAGGGTGTACCAACCCTGCATTGGGCTGATGGGGGTGAACCAGGTTAACACACAGGACCCCATCACAAAAGCTTCATCTCTGCTCTTATGGGTATGCAATTTTCAGAAGTTCTTATTCGACAATATGATGATAACATGCAAACAATGTATGGCAGCGGGGGAAGTGTACTGGCCAGTAGGACTTTACATATCTTTGCCTTTTTGGGGGGGATCATTGGCTTTAGTGTATGGACTGATGACTGGTTATCCTTGCCTCACATGATGTTACATTATTAGTGTTTTTTATTGCCTATAAATTCCTTCAATTCTATGGAGAAGTAGCTTTAACTCAGCACACACCTATTTACATTTGCTCAGACTACCCAGATATGTAATGATTTACACTAGAGCTTCTGAAAATGTCGCTTCATAAGCAGAGAAATCACTAAAAATCTTTGAGGCAGAGACTGTCTTTTTGTTCTGTGTTTGCACAGCAGAGCCCTTCATGTCCCCATCTCTGCCTGGCTTCTTTCCTGAGGCAGAGCTAGGAGTTTCCACCTGAGGGGGAGGTGGTCTTGGGCTTTAGCCCTGCAGGAAGGAAGACACTATGGTAGAAGCCCCATGCACCAATAGGCAATGCCCTACTCAGCTGGTTATGTACGCCCTGAGGCTCCTTAATGTCTGAAAATTGTATGTGGCTTGCATAAAGTATGAAAATTGTATGTGGTTTGTGAAAGTATAACTGTGTACTCAGTGAACCAATGAGCCTTGGCTCATAGGTTAACCTTCACAGTTACACACAGGCTCTCAGTACACACAAGCCCCAGAGAGTTTCCTGCCTCTACCTCCCCCGATGCCTCTGTGTCAGAGGCAGCAGAGCAGGGGAGTGGGCTGGTGGGAGCTGGTACATGCAGG
The DNA here is from genome assembly GCF_049634645.1 of Pelodiscus sinensis. Lineage (NCBI taxonomy): Eukaryota > Metazoa > Chordata > Testudines > Trionychidae > Pelodiscus > Pelodiscus sinensis. The sequence goes on along the minus strand of NC_134713.1, from coordinate 88,962,496 downwards.
AAACTGACTTAAAAACCCTAGGAGCTTCAGAGCCTCAAACACAGGGAATAGCAAGGAATTAGTAAGCAGTTAGCCATTCCCAGAGAGTCTCCTCAACTTGTATAGCCAGTTTCACATAGCATATGATTTCTGGAAGCCACACATGCATGGTTTGCCATTTTGCTGCATGCTGCTGTAGTATTAACCTTTATTCTTCCTGTCCAGATTTCCTTCCTTAAGACTAGGTACTGGATGTGGTCATGCATGTAGTGTTAGTGACCTGCATCCAAATGTTTGTAGAAAGGGAACTGTTTCCTACAAATGTTGTCAAGACAACCAAAAGAGAAGGCAGATCAGGCTCAGGATCAGGCTTAGGCTCTGAAACCTGGCATAGGAGAAGGGGTTCAAGATCAGGCTCCAGACCAAGCCCAAATGACTACATTGATGTTTTTAGCCCCCCAGTATGAGCCAGGATCAGGTGATGTGGGCTCTGAGACTTTCTGCCATGGGTCTTTTTTTGTTGCCGTGCTGTTGACTATGTTCATGTACATATTACATCTAGCATTAGTACAGACAGCAGCTTAAATATTAATGGAAATTTTCCATTGTGCAAGTCGAGACCCAAATATTCAAAATCTATTTCTTATCCCACTTTGAGCCATTATTATGTGTTCATCATGGGCTGTCTTTCACTACAGTACATACAAGACTCCAAGTCACATAATACATTCAGATAAAGATAATTTGATATCCTATGATCTCTCCAACCTCTGGAATTCATAAGGAGTCTTTCCAGCAGAAACCAAAGTTCTTTATCTGGACTATCTGACTCACGGGTCCTCTGCTTTTGGGAAACCTTTCTTCTTCCCAGATTCTGATAATCTTTCCAGATAAGTCTTTTATACCAACACAGATTTCTCTTCTTCCCTTACACACTTATTGTTAAACCCTCTGTATGCTGCTGCCATGCACTAGCATGAAAACATTTAAAGAATGCTTGAGTACTTTTTAAAACACCCACACAGTAGTCTGTGCACATGAGTTTTGATTTTCACCTTCTGTTGAAGCTTTGTTAGCTTTTCTGACTGTCTTATATGCTTTGGCTTCTTCCTCATTTTGCACAAAGCTGTTCTTTGATAAGGTTCAGCTGGGAAAAGCTAACCCTCCCAGGACCCAATCAGCTTTTTACATCAATTAAGCTAATTGACAGAAAGCTTAACACATTTCTTAATTATGACTGCAAATGCTTTCTTGGAAGAAACCCCAAAGCAGAGAAAAAAATACTTTCCTAATAATATAATTAAGAAAACGTCTTCAAAGGTAAAACTCTGGAAAAGGAAGAGTAGTGATGGGCAACTATCGCTTCAAGGCCTAAATCTACACTGGGCCAGAATGACTGTAATGCAGCAATACTCGATTTGCATCTCATAGTAAAATGGGAAATAATTAAAGGGTGGAGAAGACCATCTGGAGTTAAAAACACAGTTAACGAGAACAAAATTGCCCTTCAGGAACAGACAACTTTTGCTAGTGTAGACACTGAACTGCAAAACAAACATCTGCTGTCTTGAAAGTCCTTCCATTTCTATATGTTCCTTTATAGACATATGGCATGGACCATTGTTTTCTAAATTGGTTTAATTCCTTTGGTACACTGAGACTCAGGTCAAGGTTGAATGACACTGGACAACAAGTCAGAACTAAAAATATGCTGGATTTTTGTCAGGTGCTAGATTCAACAGTCTGACATGTTTTATTCTGCATTCATACTGGTGGTATCAATCTAAGCCTGCATTTGCAAAACAATCCTCATTTTCACAGAGTACCAAGTAACATTAGAGGCAGTTTGTATTTAATACAATGTTGCATAGTAAAATAAAGTCTCTCACTTCCATTTTGGAGTCCATAATCAGAAATGATAATGAAAATGACACTTCAGATTTGTTGATACCTGCCTCTGCTTGCTCTCCTGATTTCCCTGCTTGTCACTTTACCACTATTTTCCTTTGCTTTGTGCTATGGGAAGACAATATAAAATGACATTTCAATATTCTTCAGAATACCTGTAGGCATGAAATATTTTAGGACCAGTTTTTCTTGGTGGGCTTGAACAGCTGGCAACATCATAATCACACTACCAGTGTTGGAATGTTATTTTTAAAGTGTATAAGACACATAAAGAACCAACAACGTTTTAGTGAGTCGAGCCCTTAGGGAGTATGTGTTTAAAGCAGTGCAGAGCAGCTATATACATAAATTCCCTGGACATATTTCCCATGTACTTCATTTAAAATCAAACTTCAATTGGTAAACATAGCCCCATCAGAGCTTCAATAAATGTTGAACTACCTTAGTGCTTTAAAATATATGGCCCACATTTGACATGCTTGTGCATGAGAATACAACGGAAGGAGAAGGCACAGGAAGCTTCTTCCCTCCAACCATGTTTCCTGCACACTGAAGATGATGAAGTGCCCCCCTGTAAGCTGAACATAAGCTGGCTAGTTCAGGCCCGAGTACATCCCTTTCATTGATTTCTGTGTGATAGCTAATTAAGGTCATACTTCAATATGCAAAATCTAGTGAATCACAACATACTGGTTCAGCAAATCAAGGACTTCAATTGACTTCAATTGGTTTTAAATCAAGCCTTGATACCCTATTTTGTTCTTCTCATCCTGCCTCTCTTCATTTTCTAGAATTGGAATCAGTTCTTTACCAATCAAATAAATGGTCAGCAGTGCATGCAACAGAAAGGTAACATTCTTCTTGACCCTGCTACTTCATATGATATTCTTGACACCATGTTAGAGAGAATACCTGACCTTTTTAGATGACATGTATCCTACAAGTCTTCTTCCTTCTTCCACATGAACTCCTACATGCAAGACCACTTCTCTGACCAGGCCCACCCATACCTCCAACTTGTTATGCTTCAACTCCTTTCTTATTCTTAGAAAACACTTCTTCCAAAAGATCTATATTGTAGTCCTTCCCTCTGTCTCTTTTCTACACGAATGCTAAATAATGATAAAATATCCAAAACAAAGCCAGTGAAGAAACCAAAGGAATATACCATTCAGTAAGTAATTTTTGTCACATTCCATCCTCTCCCTGGCAATACCTAATCTTGGATTTTTGAATCTCGGTCTGATTTAAATTTCCAGTATTGGAACACTACCAAATCTGCTTTCTGTTAGGGAATAGTTTGCAGTATGTTGAACTGGATAAATGCATCTTTTTCTTTCTCTTATGGCATTAGGGACCCTGAAGACAAATAAATTCAGAAGATTTAGAGTGGAATCATTCAGATATGCTTCATCAGTTGTAAATTGGTTGGGACTCAAATCAATGTTCAAGCCCTTGGCATTTTTCATTCATGTTGAAAACTTGGGAGAGATACTCATGCATTATCAGAAGGAGGAAAAGGGCTGCTGTAGCCTTGAATGATATTGAACTTAACTGAATTTTAGTATCTTACAGTTGCTTCTCAGGAAAGATTTCAACTTCATGCTTTTTGATGGATCACATCTAGGCAGTTCTAAGATTAAAGACATAGCATTAGACTGGTTGTCAGGTTGAACATTCCTCCACGCTCACAAATGTATTCCCCTGTAACTTTTGTAAACCTAGGAGAAAGCTCAATGATGTTGCAGCTTTACATTAGACTTATTATTGCCCTGAAATTATGTCAGGTAATTCAGTATAAAATAGTTTCATGGCCTTCCATACATGGACAATGTGGTTGCACAGATGCCGACTTTTATTTTTCCCAGGTGGTGCTCTATCTCTACTCCATCCTGAGGTCCTGCCCCTATTCCACTCATTCCCCGAGGCCCCGTCATCATTCAACCTCTTCTCACTCCAATTCTGACCCCTCCTTTTAAGGACCTACCTTTGCTGCCTCCTCCCCTCCCCCCAAGATTTCACTGTTCCTCTGTCTCTTCTTACTCCTGCTTTGTCCCGGCCCTCAAAGCCACTCCCTTGATTCACTTTTTCTTGCCCATTTTCCATCCCCTCCCTGAGGCCCCTGCCCACCATTTGGTCCCAGCTCTTTGCCCTCTCCCAAACCGCTTTCTGAGCCACTGATCAGCTGTTTAGTGGCACCACCAACTAGCTGTGGCTGGCGGGTGTTGAGTCCTATTTTTTCCTATGGGTGTTCAAGTCCCAGAGTACCCATGGAGTCGGCATGTGTGGTAATTCCTTTTAGTAGTGGTGAAATTGCAAGACACATGGAGATTAAAATACCATAGCAAGTAACCTCTTAATCTTTCTCTTCTATCTTTTGACTGTCTCTTATTAAATTTTGAGTTACTGGTACAAAATCCCATTGGTTGTGCTACCAAAATGAACTTAGTGAATAGTAATATTAATAACTACCAAAGAGTGTGAATGTATCTCACTAGCTGCATGTAATTTGTGTGATTAGACTTTTAATGCTTCAGCACAGGGAATAATTTTAATCTTCTTCCTGTTGTTAAACAAAACAAAAAAAACTTGCACCTCTTTATCAATGTATCACTAATAGGATAATCAGTTTTCTGAAGCTTATATTTATATTTATATTTATATTTATGCTTATATTTATATTTATATTTACATTTACAGTTAACCTGAAAAGAGAACCAAATGGAAGCATGGGGACCAAGCCTGTTCAAAAAGATGAACTAGGTTCATACAGAAGGACCATATAGCATATTGTATATATAACAGTGGTTTTCAACCTTTTTTTTTCATTTTGTGAACTACTAAAATTTTTTGAATGTATGTGTGGACACCTTTGGAAATCTTACATGATAGTCTGTGGATGTCCAGGGATCTATGAACCACAGATGGAAAACCATTATACTATAACACATATTCACATAAGTATAACAATAATCAACAGCTGAATTGCTGAAGGTGGCTTATGATATTTCAGTACATTGTCATGCAAGATTTTGTTTTGACAGTCTATGACCTTCTGTCACTGGTGACTGTAATGTCTCATCCTATTTTCCTCCCTTGTAAACCATCTACCATTGGTTTATATGTGTTGATGAGATTATATGATTTGCTTCCTTGCTTGACAGATGTTCACAATTGGTTGTCTAGGATTATCACATTCTCTACATTTCCTCTGGAGACAGAGCAATTGTGCTACATTTAGACCTTTTAACTAGAAAATATAAAAATAATGTTACTGATATGTTTTATATTCATGTATGCCTTAGGTTTTGTAGTTCTAACACATAAGGAGAAGAAGGGAGAAGAGGAAACAAGGATATTTATGATTCCTTTAATGGGGCAAACCAAAGGCTTTAGAAAAAATGATCAGTGATAGAAACCAGAACTGAATGCATTTTAAATGAAGTGATCAAAATAGTGGGGACCATGAGATGCACTGGTCTTAAAAGTATAAAAGCTACAAACAATTATGCTGGAAATATATGTCATTATTCTTCAAGTTGTTGTTAAGTTTTCTTTAGGATTAATGGAAACCAAAATAGGCCCATGAATATGAGGATTTGGCAATTAAGGATGATAAACTAACAACAAACCTACTTTCAGGGAATATCACACCAAAAAATTTACTTTCATATTAAAAACCCTGTTCATATTGAAATAAATTTTCAGTGAGAAAAATTCACACGGACACTAGTCAGGGTTAAACAGCTTGAACAGCACAAAGGGAATCCAAAGGGATAGCCCAGGGCTTCCCTTTGGTAGCAGAGTTACCTTTGTAAATATTCTAAATTGTAACATGGGCCAACTAAACTGAGAAGTGCAACTGTCAAAGTTCCAGACTATATTTCATGATTTATGTTAGAAGCATGAAAAAAACCTCCGCCAAAAAGGAGATCTTGTTGGAAGTTCAAAAGTGTGATCTGGGCAATTTTTTATATGAAATGTCTTCTGTGAAAAGAGGCAGATTTTGTAACACCAAAATATTTCACACATTTGTAAAGATTTTGCCCAATTGTTTTGCTCAAGAAAACCCTAATAAAAATTAAAAAGAAAAAAGAAATGTTGCTTGAATATTTTCAGTGTTATATATTTTGAGGGTTTTTTTTGTCTTGAAGTGACTTTGTGTTTAAAGCTTCCTTTACATTTTTAAAATTAATAAAAATAATGTAAAGTGGACAAAATCAAAACAAAACAAATGCTTTTTGTCAAAATGAAGAATTATGTTTAATACTTTTTTCAAATTGTTTGGCAGAAGTTTCAAAAAAAATTATTATTGATCACAAATAACTATTTTTATTTTTCAGAGTTGACAGTGGAAAAAAAATCCATTATTTGTCCAGCAATAATCAAAAGGTACTTTCACTTCTCAACTTCCGCCTGGTTACAATGGTGAAGTGATTTCATTTGTTGAAACAGTTGTGTTCCATTTTGCACACACTAAATTAAGAATTATGGAAAAATCATTATTTGGAGGGGCAAGGATTCTAATAGGAAACTCAAACAATATTCAGCTGGTTTAGTAGCTCAATTACTTGGAAGGTCAGAGCACTTATAAGTGACTAATAAACTTCAGATTTCTTTCTCTTTTTTAATTGTTAGGAAATGAAACAATGAATCTATTTATTGCTGATTATCTGTTGGAAGCTATTTATTGCAGTTTTAAGATACAACACGAGTTTTCTTTAATGTCACTGAACTCTGGCACATTTACAAATCTAATTAGCCACCATGCACCTCCTTTGGCAGATGCTAGCAATAGAAGAATCTCCCTGATTATTTGTTTCTGCTTTGAGTACTGTCACAAAAAGCATGATATTTTGAAATTTGGGGAAGTGCATTTATTGTTCATAAAAGTTACACATTTCATAAAAGTTACACCCCCAGCCCTCTCTCACCACAGCAGGTTGGGGGCAGGTGAGAAGAGCCTGCCTTTACCCACTGCAGCTGCATAGAGAGGGGTGCATGTCTCCCAGCTGGGAAACAGACAGAAACACAAACAGGTAAACTCTTTGAAATATATAGTAAATAGCTGTCCCTTTCTCCACCTCTGCCCCCTGCAGACCCAATGGGAAGATAGCTAACCTGATCCCCATCTCAGGTGCCTTGCTGCCCCCCTGTGTTCTTTCTGCAGTGTAACTCCCTGCTACCAGACCTCTCCTGTTCCATTTTATGAGAAACAATCAAATTCTAGGCACATCCCATTGTCCTGGCACAACCAAACTCTGACCTTACTTTAAGTTATGGTAAGAGAAAGCTGCATACCATATTTGGTGGCCCTAGCTCTTACCATTTAGGAAGAGTTCTTGAACAAATGGACTCACAGATGGATGGACACACAGACAAACACACATTTCTAAAATATATATAGTAAGATAAATACAAAACTAAGAAAACTATGAACAAGGCTAAGAATACAAGTAGATGTTGTGATGCCATTTTAAAGAAGGTGAAAAATGCATTTGTACTTTATTATAACACTACCAGAATCCCCTGATATATTTGCAGTCTCATAATTCTCTTTATTTACTTATCATTTAAGTGTCTTCGTAATCTATGCTGTCATCAATTGTTGTTTATGTTGATACCCCCTGGGCATTTGATCAGTGGTTTGGCTTCTTTAACTCAATTAAGTATACTTGACAAACTGTTTGACGCTCTCACTTTCACAGGATTATTTTTAACTGTGGCAAGATGACGACTCATTGTCTCTTGCCTATTATCCTAGATTGGATGATACTGGCTGACAGAAGAGACTATCATTGGTTGATGTGTGCGTATAACTGTAACTGAGAATGCATCCTGCTATTAAACCCCAGCAATTGCCTTACCACTGTTATAAATGTCAGCTCCAACCTATGATAAAAATGTTTTCACAGCTGTGATCCTACTCACACTTCCTTGGACATTAAAGCCTGATTCTCTAGCAACCTGGGGATTTTGAAATTTGTGTGGAATTGAATGTCTGAACTCCCCGGGAATGAATCTGTCTGTTTGACCATGTTACCCAGGTTCAAACAAGCTATATAATGGCTGGGGCTTGGTCTCAGCCCTTCCTTATGACAGTAGTTTCATCTACTCACATGAGTAAGGAATGCAGAATCAGGCATTATGTTTGCAATCTTACATTACCTGAATGGAGGCAATTGACAGGACTGAATTGCATAACTCATTATAAAAACATCTTCCTAAGAAATGGTTTAGTTTTAAGTGATATGTAATTATTATTTATCTTCAGTGTTCTGGTTCTTCTTTCCAAGTCAGTTTCATTATGTTAAAGGATTCTTTCTTATAGGATCAGTCCTGCACTGTGCTTTCAATCCCTATGTACGTAAGCATTTATATATTCAAAAAGAAAGCTGGCCTTCAACTTCTCTCACTAGAACGGTTTTAAGAATATTGAAAAATCAACAAATAATCTGGTAGCACTTTATAGACTAACAAAACATGTAGATGGAATCATGAGCTTTTGTGGGCACATGTTTTGTTAGTCTATAAGGTACTACCAGATTATTTGATGTTTTTTCAGTTTACCTATACAGACTAACTCGGCCACCCCCTAAAGCTTTAAGAATATTGTCATACAAGTGAAAGAGGTAATGTGATGCCTGTCTGTGAACTCATGGTTTGGCCGCATGAGTTCCCCAGTTCTTTAGTAAGGGACAAAAACTTGCAAGTGGCAGCCGTGCTGATGAAATGTTCATCAAAGACTTTATAATTGCTGTACAATATTACATTTATTTTCTGGCTACCATAACATTGCTTTGACTGCTGAAATCAACAAGAGTCATTAATCTCAGCTGAGCTGCAAATATTTTTCAAGCAACAAATATTACTAACAATTACGTGGAACTAACTGGTAAAAAGTATCCCAGGGCTAGACAGCTCATTTGTGCTTACACTATTACAAGGCCCCATTTATATAGTATTCGATTTTTCCTACACAGTCATCACTTGGCAAGACAGGAAACAAGTACATCTTCATGGTTAACAAGTCACTATTTCCAAGGAAGGATGTCACCTAAACTCAAGGCCTGATTTTCATTTATTTCATTTAATTTTCATTTCAGTTCTGGGCAACACATTTCAAGAAAGATGTGGAGAAATTGGAGAGGGTCCACAGAAGAGCAACAAAAATGATTAAAGGTCTAGAAAACATGAGCTATGAGGGAAGATTGAAAGAATTGGGATTGTTTAGTTTAGAAAAGAGAAGACTGAGGGGGGGACATGATAGCAGTTTTCAAGTACCTAAAAGGGTGATATAAGGAAGAGGGAGAAAAAATTGTTCTCCTTGGCCTCTGATGATAGGACAAGAAGCAATGAATGGGCTTAAACTGCAGAAAGGAGGTTTAAGTTGGACATTAGGAAAAATTTTCTAACTTTCAGGGTGGTTAAACACTGGAATAAATTGCCTAGGAGGGCTGTAGAATCTCCATCATTGGAGATATTTCAGAGAAGGTTAGACAGACACATGTCAGGGATAATCGAGACAGTGCTTGGTCCTGCTGGGAGGAGGTCCCTTCCAGTTCTATGATTCTATGTCTCTGGGCAGGTTCATTGAAGCTCCTGCAGTTAGGTTCCATAGGACCTGGTGCACAGTGTATCCTGAGAGCTTAATCCCTTCCTGCTTATGCTATAACCAAGGGACAGGCAACAGAAAAACTATGTTGATAGCCAACATCAGTCTGGAGATGTTAGCTGACTTTTGACACTGTGCGGGCAGAAAGAGACAAGCTGCTTTGAACCCACGTGGAGGGGAAGGGGAACATAGGGGAGAAGAAGAGATGAGCCCTGCAAAGACATGGGCCAAGTCATTCCTTCCCTCAATTCCTTGCATGTGGTTGGAAATAACTCCCATCCCTTTCCTTCTGCACAGTGCCAGAAGGCTGCTACTGGCCAGATTCTGTGGTGAACCCTGGCAGAAATCTGAGATATAGGGGCATATAGCCCTCATGTCCCCACACACGTTGCCTTGGGAAGATGTAACGCAAGGTACTAGGAGAGATGGGTCTGTCCCTGGAGCCCAGCCAGGCATAGAAGATGGAAAGGGTGAGGAGGGTTGGCTCAGGTGCTCACCTCCACTGTGTGAGAGATGTATGGGAGTGTGTATCTGTGAGATCGGGGAGTAGGGGGGTATGTGTCACCTCTCCCTATGTGAAACCTACAGCCTTAAGAAGCCAATAAGAAGATAAATCAAAAGAATCCAAATACACAGTATTTCTTTTTAATGGAGGCTCAGTTGATTTGATATTAAATTGAATGTTTGTACTGCATAGTTCTGATTGCTATGGAACTTGCTTGAATACAAGTAATTTTACTAGATGTCTTGTACCAGTATGAAATGTCACTGGGATAGAGGACTCATTGTATAATTTTATGTTAAAGTTCCTGTCCTTCTTCTGTATTATGATCCTGATCACTTTGTTTTTGACAAAATAAAGCACAAAGTAACTACAATTGGTAGAACTACAGCTACGTAACTTGAGCACCACTAATTATCTTCTGCTCATGCCACTGAAAAAAGGGCTTGGCTCAATGGCTGTGTCTAGACTGGCATGATTTTCCGGAAATAATTTTAACGGAAAAGTTTTTCCGTTAAAAGTATTTCCGCAAAAGTGCGTCTAGATTGGCACGGATGCTTTTGTGCAAAAAGTGCTTTTGCGCAAAAGCATCCGTGGCCAGTGTAGACGCGATTTTGCGCAAAAAAGCCCCGATTGCCATTTTAGCCATCGGGGCTTTTTTGCGCAAAACAGTTCTTCATGGTCTACACTGGCCCAAGTATTCTTGTGCAAGAGGGCTTTTTCCCAAGCGGGAGCGTGAAAGTATTTGTGCAAGAAGCACTGATTTTGTACATTACAAAGTCAGTGCTCTTGCGCAAATTCAAGCGGCCAGTGTAGACAGCTGGCAAGTTTTTGTGTAAAAGCGGCCACTTTTGTGCAAAATCTTGCCAGTCTAGATGCACCCAATATGATTAAGCAATACATTAGGGATGTTACATTTTGATTAATCAACTAATTGAGTAGCCAATGGAATTTCCATTGATTACTCAATTAGCCAATAACGGGGGTGGGGGGATGCAGAGCGCTTGCTATGCCATTGCGCCTCTGCCTTTGAAATGTACAAGAGATGTGGAGGGGTCCCACATGTCTCTTGTATATTTCAAAGGAAAAGGTGCAGCGGGGAACCTACACAAGCAGGGACAAAGCAGTCCCCACTCATGTGGGGTCTCAACTGCTGCACCTCTCTCTTCGAAATCTGTGGCTCTTGTACATTTCAAAGGTAGAGGCACCGCGGGACTGCATAGGTCCCTGCTCACGCTGGTTCCCCACTGAGCCTCTGCCTTTGAAATATACGAGAGCCACGAGCAGCTCTTATACATTTCAAAGGGAGAGGTGCAGAAGTTGGGACGTTTTTGACTCCACTGCCCCCTGAGGAGACAGTGCTGGGGGGAACTGGCGTTTAGGCCAGCTCCCGCTCCCTCCCCTTCCTGCCTCTCACTGATAGAGGCAGCAAAGGCAGGGGAAGTGACTAGTCAAGTCACTACTCAACTACCCGAGTAGTCCACTAGTCACTTACATCCCTAGAATGCATTCATGATGAATGGGGAGCAATTGTCATCTAAACAACTCTTGACGGCTGTTGCATGGGAGAAAGAATGTAGTGTAATCTATTGCCAACTCCTACAATCCAGTAAGCAAAGCAACAGACCAAAACAGTGGATCATGTTAATGGACAATGAGCATATATATACAACAGTCTGATTTTTCCATGCTTTTTGGCCAAATCATGAGAATGTTGTGACTTATTCGCACAAAGCTACTCTCAAGCAATCTTAGCTAGCCACTGTTGGATGCCCTTTTTTGTAACGGGGTATGGCTTGCTCATTTCTATGCTACAGCAAATTTTGGATGCTATAATATCTGATTTAAATTACAGCATCCCCCAGCTTGCTTTAATTTATACCAGGAATAGGCTCAGCACTGAGACAGCCTAGGATTCTGTGTGTGTGTGGGACTGCTTATGCACACATAAAATACCTTTGTGCTGCTCTTTTTTAACTTGGCTCCATGTGAACACTCCTCAAACAACAGAAGGTCTGGCTCTTTCTTTTTCCCTTAGTCTGTGTCATTTCCCCTTTTCTTTGTTTTTCTGATTGGAATTTCATCTTCTTATCCTGCCTCCAGCAGCTGCCAGCACTCAATACTTTAGAGGTACCCCAATAATGCCTTTCTGCATATAGAAAGAAAAGTCATTCTTGACCGTGGTAGTGCTCATCTTATGTCCTGAAATGTGAAAGTTGTTTACTCCTACTTTAGCATGCAAAACTATGTAAGTTATTATCGGTCAGGAAATTAACAAGAAATTTAAAAATCCAATTATGGTACTTGCCTCTATGACCTCCTGCCATAGTGGAACATATCAGTGAGTGGAGTCACATTAAACTAAAACAAATGGAAGGTGCTTTTCAAGACTGGCTCTCATGGTAAGAGTCCATGGTCCAGTAATTCCTACCAGTGCAATACAAAACTTCATCACAAAGAGGTGTATTCCATTTCAAAGCTACAGATGAAAAGTAATTGAGTTCATATGCTGCAGTGATGCAAATCAAAAGCCATAACATTTGTATTAATTGTTGAAAGCAGACAGCACTTGGGAAATAGAAAAGAGGGTATGAGTACAATAAATCGTCAAGTCCAAATCTGGAAATGTTCCAGTTCTCTGGAAGGTAAGTGTCTGATCAGACACACTTTTAACAGTGTAATTCCATTTTAAAAAATTGAATCTGAGATGGATATTTTATATCCTTTTTGAAAAATTCTGGACATTTCCCAAATCCTGTTAATTGAAGCTCTGACATTAAGTACTGATTCAGATGCCCTCATATGCATGGAGAATTAAATTGGTTTTCATATAGCCCGTGTCTTCACTCCCTTGCAGACTGGCATTTAAAGATACAATTATCACCATATTTCTTCGGTTCTCACCATCAATGAACTGGAAAAATATAAATAGATCTATTTAAGTCTGCTTATTCCATAGCGGGCTATGTGAAATCAATAGTAGCAGGAGCACTAATTAATCTAAAAGACTTTGAAATAGCCATTAAATAAACAGAGGAATTAAAATGTAATCTTTTCTTTTTAATTGCTTAATGGAAAAAGACGAATTAAGAATTATAATACGATAGTATCTAGTGAATCAAAAGAGACTACTATATGAATTATAAAATAGATATTCAGTATAAAGATAAAGATAGCGATATAAATACACATAATTACCAGTATATTGATTTGCTATTCTATTCCCTTCCTCCAATGAAGTGAAATTTACTTACTTAACACAGTTAGTGATACTATATTCATTTTTATTGTTATTTAAAATGTCGGCATTACATGGGGAACAACATGCACCATAAGTGACAGGAGTCCCAGCTTTATCATGATGATCATGATTTAAATGGAACAGTCAAAGAACAGGCCAGCACATATACTTAAGAAGACCAGCTGTTATTTGTATTATGATGCCATCCTACAACCACAATGAGGATCCCAGGATAGGTGTGTTTGTACGAGCAGGTGGATTCTATGCAAGAAATGGAGATAGTGAAAAAAGCATAATTTAGGATGAATTTATGTTTCATATTTTGAGCTAAACTGGGGATTTTTAATGCTCATGATGATCAGAGACTGACATTGTTAAGAGCTCAGGCCCAGATCATCTAAGGTATTTTGGTGTCTAAAATTGGGTCTAAGTGAACCATAGGCATATACTACAGAAGTTTTTTTCATACAACTCCCCTGATGGGGATTTGCAGATTGGGACATACAAATATCCAGAAGAAGCTACACTGAGATTAGAAAAAAATAGTGGACCATATTAATTTCTGATGTAACTCCTCAGGAATCCAAGGAATTAAACCAGAGATAAACTGGGACTATCAACTTCAATTATAATCTGAGTCAGATTAAAAGCCATGTGGAGATTTATTAATGAAATGACATCCCAATGGTAGCAACCCCTTTGAAAAGATTCCATAGACATATTCATAACTGAAAGGCATGAATTTAAAGATCCTTCTGTTCCATTAGTATTTGCAAGAAAAGCTAACCTTTTCTTGGATTCCATTCAGGGCATGACACACATCTATTAGTTGCTTACCTGGCTTTTGGAATCACATCTGAGACAAAGCCTAGAAATCTCAGAGAAGCAACAATTCAAACGTATCAGGGCTTTAAACAGCTAACCTTCCAATATATTTAAATTGTTTTAACAGAAGATGTATGCAGTTTTAGCCTAATTTACTTTTGTTACCTTGTTGTTGCATAATTTCAATGTCTTTCTAGCCCCAGCAAGCAAGAAAGAAGGCTGACTGGATGTCAGAATACATCAACTGAGATACTAACTTGTCAAATGTTAGATCAGGTAGGATCTCCCTGATGAGCCCACTATGTCAAGATAAGAGAGAGAGACGCACACACGTTGGTTTTTTTTAGAACTGCATCTAAGATTTTCTTTTCCTGTCTCTTTCTATGAAGGCATTTGACATATGGTTCTCGTGCTGCTCAATTACACATTTCTCTTCCACCTCACTTAGCATTTTTCATTTACTCGTCATTCCAGTCTTCTAACTGAAATTACACTTTTTTCATCCTTCCCCATAGCCTTGTGTTATTAATTGTTATCTTGGAAGGAAAAAAATTATTCTATTATTTGTAAAAAGAACAAGTTTAATCAGTAAAAAATCTGAATGAGCATGATGTATAAGAATTTTCTGTTCATAATGGGCTGATTGGCCACCCACTTAGCCTGCACCAAGCACTAAAACTTATTTAAGTCTATGTCATTTGATTAACTTGTAAATCCTGAGAGTAACTAGCAAATTCAATTATACATTCAAATTATGTTACCGAATTGCTCTAATTTTTAAAAGTGATGAATGAACTGCATAAAACAATTGAGATTAGAGGTCTAAAGAATGATTGATAAGGACCCTATTCATTAAAACTTGATGCACACATACACATCATCCTTTGAGGTGTGACTCATGCTGCATGGTAGGATGGTAGCAAGCATCCACCAGATTGTGCATCTGGAATCCAAGTTCCAATCTTGTTGCTTGGCAGACTTTAATGTACTCTGTACTCAAAATTAGTTGACCACACCTGGGCTACGTCTAGACTGGCCCCAAATTCCGGAAAAGGGATGCAAAGCAGGTAAGTCAGCATAGGGAAATCTGCGGGGGATTTAAATATCCCTACTTGAAAGGAGGAATAAGAGATCCTCTGGAAAAGGGCTTTATTCCGGAGGATCGCGCCAGTCTAGACGCTTTTTTTCCGGCTTTTCCCCAAGCTGGAAAAAAAGCGGCAGACATGTTTATTTAAATCCGCGGGGGATATTTAAATCCCCCGCGGATTTCCCTATGCTGACTTACCTGCTTTGCATCCCTTTTCCGGAATTTGGGGCCAGTCTAGACATAGCCCTGGAGTTTGGTGGCAGAAGATTTTTGACATTTGAGCATATGTTACTGAAGTAAATAATAATTGTACTTAGCCCTGGCGTGGTACAGGGCTTTTCATTGGAAGATGTCAAAACTGTTTGCAGACAATTAATTTTCACTATGAGATAGGTAAGTAATATTATATTATCTTTTAGAGACAGGTAAGCTTGGGCATACAGTGGTTAACTGACTTGCCCATGATCATATAGTGGGTCAGAAGCAAAGTCAGGAATAGAGACCAAGAGTGAGATCATCATCTCTACATTGGTCCTTTACTCCAGCATAAAGGGTCAAACAGTGGAGCATAAAATGTCTCTAAAATATATGAAACCAGCTGGAGGATGTGTTACCTACCAGCACTGTGCTCTTGGGAGCCAGGGAGTGACATTCATGGAAAACTATCCTCCCCTCCCTTCCCCTAAGCTTTTGCTAGAATCAGACAAAGCATTGAAAAGGCCAGGGAAGACACACCTAAACTAATTAAGGAAATACCCCAGCCTCATCTGCATTGAAGATAGAACTCATTAGCATGAAGAATGGACACCAGCTCTTCCAAGGCAGGAACCGCAGTGAACTATGGGATACCGAAAGCAGAGAAGCACTGCCTGATGGGAAATCTCTACTCCAGAGGCTAATGAACCCAGGCCTGCTCACACCCAATTAGTCATTATCAGACCAATTCTAGTAACGATCCTATTGACATCTAAAATACCGAAACTGCCTAGTTGCACTGTGAGCTCGTTCAAGGAACATCATCCATAACCAGGGTGATCAGTCTCTATTGTCTCACTTCTTTCTCTTTGAACTATTGTCCTATCCCTATAAAAATTCCTATCCTTGCCCCAAGACAAACTGTTCTGATACCTGGATTTAAACTGCATCAGTTCCATTGAGATTTCTTCATCTCCTGCCTGATCGTGTTGGGGGGCTCTGCTTTGTTGGTCTCCTGCCCTCTGGACCCCCAGCTACCATCAGCATCTGGGAACCCTGATCGGTGCAAGCTCCATGGAGTGGTGAAATCTCTCTCTCTCTCCCCCATCAACTACCTCTCTAAGCATAGCCTCCTAACCCTGCCCTATGTAAACTGTTAAATGGTTAGCTAGCCATAACATTTGTATTCCGTTTCAATTTAGATTTAATATTGTAACTGTTAGATTTACTATTGTAACATTTTATATCAATTCACTACTCAGAAATAAATAACTTTCATTATTAAGCTTCTTTCTTTCTTTCTTTCTTTCTTTCTTTCTTTCTTTCTTTCTTTCTTTCTTTCTTTCTTTCTTTCTTTCTTTCTTTCTTTCTCTTTTGCTCACTCTTCCTCAAGAGGTGTTGTTTTGGCTTCCCCATTTGCTCTGCAACAACGCCTCTTGTACCCAAGCTAAAGATCTCTGTAGTGCCCAAAGTCCTGTGGGGTTTGCTCATCATGTGGTTTACCAGTGAATGATTGTGGTGTGAAAGTGGGGATAGGGAAGTGCTGAACCTGGGGGTGTAGAGGATGGCAGCTTAAAGTGCTGTTTAATCCAGCCAGCTGAGTCCAGGGACATATGAGGGGGTCAACTTGTGAGTGCTGATTACCCAGTCCTCTCAGACGTGCTCTGTTAGTGGGTGTGAGTGTCTGTGTGTGTTGCCAAGGTGGTAAGAACCCCATCCTGAGGAACCTAGTTCCTGCAGGAGAGCTCCAGTGTGAGGGGGAATTGGCAGCAGGGAGAATTCAGCTCCATATGAGAGCACAAGTAAGCACAAGCAGCACACTGATAGAATTGTTATTGGGACTTCCCCCAGTCCCATAAGAGTAACCCTAATAGATGAGCATACCCCAGAGTACTGGGCAAATCTGGTAACAGATGGTCCCCGGTGCAGGCATGAAGAAGGTAGCCATAAAGCTGACTCCCTGGCAATGGCATCCTGACCAATCTCATACATCTAGGGAGAGAGTGAACCTAAGGTCGGGCTATCACCTGCCCCGTGGAGTAATTCTGGGAAGCACTGTGGCCCATATGGCAAGCTCCAGAAATTTGGCATAATTTACTTCTATAGCTAAGTTATACAGTAAAACTCCAATAGTCCCGCATCCAATAGTCCGGCACTCCTGATAGTCCGGCATCAAAATGGCAAGAGCCTAATGAGTGAGCTTCAGCAGAAAATGAGTCACAAGGTAACAGCGGCAGCAGCTGAACTGAGCAAAAAGGTAAAAAAGGCTTAAAAAAACTAAAATATTACAGTATACTGTAAACAGTATGTACAATAAAAAGGGTTAAGAACACTTTATGTACAGTGTATAATGTATACAGTGTATATATATAACCATCTTATAGTACCTCCTGATAGTCCGGCATATCTGATAATCCGGCACCACCTAGGTCCCATAGCAAATTCTTCTTTGCTCTCTGGAAAATTCCAAGTGCTGATTGTATTCCATATGGCAACTGATGGTATAGTATATGCCTCTGAGAATGTTTCCAGTGGTAAACTTATTACAACTCTTTTCCAGCCTCATCTACAAAGTGCCACGCTTTCTAGATTTTTGACCTACATCTAATGCTTCAGCAAGTCTCCACCTGTGGAATGTGGTAATTGTCTACCCCGGAGATGTGATTCACTATGACTTTAAAATCCCTGCAGATGTTGATGGGATTGGCTGGTTTAATCACAAGCATTACAGATGTCTAACTCAGCCTCATGCTTTTTCCTGGCATAAAAAAACTGTCCTTACTTTAAAATGTTTTTGATTGACTCCCACCCTGGCTATAAATCATGACCATTACACCATCCGTGGTCCCCAGCACATCTTAGAGCAAGGTGAATTTCCTGGAATGCTGGTGCTTTGCTATGGTTGAAAGTGAAAATTTTGTTTCCTAATCAGTTATCATTCTTGCAACCAATGAACAACGTTTGCCCTTGTCCCCAGATCACTATGACTTGTCACTTTTTCTTGTTTGGCTTTTATATTTTACAGGGACAAGCACAGAACCTATCCTCTCAATGTTCCTCCAGTGTAAGTCACTCCTATATTCACTAGTAGGACCAACTGATTAATTCTACTGTTACTTCATAAGGTCCCACAATCTTCCCTTTTCAATAGTACATAGCATGCGCCTCAGCCTCTATGTCTTCCTCCCCCCCCAAAAGGCAAAACCCCCTTTGCTTTCTTCTTTTTCCTCCTGTCTTTTGGCGTCTATTCCCCTGTGCTTGAAATGCTGTTTGATAGTCAACTTTGCATTTTCTGGCTAAGTATCCAATTTTGAAGCATTTATGACATGGTTGCTTTAAATTTCCAAACAAATGCAAAATGAGCTCTTCCACAGTGGGAACACCCCAAAGGAACATAAATCTCTTGCTGTTGGCTTTACATTTCATTTATTATCAGAGGAGTAGCCGTGTTAGTCTGAATCTGCAAAAGCGGCGAGGAGTCCTGTGGCACCTTATAGACTAACTGAAGTGTAGGAGCATAAGCTTTCGTGGGCAAAGACCCACTTTGTCAGATGCATCTGACAAAGTGGGTCTTTGCCCACGAAAGCTTATGCTCCTACACTTCAGTTAGTCTATAAGGTGACACAGGACTCCTCGCCGCTTTTATTTCATTTATTGAATCAGTTTGCCCCTGCATTTGCAGTGCACGTCTTGTAAATTTCTCACTGTTGATTCCACTGGGATTGCTAATTTCTACTGCTTTGGGCCAGGATAAGTCATCACTGACAGCAACAGTCTTTGAATTCTCTTATTATTAATGTCACAAACAAATCTGCCCCCTGCATGTCCTCTAGGACACTTTCAAATGAGCATTATTCTGTTAGTTGTTTCAGCTCTGCTACATACACAGCTACAGTTCACCTTGCCTCCTCGTTCTCAAAACAGGATACAATAATCAGAAGCTTCAGGGGGTAGCCGAGTTAGTCTGTACAGAAAAACAACAAATGGTCTGCTAGCACTTTATAGAGTAACAAAACATGTAGATGGTATCATGAGCTTTCGTGGGCACAGCCCACTTCTTCAGATCTTCTGAAGAACTCCAGTCATCTAAAGAAGTGGGCTGTGCCCACGAAAGCTCATGATACCATCTACGGCTGTGTCTACACTGGGCCACTTATTCCGGAAAATCAGCCGCTGTTCCGGAATAAGCTGTGAGCTGTCTACTCTGGCCCTTGAATTTCCAGAAAAGCAATGACGCTCTACTGTACAAAATCAGCCGCTATTCTGGAAAAACTATTCTGCTTCCGCTCGGGCATAAGTCCTTATTCTGGAACACTGTTCCGGAAAAGGACCAGTGTAGACAGCCCAGTAGTCTTTTCCGGAAAAAAGCCCCGATCGTGAAAATGGCGATCGGGGCTCTTTTCCGGAAAAGCGCGTCTACATTGGCCACAGACGCTTTTCCGGAAAAAGGGCTTTTCCGAAAAAGCAGCCTGCCAATGTAGACACTCCTTTTCCGGAAAAACTGAAAACAGAATAGTATTCCGTTTTAAGCAGTTCCGGAAATTCATGCCAGTGTAGACACAGCCTACATGTTTTGTTTGTCTATACATTGCTACCAAGCTATAATATGTTAGGCTTTGGTCTGTATTGCTTTATTAATATATTTTGCAGACTTTTAAACTTTTAGAGTCTGAGGTTGTCACATACTCTTTAATAACTAGATGTTACTGTCTTAGACACTGAGGAAATTCTGTCTGTCCTTATCTATAATTTCATTTGCAAAAACATGGTCCAATGTTCCAATATATTCAATGATCCACTCAATGCAGAAGAAACACACCTTACCATACTGCAGGCTAGGAACATGCTGCTTTATTCAGCTACATAATAAAAGAAGGAAAGCACACACTAACTAACAGGAAATGAGGGATGGGTAGAATATGGAACCAACCCACAATAAACTGAATAAGCCAATTAATTCTTTCATGACCACTTCATTACAAAAGTCTCCTTAGATCTTCTCTTCTCCTGGACTCAGCGTTCTATGCTACAGTAATTTTAGTCACTACTGCCATATCCTCTCTTGTAGAAATATGTTATGAATCACCTGCCCCAGACAGTTAGTTCAGTTGAACAACAGATCTGGTGAGGATGTTCACATACCACTTCATTCTAGACCCCTTCTCAGTCACCACTGTATAGCATTCCTATGCCACAAAACAGCAGCACATATGCATGCTTCAAAACACCATAAATCTGGCCCAATCCAAAGCTTGCATTACTCAGAACCACACACATACATGGAAAAAAATTGTCAGTCTGCTAATATTGACATGCTTAATTCTTCCTTTTATGATGTCTGTTATTAGTCCAAGGAGAAAACACTCCTGGGTGGGGAACCTACAGCCCGTGGCCCAGATCTAGTCCCCTGCTTAATTTAATCTGGACCACAGCAAGGCTCTGTGCCATGGGCTGGAATCTCTGAGTTTGGAACTCCACCCCTTCCCATGGGACTGGGGCTGCAAGCTTCAGCTCATGGCAATCAGGGTAGCTCCACATGCTACCCTCGCCTGCAGGTGCCACCACTACAGCCCCCCTTTGGGAGCTGTGGGGGTAGCATCTGCCAGCAAGGGCAGCTCACAGAGCCTCCTGTCTCCCTCCCAGGGACTACAGGGACACTGAGACTGGGAGCTGCCAGAGGTAAGAACTCCACACCCCTCCTTCACCTCAACTCCCTCCCTGCCTCAACCCTGAGCCCCCTCCCTAGTTCCTACCCAGACTCCACACCTCATCCTAACCTTCTGCCGTGAACTCCCTCCTACACCCCAAAGCCCTGATCTCAGGCCCAACCCTGGAGCCCACACCCCCAGTTTGAGCCCTTACTCTCCTCCCACTCTCCAATTGCCTGCACTAGCCTGGAGCCTCCTCCTACACCATGAACCCCTCATCTCAATTATAGGGTTGCCAACTTTCCCAACTGGACAGACCAGCTGCCACTGGAAGAAATGGCACCGGATCCATCCACCTGAGCCATCACAGTGCCCCTGATGGCTGCGTGTGAGTGGTGACAGTGGCCTCTGCTAGAAAAAAGTTTTCCCACCTGTTCGTAAGAGCTTCAGGTTCCAAAATTAGATAAATGAGCCTCAGTGCTCTATTGTGAGAAACAACCTTCACAAAAAATTTCCTTGAGGAACTTGCACACATTAATATTACTTACAAACCATCCTTGCTATAAGTCCAAGATACATTCAAAAAAACTTGGACTTATGGGCTACGTCTAGACTACATCCCTTTTTTTGTAAAAGGGATGTAAATTAGACGAATCGCAATTGCTAATCAAGCGGGGATTTAAATCTCCCCCGCTTCATTAGCATAAAAATGGCTGCCGCTTTTTTTCGGCACGGAGTTTTGCCGGAGAAAAGCGCCAGTCTAGACGCTGATCTTGCGGAAAATAAAGCTTTTTCTGAAATATTCTATGAAATAAGGGATAAGGAATATTTCAGAAAAGGCTTTATTTTCTGCAAGATCAGCATCTAGACTGGCGCTTTTCTCCGGCAAAGCTCCGTGCTGAAAAAAAGCGGCAGCCATTTTTATGCTAATGAAGCAGGGGAGATTTAAATCCCTGCTTCATTAGCAATTGTGATTCATCTAATTTACATCCCTTTTACGAAAAAGGGATGTAGTCTAGACGTAGCCATGGTGAAACAACTTGAAGTGGGGACTATTTTCCTGTGGCTGACTTCCATTTGTGCAATTTTTTTTTGGCGTGACTTAAAGAGTGGGGAATAGGAGGACTTATAACACATCAGTACCTATAAGCATCAACAACTTTAGTGTGGAATGGATGTATACAGGGGCGATTTATAGCAGTCATGCCATGTATTTGTCATGCAGTAACACCTAGGACCTTAATCATAGATCAGGAGCCCATTGTGTTAGGCTCAGAACAAAAACAGAAGAAGAATATGGTCCCTGACCTTAAGATAAATATGAGATAAGACCACAGATAGCTATAGATAGTAGTCCAGTGATTCCTAATCTTTTTCCCATGGAGGAACCTCTAAAATAATTTTTCATATCCCGAGGAACCTCTACCTATGAAAACGTTTGCTTGGCCAGAAAAAGTTGACAGCGGGGAGTGCAATTCAATTACTGCTAAATTTTTTCAAGAAAATTTATTTGTAAAGAGCTGTTTATATATATATATATATATCAGCTTACATTGTAAGAAAAAAAATTGGAGCATTTTTCCTGTCTTTTTTTTGTATTATCTAATCTTTTTTTCAAATATCAAATCTCCTCCTCCTCCTGCCTCATTCTCTCTTTCTCTTCTCCTTCCACTCCTGCCTCACTCTCTCTGTCTCTTCTCCCCCCCTCCTGCCTCTCACTTGCGGAGCCCAAATGGCTGCTTGCTCCTGCACAGTGGCCCGGCTGAGCGGCGCAGAAGTCAGCTGAGCACCAGGGCAAGAGGCGAAGGGCGTGACAGACACTCCAGGCCCCGCCCAGAGTTATTTGTTCCATGACGATGGTCTGTGGAACCCCGGTTGGGAAACACTGTAGTAGGCCAAGGGAGCACTAGTAAGCATTGAGACAATTTTGGTCAGAATGAGAAGTAATGTCTTCAGCATACCAGGTGTTTATCTACTTCTCGGTAACACCATTCTTGCCCTGCCATCCAAATTAACTAGCTTCTAGATATTGTTTACATGGATATTGGTTACTAAGGCTCCAACTGGAACTCTACAAAAATGACAAGTATTTGCACAATTCCCTTGATACTGTAAGAAGGACAAAAAGAGAGAGTGAAATTTCCCTTGCAATTGATACCAATAAACATTTATCAAAATAGAGATACAGTAGAATCTTGTTTGTCTGAGCCTCAGTTATCTGGCTCTCTGTATTAACTGAACTGAGTCCAAGTCCCATCCATTCTTCTGATTATTCAATCTGGCCCTTGGCCCAATTAGATTGGATAAATGGGGCTCCACTGTATATGAATGAGATTAACATACAATCCACACAAAAACAAATTGTGGGCCTTCTCTTCCTTTTCACATCAATATTTCTTTCCTCCCAGTACAAAATATTCTCTATGGCTGTGTCCAGACTCCATGCCTCCGTCGACGGAGGCATGTAGATTAGCCAGATCGGAAGAGGGAAATGAAGCCGCGATTAAAATAATCGCGGCTTCATTTAAATTTAAATGGCTGCCCCGATCTGCCGATCAGCTGTTTGTCGGCAGATCGGGAGAGTCTGGACGCGATGCCCCGACAAAGAAGCCTTTCTTCATCGACACAGGTAAACCTGGTTTCACGAGGCTTACCTGTGTCGATGAAGAAAGGCTTCTTTGTCGGGGCATCGCGTCCAGACTCTCCCGATCTGCCGACAAACAGCTGATCGGCAGATCGGGGCAGCCATTTAAATTTAAATGAAGCCGCGATTATTTTAATCGCGGCTTCATTTCCCTCTTCCGATCTGGCTAATCTACATGCCTCCGTCGACGGAGGCATGGAGTCTGGACACAGCCTATGTACCTTAAAAGCATTGATTCTCCCTGCAGATGGTATAGAGAAATACTTGCTTCTAAGGATGCCACACCACACAATTCATATTTTGGGATGGTCTAGAGAGATTCAAATTGCATCACGTTCCTACAGAGACATTGTTGTTTTATGTACACTCAATTAGATTTTCAAGATGTGAGATTAGAATTTCAGAAATAGCCATGAGCTAAGCCCTAACTACTTATATTTCCAGCATTTTCCAAACTTGATTTCTTTTTTAATAGTCTTCCAGTCACTAATTTTAAAGAACTTGTAGGAAAAAAAAGGCAGAAAGAAGGGAATAGGTCTGAAGTTTACAGTTCCTTTCAGATTACACAATAATAAAATAATAACAATAATAATAACAATAATAATAATAATAATTATTATTATTATTATTAATAGTAATAACCACCACCACAACAACAATGTGGGTGTTGTGTAATATACCCGAGCTGATCAAAGGCTATTTCTATACACAATAAAGGCCTTAGAGCTAAAAAACTACAAAACCAAACCAAACAACACAAATAATTCTTTTCAGAATTAAATTGAGGTAACTGGTGTTGTACAGGGTTAACCATCATCCTACAACACACACAACAGTTGGCAGCATGTGAGTTAATGCTGCCTGCTGTCAACTGAGTCCTTGACTTTCCCAGTTTAAAAGCAGGTGCCTCTCAATAGTCACTCAGGCATCCCTGCTTCCTGTTTCAAAATCTCCATCTTCTGGAAAGAGCCTGTCAGGTCCCATCTGTTTTTTTGTGAAGTCGCCAGCCCCCTGAGAGAGGGTCTTCTATTCCCATCTCCTTTCTGACATTGGAAAACCAAAGGGGAATAACCCCTTCAATCTGCTGGAAATTGGTTTTCTGATATCGAGGACTCTGCCTAAGGGAACTGCAATCTCCTATCCTTCGATGAAAATTAGTTTTGTAAGTACGGTACTTTCTTCTGTTGCCTGCTTGGAAAACCCTCCATGTTTGCCTGTGTTCTTTTCTCTTCAATGTGGATTGAAGGAGCTTAAACTTAACTAAACCATTAATGAGCAAAATCCCCAAAATAAATATTTCTTATGATTGCAGTTGGAAAGCAGAGAGTGGAAGCAAAATAAATAAACTGCCTTACAAACTCCTTGCCATTGAAATGAAACTAAAACTTCTGTTTCAGCTGTAAGCAGTAAGCAGGCCATGGCTAATATAATTAATTGCTTTTATATTTGTCAGAACCTTGAAAACAATTAGCATGTGACCTAGATGTTATGACAAAATAATTTATCGTTGAAAATATTTCTACAAATTGATTTATCAAATAGCTACTTAAAAACATTTAAAAAGTGCTGTCAATTTATTCTGTGCTTTATCACATAGATAAAGGCACATTCTCTGCCCCAAAGGGGTTTCAGCAGGGATGGTAAATAAACCAGCAGCAGTTCACCAGGGTTAGCTGGTGTTATATTTATCTGCGCCTCTGCATGTACAGATGATCGCAGCTCCCATTGGAGGGAATGGCAATCCACAAAGGCTAGGACTATAATAGAGTTTAAAGAGAAGCTAGATAATTTCATGGACATTAGGTCCATAAAGGCTATTAGCCAGGGGATAAAATGGTGTCCTTGGCCTCTGTTTGTCAGAGGCTGGAGAGGGATGGCAGGAGACAAATCTCTTGATCATTGTCTTTGGTCCACCCTCTCTGGGGCACCTGGTGCTGGCCACTGTTAGCAGACAGGATACTGGGCTAGATGGACCTTTGGTCTGACCCAGTACAGCCGTTCTTATGTTCTTATGACCAATGGGAGCTGTAATCCCCCTACTTGCAGAGGCACAGGTAAATATGGCAATGTGGAGGCCCACCAGGGGTAAACCCTGCAGACCAGATCGTGACCATGGGCCAGTACTTGCCCACCGTTGTGTTACAGCCTAAGACAGACCATACTAACACATACTCTAGAGAAAACACAGGACAACCATCCAGGAGTGGGAGGATTTATGATAAGAACAAAGGAAGTGGTGAGTTTTAAAGAGGGATTTGGCACACAGAGGAGGTGCTTAGGGGAAGAGGGAAAGGAGACCGTCCCATGGGCAGAGAAAGCATAATAGGAATTATGAAGCCTATCCTAGGAAAAGGAGATGAAAAAGCATAAGCAAAAAGGATTAGGAAAAGCACGACGCCAAAGGAAAGATAAGGAGTACAGAGAGTTAGATGCATTCAAGAATATGTAGGGCTGTTAGCATCAGAGTAGGGAATTTTAATGTGACGCACCAAGTTATATGAAGCCAATAAAGGGACTCAGAGAATAGGACTCGAGAGGAATATGACTTCATCAACTGCATTTTGGACTAGAAGGGTGAAAGGTAGCCAGTCTAGATAGAAGAAAGACTATTGTACTAAAGGCAAGAGATAATTTAGTGATAGCCCATTGATTTAGCAGTGAGAGTGGTAGGGAACAAGAGAAAGATGCAACAGGACTTACAGACAGAGTGGGCACGGTGAAGAGAGGACAGAAGAAAAGTGATATCTTAAACAAAGATTATGAGACTTGAAGATGGGAAGGAGTTTGAAGGTAAAAATAGAATGTGGTAGAAATAACTGTATACAAGACAAAGGAAACACTTTAAAATATAATATAAAATAAACCTGCAGGATATTAAATAATTTGATAAATTTATTTAAAAGAATTATTAATTTGCATGAATAACAGTAGTATCTGTAATTAAATAGTTTCAACAAAATAACAAAAACTACAAAGAGCTACATTTCAAAGCATAAACTAATCCCAAATGTGATAAATTAAACCAAAGTATAATATTGCCAAGTTACGTGCATTATGGGGATTAGGTTACATTATGCCTTAATCCAAAACATTCTCCATTGGCCATTACCGGAAGATACTCAAGTATTTTGACCCTTGATAGTTTGGATGGACAAATTCCTAAATAAAGATGCATTTGTAGGATGTCTGTGATTTAATATACATACTGCAAAAGTTGAATCTGAATTTAATTATACTGAATAGAATGACACAAATAACCTTTTCTTTGCATGTCATATTTACTTTCTACAGCACATCAGCTCCAGATAATTTCTATAGAGACCTCAGAGGTTACATTTTGATTCATTTTTAAGTAAAACTCATTGTGTGAGTGAGACAGTAAGCCAAATGAACATTTATGGACCATATTATGTATAGCTTAAAAATTGCTCGGTTTGAAAAATTACACTCACAATGTTGAAATATTTTGGATTTATTTTCTGTATTGTGATGGCTTTCTTGATAATGAATGAGAATTAAGTTATCTTCAGATTACAGGGATCCAGCAGGGCCTAAAACAACTGTGGGCTTTGGGGCAAGGTGTGGGGGTGGGCTGGGACTATGTAAACCATAGTCAGAGCATCACTGCTTTCAAGTAGCAATAAGGGTCCTATCAGCTTTCTATGGGAGGAACAGAAGATGCATTCCAAAGGACACAAGGGTATAGGAGGAACCCACAAACTCCCTGAGGGAAATTACCACTGAGCTATAGGTATTCATATAACACTGCAACCATTTACTGTTCACAATCATTGACACTCCGGTACCTACAGGTATCCTCAACTCTATGTGTTCTTTACCTGTCCTGGAGCAAAATAAACCCTGCATGACAGTCTCTCTCACCTAAAAATCCTCTAGGGTTTTATTAGGAAAATATATTAGTAATCTATGTATGATAATGTATGTGCCGGGGGGTGGGATGGTTAAAATCCTAACACATTAGGATGATTAGCAGATGGGAATGGCATTCAAAGGTAACAGGAGGCAGTCCTATTTTCCAGAGAAAGCAATTACTCTGAGCAAAATGTGACAGAAAATGTAAATGCACCACACATTGCTTGCCTATGTTTTATATATAACTAGTGTCATTATGTTACTTAATGACACCAATTATTTAAAAATTAGGCACACAGTACTTCATGTTTCACATTTACTGTATTCAGATAGAGTTGCTCTCTGCAGCACTTGAGGGCCAGACCTCCTTTAATAAATTCTACACGTTCCTTCAGTATTTTCTCTAGGGCTGTATTTTTTTTATGCTAACTCTTTTAGTGGGGAATCTCAGCCATAAAAAATTAAAAAGGTCAATTTTATGATGAAACACATGAGCCTGAATATTCTAAATGGCACCCTAGACTAAAAAAGCTAATTGCTTTTTCACAGCACAACTCTCCTAAGTGCTCACAATACAGACGGGCTCATATAAAAATCAGAATGTGTCTCTCCCCTGTTTCTAGGCCCGCTGGGACATACTGAGATGAGTGACGCTGTAAAAAATAGAAATCACCTGGAGCCTGTTAAAATTATAATCAAGTAAAACTGCAATTATAACAGTCTTAATCCATCTGTCTCTGTACATCCACTCTACTTCCAATCACCTGTCTTGGTCACATGTGTAATTATAATGGCGTTGGAGATGGCAAGATATTACCACAAGAACATTCCAAATTGCAAGATACTGACACAGCTTAGCTCACTCAGCTCTATAGCTTTAGTGTAGCTATTGGTCAGTAAACAAAATAGGTGTGGTACAGCTCTAGCACTATTACATGAGAGGGTGTTCAAGGATATTGAACTTCACTTCTAGCAGGTGTATTTTATAATAATTTTCAATACAGGTAAGTGAACAACTCACTGCAGTTTGCTAGCTAGCTCACATGAAAAGCAGTGCGGTTCAATAAATAATTATGGAAACATTATAGTAAATATAGCCAACAATTTCTCTATTGTATAATGATAATTTTAACAAGACAAGTTTGTATTTACCATTATTATTACTATTATTTTCACCTTTGGATTTCATTTGAAGTTCCAGCTGGCCAAACCAAGGATATAAAATCATAAGACCGGCAATACTGGGTCACGCTAATGGTCTATGTAGCTCAGAATCCAGTCTTCCACAGTGGCCAATGCCAGATGCTTCAGAGGGAATGGACAGTACAGGGAAATCATCCCCTGTGATCCTGGCAGTGAGAGATTTAGGGACATCCCTCACCATTTTAGGCACTGGTGGACATATAATAATACAGCATATAATCAAACAGTACAGTAAATAAGAATAATATAGTGTTTTTCTTTAAAAGTCATGCTGTAGCACCTGCTGTAAAGGGTTCTGGGGTACATTTAAATACATTTCTGTCTGAGTTAGTGCTTATGAAAATGAGGGACTTATGCTAAGAACTGTGAAGCCTCCGAAGCAATGGTTCATCCAACTATGTCCCTGATTTCAAAAGCTCCATTGAGTCATCATATGAGCCAGGCAATGGTCTAGTTGCCTGCATACCTCCTAGGTAAATGACACCTGAGCTCCAGACTCAGATACCTGCTCTCCATATGTGCGCCCAGTGGAGCCACAGGTCAAACGAGGACTCTCACTCCTAAATGACTTGGATTTGGAGATGGAGCTTTTGATTAGAGGCGGGACTGAGGCACAAAATTCATATATGATCCCAGATCAAACTCCTTACATTTAAGGATGTTATGGTCCAGGGCTTCAGTTTGGGCTCATCTCTAGTTTTGATGACTTTGTATGAGAGCTAAGTGGTCTAGAAAAAAACCGGAGAGGTTATGACTAAATTACTGAGTTCATGGAAAATGGATAGCCTTGTTTCATTAGTCTGGAATTGCAATCACCAGGGGAAATACCCGCTGTAATGATGTGGACAATTTAAAAATTCCAGCATCCACCTGTGGTTTGTACTTTCTAAGAGTGAGCAGTGTCACATATTTGCAAAATATCAATTTTTGAAATGGATTAAGACAGTTTTACGTTCAAAGCAGCAGAAGTTTTGGCCCACAAGGAGTATTTCAGGATGGAGACTACAATAAGCTGTGGTAGGATTGTATGTATTCTTCTTGTTTTAAAAGTGGTAGAATTAAATAAAGGGAGTGGATGTAGGATGAGGGAGAGTACATGCAGGAAGGTTGACATTAGGTTCAGAATGATGAATTGAGCCCTCCCTTCTCTCCCTCTCCCCTGCCCCCCGCAACAGTGGGCTTGAGGTCAGGCATCATGTGCTTCTGTGCTAAAGTGCTCACAGTTTGGCTTAACTTCCCTTTTCAGCAGGTGCAGTCAAATGGCAATTATACCACAACCCCTGTTTCCTGCTGTCCATGACAGCAACTTGGGCCCTCTTTCTTGGAGCTTCACAAATCATACAAAATGTGTACATGTGTGTGTGCTCACTTAGTATCCGTATAATAACTGGGTTTATGACCTGCATCTTTAGAAATTAATAACATATGTTTGTTTTACTCCATTTACATCTCTGCAAAATTTTGCTGCGGCATTATATTCTGATCACTGCAGCAGGAAGTAATCATGACAAGAAACAGCAAGCAACCAGGGAACTAATCCTTTTCTTATGGCACACAGATTTCAGGAACTTCTTTACAGTACACAGAGTCATTGGAACATAAAAGCCGAGTTCTGATAAAGCATAAAGCAATGATTTAGGAGATGAATGCTTCTGAAGAGCAAATTGATTTGTGTCGTTTGTAAGCGAAAATGTTTGCAAAAGTACAGTGCCATCTTTGAAATGTATGTGAGAGATCTATTTTAAACAGTCAGCATCTGGCAACATTTCTGCACACTTCTCTAAAGGAGAATCAGGAGTGTGTCATCTGAAAATGTGGCAGCCATTGCCAGCAGATCGAGCAAATACCAAGTGGCTATAAAGCAATTCCAGCTCAGACAAGACTCATACCTGCTTGTGTCTAAATCTTCTAGGGAATAAATCATTTCCTGAAGCAGGGACTGAGACTACAGTTTATTAATTCTTGACAGACTGCAAGGTATTGTCCACACTGACAATCTGTTTTGTATGGACAGGCTGCAGAAGCAGTAAATCCTATTAACCTGGTCAAAGTCAAATGAAGACATTTTTAAAATGGAACAGCTATTACATGCACTGTTCAAAGAACATCTTATCAAAGAGAGGTTAAATGGATGTACTGCCCATTACAAACATGTACAGTTACACTGCAAAGAATCAGAAACCTTCCCTCTACCTGTTCATGTCCTTCAGAATTTTTTATTATTAATTAGATCTACCAGCACAATTAGCTGATGCTGCAAACATTATCTTCAGTTCTGCCATCATGTTTATATGCTAGTTTTCTGGATAAAATATCAGTTTAACACTAGCAGAAGTACTATGCCGATATTAAACTATGCCTTCAGTATTGCATGCTTCCTCAACAAGAAACATATGGCATTCTGTGTGCGTGGGCCACTCTGGAGATTTACTGTAATTATATCATGATGTGCTTATTGTTATGAATTCAGCAGCCTTTCTTGCATCTCTACCTGCTTTGTTCAGGAGCAGCTGCTAGCTTCAAGCTGTTGCCTGCTTCCAGCAGCAGAAGCTGACTGAATGAAGGAAAGCTTTCTAGGGAAGACATGTTTTGAAGCAGACACGAATAACAATAAAATAGCTCACATGGGGATTATAATGTTATCTGGCTAAAAGTCTAGTAATCAGTCTATGATAATTTATTGATGCTGGATGTAGTTTGTTTAAAAGATTCTCACATTTATACAGAGTTTGGGTGCCTTTAGCTGATAAAAGCACACAATGGTCTTTTACAAAGTGACTGATATTCGGAGGTTCATTAAACCTAATTATTTCCTCCTATGCATAAGTGATTATTAGCATATATACCAGTGGTGGGAAACCTGCAGCCCATGGGCCACATGGGGACCATTGGGGTTCTATGTGTGACCCATGAGACATTTTTTTTCCCTTGCCCATGCACAGGGTTGCAATATTCTGCTGGTTTCCATCTGCATAGTTTTTTCCTACTGGTACAGTATTACTAAAATGACAAGCACATAAAGCAAGGGCACATAAAGTGAGGTGCAGGCTGATTGTACACGACATTGTGAAAGCCGTGTGTTCCCTCTGCATCCAATTGAAGTACTGCTATGGTTCAATCGGCACATCTTGCAAATTTTAGGTATGCAAGCACAGGTAGCAAAAATACCTTTCTTTCCTGGGAGGCCATCTTGATTATGACAATCTTGCTGCCCACTGAAAGGAAAGAGGCCCATTCACTAACCGAGGTTGCCCATCACTGATATATACGCTACATGGGCAGAGAAGGGGAAGCAGAATTGCTTGAAACAAGAACATGACATCTGCCTCGTATCCTCTCTATGAGCCATTATAATACAGAATTCACGTATTTGCTAGGAGCCTGAAACATCTGGCAAATTGTCGAGTGCGCAAGTTAAGACTGCATAGTATAATCTGAATTTCAATATATGGGTTTCCTGCAGCTATTACTCTATAACAGTGTTTCTCAAAGTGGTCTGTGAAACCACTCTGATAAACTTGCTTACTGGCTGCTCCAGTGTGTTTATTTACTGGCTCCGCAACTCCCATTTACTTCGGTTCACTATTTGTAGCCAAGGGGAGTGATTTTGTGGACCAATTTGAGAAACACTGATCTATAATTACAGGATACAATTCAGCAGTCCTTACTGGCACTCAACTCCCATTGATTTCAATGGTAGTTTTGTCTGAGTATAGACTGAAGGATCAGGTTCATGATTTACTATAACTTATGATATGACCTTGTCATCTCAAATACAGAAAACCTTCCTCAAGAAATAGATGAGTGGTACTGGGTGACAATTTCCCTAGTAATTCATATCTCATCCCCAGGTTTTACTGTCCCTGATCTTCACAGGTGTGAAAGGAAAAAAGATGTCTGGTTAATTAATTAGGGAGCCCTATTGGTGCGGGGAATATTGGAGAGTTCTCCATTGTGCTATTGTCATATTCCTGTTGCTCGAAACGACAGCTATTAATATTTTATTGACTAGAATCTGTGGGAAAGTGTCCAGATGTGACCATTTCATTGCTCTCTGTAAATGCATTTAAAGAGAAAGAATTCTATGCTAATATAGGATTCTCACATATAGCAACGCACACTCTCAATAGCTAAATGACCTTAAGAAATGGCAAATGCCATTTTCTGGCAGTGATAAATCACACAGGAATGATCTGCTCCAAAACCATATAGAGCTTGCACATAAAAAAAAAAAAGTCAGTGTACTTCATTATTAATTTGTGTTCATTAAAATGTAACCATTTCCTTTTCCACATTTAGAATTGAGTGGAGGTTAAGTCAGCAATGCCCAAGGTTGCGGTTAAAAAAAAAAATCCTGTCTGCTGGAAAAAGGAATCTGCCTTGTTGGCTTTGGAAATATGAATCCCTTTGCACCAATCAATTTACAGAGGTTGGGAATTGAAGAAGTGTGATATCTAAATGGTTCTGCAGTTTAACTGAATGGTGCTTCTGAAGAGCACATCTCGAAAGCCCAAACAATATATCAGCAGCACACAAATGTGCTGTCTAGCCAAACCATTTCCAGTGGGCTTTTGCAGGTATCATCTGCTGAGGAACAGATTGAGAGTAGGCTGACATCCTCTCAAAGTACGTGCTAAGAACAGATTACCTGTGCTTTTGTGGAAAGGTCATTCTTTCTATTTGGGTGGAACAATGACATTTTCACTATTACCTGTCAATTGAAATCTTGGTATCAGGTGAGAGTTCCAAAACACTCATGCCAAAAAAATTCTCAGATTCCTCTGTACTATAGAATAGCAGAATTGAAGCATCATAGAAGCTAGAGAAGGAAACGTCCTTAAGTCATCTATTTCTCTGTAAACTCAGGCTGGTCCTTCTTTCAAGGAAGAACTTAGCATGATACGAAGGCCCCTCCCAGGGCAAAAATACAATGACCTTTTTTCCAACTCCACTTCATTGGCTTGCCTCAAACATTCATGAATAGTTCCTTTACAGCATTTTAAAAAGCATTTATGTTGAAATGACTGTAATAGAAAATGAAAAAGCTAAAGATTCATAATGTGGTGTTGACTGATGTTTACACACTCACAGAAGCAAGCATAATCAAGTCATATTTCTCAGTTTTCCATTTTCTTATGTGCACATGTAGTATTTTCTGTGGTCAAACACTTAGTTCCACTAAAATCAATATGCTTGTGAGTGTGTAAATGTACCTAATATGGTATCTTCAGTAAAGCCAAATTGCAATGGCTGAGAAATAAATAACTTTTTCTGGCCTTCTATAAGTTCAGCAAACCAGTTTTTAAAAATAGTATGTACATCATTTTGTGTAGAGAATTATGGATACATAATGGGTAATTCAAAGCAAATACACAAGTGTATGTCTAAGACAAAGTATAGTTTTGTGCCCGCAGTTAACATTTTTTTTGAAGATGCCATTGTGAGAACTGCACACAGCAATGAAATACAAAGTAGCACATATATGTTTGCACGCAACTTGGAAAACATGGTTTACAACACCAATCATTGTAGTGCATTACTTTCATTTTTTTCAGTTAATGTGTGTGTGTGTGTTTGTGTGTGAGAGAGAAACAGGGAATGTGTGTCACTCTGGTCACTCAGGGTATGTCTACACAGCAGAATTATTTTGGAATAACTGACTTTATTCCGAATTAATAAAGAGTGTTTCTACACTGCAAGTCATTATTTCAAAATAATGGCAAACTGGAGGACTTCTTACTCTGACTCCTGTAACCCTCATTTCACAAGGAGTAAGGGAAGACTAAAGAAGAGTGTTTTTTCTTTGACTTCCTGCTGTGTAGACAGTGCCAAAAGTCAAATCCCCAAACTCCCACCCAGAGCCCACACCCCTCCACACTCCAAACCCCTCGTTCCCAGCCCAGAGTCCACACCCTGCACCCCCCAAAATCAGCCCCACCCTAGAGCCTACATGCCTAGCCCAGAACCCAACCCCACTCCCCATACCTTATCTCCTGTCCAAATTCTAGAAACCCCAGGGGCGGGGTAAGGTCAGGGCAGAGGTGTTTGGTTTTCTGCCTTTGGAAAGCTGGCACACCTAGTATCAGCCAACATGTAAGCCATAACCATAGCATACATGTAAGCTACAATCATAGTACACTGAAGTGAATGCACTACACTCTGGGCTCATCTACACTACAAATGTACACAGGTTGAACCTCCCAAATCCAGAACTCTCTGGTCCAGCAACATTCATGGTCCAGCAGAGCCCCAGCCCGCTCTGGCCCCAGGAGACCCCAGGGAACCCTGGTGGCAGCGGATCTGGCAGCAGGGTGGGAGTCTCAGCCTTGGGAGCCGTGGAGTGGGGCAGTCAGCATGGGAATATTGACCTCTCCTGGTCCAGCAAATTCCCTGGTTTGGGACCTCTCAGGTCCCATGGGTGCCAGACCAGGGAGGTTCAACCTATAGTGGTGCAGCTGAGTCAGTGTAGCACCTGGTGAAAATGCTCTATGCCAATGGGTGAGAATTCTCTGGTCAGCTAAATAACCCCACCTCTGAGAGAGGCAGAGCTATGTTGGTGGGAGAAGCTGTCCCCCCCGGTTATCTACATGGGTGGTTAAGGTCAATATAATTATGTCACTCTGGCATCTATAATTTTCAGTCAGGTGATATTCAATGCTCCATGGAACCATGATATATAAGGGAGTAAGAATACTTAGAACAATAAGATATTTATGTACTTCAGGTATTTCCATATACTTGTCTCAGGATTTTCCTTCTAAACAGCAACTGGGATGTGTTTTCTGTACCATCTCTGGAAAGGATATAGTGGCCTGTAATATGTGTTTCCATAATGGAAGACCTTAGAATATAAGCATGTATGTAACATCCAAAAGGGGAGAATAGCCATAGAAGAGTTTTTCCCTCAGACCTCTTACATGGAGGGCCAGAATCCTGGTCCCTACTAAACTGTTAGGAAAACATGTCCATGCCATTAAGGAACGAGTCTCACCTGAAAAACTCACCTATAATATTAGGGAAATAAATTTGGTGCCATAAATCCTGGTCATACTGGACATGCAAATAACCATAACGATGACTTGGCTGCACAAATTTTCCATGCAACTATTATGGAACTCCCTTCATGTGAATGACATTTGTTTAGACAATAATCCTTTATGTAAGTGAACAAGTATAATTTTACATACAAAGCTCCCCGCTTTTAAAAAAAGCAATTTTTGCAAGTACAGTATATGCTTTGATATATGCAATTTAGTTTCCTGCAAAGACTGGCAAAAGAAAGCAGGTGCAATTTGATAAAGGCAGACAACAACTAACATAAACAGGCATAGAGCAATCTTTGTTTTGTTCCTTCAAAACACTAATGACATGTGCCCTAACAATACTGTTTAATAGAGAAACAGCAATATACTGTTCTCTGAGGCACTGTCAAATAAACCTTAACCTGATGTCACTCCTCAGCTAACACAGCATGCCAGTGTTATTAAATTAGCAATGATTTATACACCACTTCTACTGTACTTATTGTACCAGTTCTGCAGTAAAGACTAGTCTCTCTCAAGTACCAGTCTATACCAGTTAGATTTTTTAAACAGAAAACTGTATTGATCTGGAAAAGAACTCTACACTAATCAAATAAGGTTATTCTTCACTATCAGGTTCAAAAAGTCAAAAGTTGATTACAAGAAATTCTGGCCCATTTTCCCATAAAAATTATATCCCCAGGATGACACAAATACAAGAGGCATCAGGCACTTTGAGAGTACCTTGTAAGAAACTTCTCCAGATGTTTATTCCGTACAGCTTTGGATGGGAACTCAGAAGGAAATTGTAACAATCTTTCTATAGAAGCACAAAATTACTTGTTGGGGGTGTGTGTGTGTGTGTGTGTAAAAATCAATAGGTTTGGAAAGGCCTTTTTGCATTGGTGGTTCAGAATTCAGCCACAGAAAGCATTGACCTTGGACATATTTTTTTCCTTTTGTTTTGTAGTTTGGGATGATAGGGTCTGGTTGAGACCAGTATTATGTTTTGATGTATATAACCTTGCTCTCTGTCTATTCTGTAGCCTAGGAAACCAGATAAGTATGGGGCTGCTCTACCTTGTTGTGTCTCTTGCTTATCCTCATTGGATCTGCATAATATTTTTAGAGTCAACTTCCTTGTAATCTCTGTGATTTGTTAGTTTGTAGTATAAAAGTGTTGATTTAATTAGAAATTCTGTGAATAGTAATTAGGGGCAGATATAATTGTATTAATTATTTGCGTATTAATATTCATTTTATGGGAGTTAACATTACTAAATAAGGCTTTCGGAAAAGTAGTGATAAACATGTGAATTGATATACTAAAATAGATAACAGAGTCTGATTCCTGCTATGTTGTTTCCACTCGGACATTGTGTTGAATGTCCGAGGTAAACATGTAGGCAATAAAGCTGTCCCTTTTACCCCATCCACTCCTGGGTCACCTGTTTTTTCTCTAACATTACTCACAACATGTGCTCTCAGCTCTGTACAGACTTTCCTTCCTAACATAATCCTTCCTCATTTATTACTCTCCAAAATTTCTTTCCTCCTCCAGTTTCTTCTGAGCTCATCCAAGTTTCCCTTTTAGGCTTTGAGTAGGTTCTTGATCTTACAGAAAGTAAGCTCTCTGTTTGCAAAATAAGTGTTATTTAAAAGGGTTCAATTTATATTTATTCTAAAAATAGGAATTACGTACTCATTCACTGGACTACTAAAAGTGTTTAAAACCCATGTTAAACAGTAGTATTTCCTTACAGATTGTAATCTTTAATTTGAATTCAAAGCCCCTTTATTATGCTATGAAGAAACTAGCATTGAAGATGGTGGTTAGCCCATATCCTGAGTGACTTAGAGAAAAAGTGACCCTAATTTGAACTGCTTACTTTTTACTTAAATTCAAAACCACTCTATACTTTCTTTATTTCTACTCAGTAACATATTGGAGACACACTAGTACCCTACTCATTTTCGCAATGGGATCCTCATTCCAAAGATATCTAATAATTATAATTTATTAGCACATGTACCCAGTGTTGCTAGGGTCCTTAAGTCAATTAAGTTTGTGTAATTTCCCCTCACTTCTTGACAGTGATGAAGGGAAACAGCCAACAATGTCTCCATACGAATCAGGGAATGAGAGATTCAGCCAGCAACATCCCCATGTGAATCATCCCCACCCAATCTCCCTACAGGTTACCTGGAAGGTGGGAGGCTTGGGGCAGGGGCAGTCTCAGAGAGGGGTGGCACCCCCAGCTAGCTGCTTTCACCTGCCTAGAGAGTGTGTATGTTTTTTGTATGGGTTTTCTGAGAAGCAATCCTATTCCAGACACATCCCATTATCCTCACACAACAGTTCTGATGAGAGGAAGTTGTATACTGAATTTGGTGGTCCTAGCTCCTATCATTTAGGAGTTCTTGAACAGACAGAAAGACCAACAGACAAAGAGACAAGCTCTCTAAAATATACAGTAGATTTAATTCTGGCATTTTCCTTTTTACTTATTAAAACTTCTAATTTTCCTCTTTTCTTTCTTCCATTGATATAGTTATGGATTCTCTATTTGCCTCGCTGTCTTGAATCCTTGACAATTTTTTTGCCTCTCTCCCCCATTTTTTTGTCTTCCCCCAATGATCAAGCTCCAGGCCAGCTCCAGCCATTCCTGGGGTATGCGCGGCTCTGCCCCCGAGTGCACTGCACATGTGCGGCCCGCCCTCCCGGTGTGCTGCGCCCCTTCCAGCTGCCATCAGGCGCCTCCCATAGGTGGGAGGCTAGCCCCTCCTTAATCCGTCCCTGATCAGGCTGACTTCCACCACCACCAATTTGTTCCCTCCTCCTTCAGTTCTGCCACCTTTCCAGCTAAAGAACGGCCCCTTTCCAATTTATCTGATTGCCATGCCTGTGATCCCTGCCATCATTGCAGCACCTTTGAGTCACTCCTTAAACTCTTCCTCTTCCTGCCATCACATCTCTCTCATCCCTTCCCTTCCCCCTTAGTGCCTCACTCTCTTATGGCACTTTCCTCTCACAACACAAGCATGGTGTAGTCTCTCCCAGCCTAAAAAAGGCTAAAAAAGCCACCCTTTACCCCAGTTGTCTCTCTAATTAACACTCTAGCGTCCTTCTCCTTTTCATACCTAACCTAATTGAACACTCTGCTGGTGTTTGGAGTGTTTCTTCTTCAGTGAAACCATAGACCCTCTCCAACCCAGCTTCCCTTGGACCACACCGAAAGTACTCTCGCGAATTTCTCTAAACTTCAAAACAAGTACTCGTGATGTGTCAGTTGACTTTGACACTGTCAGACAGGCTCCTGTTCTTGAAATCTTGGTTCTCCTCCTACCTCTCTAATCATTTCCTCAGTGTGGCCATTGAGATAACACAAAGGCCTCATGGTGATACAAATAATAATATGTAATAGCTGTATGCAAGACCAGACTAACACAGCTACATCTCTATTACTATACCACATTTAGGATTCTATTTACAGGCAAAAATGTTCTGAGCTTCACAAGAACACACTCTCTAACACCCTTCCTCTCTTTGTGCTATGATTCCTACTCTGTGCTGCCTAATGACAATTACTGTTTTTTCCTATGTGGCACCTCAGAGGCTAGAACGCGAGTAAATTTAAATGTGCTTTTATCTAAATACAAAAGGTCCCACAACAACATCTGAGATTCATAGATTTTAAAATAGTCAGCAATGGCAAGTTGTTTCAATGATCAATTACCTCAGTGTAAACAATTTTTTGCCTTTTTTTCTCAGTAGGATCAACTTCCGGCCATTGGCTCATGCTTTACCTTTTTCTGCTAGATTGAAGAGATGAGTTTTCATGCTGTTGGGCAGCACAGAACAAGTTATGTTTCTCCACAAATTTTTGTTCTTTTATCGATAGCTCTTATCAAGCTAGTGCTTCATTAGCATAGGCAGCAGTAGTGGAGGCATTGTTGAGCCATGCAGAGCCTCCTGAAACCAGAAAGCATGTACTTGACGTGGCTCAGCCATGTTTCCTTGGTACCACTATCCTTACTACTATGGCTACACTGCTATTTATACTCTTAGTAGCTTGATGAGAGACTGCACAAGTATGTGTATGTGAGCTCACAGTATAGATGTAGCCAGAGAGGGGCCAAGTTTTGGTCCTATAAGTCAGAATACGGACCACTCAAGCATTTGTAAAAATAATAGGGCAATATTTTAACTTATTGAAATCTATAATGGGCTCAATTGTGTTATGGATTTTACCTTTTCCTTCTATGTAAGTTACTTTGTCTGCACTGAAGTTCTAGGAAATAGACCAGATTAGTGTATCATTTATAAATGTATTATATAAGTTTAAGCAAAATTTGTTACTAACTAGTTCTCCTGTCTTAATTTATAAGAGCATATTAAATTGGGCAAAGTGATATTAAAATTGAAATATAATCAATGTCAATGGTTTGAACTGTCTCACCATTAATGCAATTAGTAATTAAATCTCACTAAACAAATTAATTAAAAAAATCATTGTTTTACAGAAAGGTTGATGGGAGACTCCCTTTTCCTTTAACTTGATTAATTTAACTTAAAATCTGCTGCAAGCAGCCGCTGTAACTTTGCCTGGATTTTAGGATGTAAACTCTTAAAATGATTTCCCAACAGCTTTCCTTTTGGATACTTCTCTCCCATTAGGCTTTACTGTTGATAGCAATTATTCTGTGTTTGGGTTTGTCTATTGTATTTCCCTCCCCATGCTGCACAATGCCTGTAGTTTTCCAATAGTCTGGCACAAACATAAAAGATTTCTCAAACTCTAGTCTTACAGCAGCCTTAGAATGATACTGGTTTAATCCAGAGATCCTTCACTGTTTTAAGTGGGAAATGATTCCAGCATCTTCAAATTGCTCTGCAGAAGGGCTTTCCATTCAAAGTTTTTAACCCATGTAATTGGCCTTAGTTGAACTTAAGCTGATATTCACCAGTATCTTCACCGATGATAAGATATGAGCTGTACTTTCACATGCAGTGGTATTTGATCTTCACTCTCTTGGTTGCACCTCAGATTTGGTTTAGTCTTGATTGTTTAAATATAATTTAGGGTTTATTCATGGTAATGTATGTTCTCATTTTCATACTTTGTCATGGCAATGAGTTAATTATGACACTGGGAAAATATCCTAAGAAGTGGGATAGCAACTAGGCCAAATATGTAACCTTTTGTCCTAATAACCCTTTGCCTACATACAAAAAACTGCATACAAACAACTGCTAGCTTTTATTCAATATTTTGGCTTGCCAAAGTCACTCAGGTTTAAATCCAGAAGTGATCCTATGTTTCTTATATATTGTATATCCTCAGCTACATCTCTCTACTTATCAAAGTATTCAGTTTGTGACTGGCATACCTAATGAGGTGCCTCATGACTATTTTGCAGCATGGGATTAAAGTTCTTTCTCAGTGCTGCTCATGTTATGACAGCAGAGCCAAGGCAGGTGGAATCACTGAGAATCTCAACTGGATGGTCACCCACTAGGTTGCCAGAGCCTGCAAAGTGTTTAAAAATACCAACCAGAAGAATTTTTATTTTCCTCCCATTAATTTTCAGTCCAACTTTTGCCGCTGAACTTTCTGATATTGAACAGTGTCTGCAGCCACAGAGGAAAAGCTGGTCCAAGAACTTTAGACGATCCCAAATGTTTGTTCCCCTTGCTTATAGATTGTGATCAAGGCACCCTACAGCATTCTCTTTATTCGTTTGGTTCCCTTAACCATTTTCCACAATATCTAGCTTCTAATTTATATGTATTACTAACAACTTCCCCTTTTTTCCGTTTTTTATATATATGGTTTTCACTTCCTTTAAACCAAGTTAATTATTAAACCTTTGTGGCCTTACTCCCCTGAAAGTAAATGCCACAATGCACTGAATC
This sequence comes from Pelodiscus sinensis, assembly GCF_049634645.1. Classification (NCBI taxonomy): domain Eukaryota; kingdom Metazoa; phylum Chordata; order Testudines; family Trionychidae; genus Pelodiscus; species Pelodiscus sinensis. Next base: position 88,920,837 of record NC_134713.1, on the reverse strand, counting down.
AGACTGATAACTCCAAAACATGCATCTATCTGATGACACCAGCAATATATTCTCATGAAGACTGTCACAATGACTCATTTTTATTATTGAGCGGTGCCTGCTTAAAATTGCCTCTTCATATATATTTTATATAGCAATGCTAGTCTCTCTCAGGTATTTAAGTGCTTATATGGCCCCCATCAACACTATATCTAAGGGTACGTCTAAACTACATGGCTCCGTCGACGGAGCCGTGTAGATTTGTTGTTTTGGCAAAGGCAAATGAAGCTGCGATTTAAATGATTGTGGCTTCATTTAAATTTACATGGCTGCCGCGCTGAGCCGACAAACAGCTGATCAGCTGTTTGTCCGCTCAGCACGCTAGTCTGGACGCTCCCCTGCAGACATCAAAGCCCTTTGTTGGCAGCCCCGGTAAACCTCATCCCACGAGGAATAACGGGGCTGCCGACAAAGGGCTTTGATGTCGGCAGGGGAGCGTCCAGACTAGCGTGCTGAGCGGACAAACAGCTGATCAGCTGTTTGTCGGCTCAGCGCGGCAGCCATGTAAATTTAAATGAAGCCGCAATCATTTAAATCGCGGCTTCATTTGCCTTTGCCTATGTGTCTAATATACATGCCTCTGACGACAGAGGCATGTAGTCTAGACCCAGCCTAAGTGTTTAACAATCTTAAATACATTTTCCCAATATCCTTACAATGTATGGAAGAGCTATTATTCCCATTTTACCTATGGCAGTGGTTCTCAGACTGTGGTCTGCGGACCATTATGCCTTCCAGGTGGTCCATGGCTTGAGCTCAGTCCCCTCACTCTTCTCACAGCAGGGAACCCTTGTGCATGCTGCAGCCTCACACCCCCACCTCCCTCACATGACATTGAAGTGCCACATTCTAGTCAATGGGAGCAGCGGGGGGAGCAAAGAATTCCCCTTCTTTCCCTCATGCCCAGAGCCTGCAGTCCCAACCCTCTCATGCACCCCCCGCTGAGACCCCACATTCCCAGCCCGCTCCTGCACCCTTCTCCCTGGACAGACATCCCACACTTCCAGCCTGCTCCTGCACCCTCCCTCTTGTCCAAACACCTTTGTCTGCTCCTGCACTCTCCCTTGCTCCTGCACCCTCACCCCTGGCCAGAAAACCTTTCCCCGCCCTTCTCCTGCACCGTCCCTCTTGGCTAGACATCCTACCTTCTGCCTACTCCTTCCCGCCCCCCCCCCCGGCCAGAGACCCTTTCCCGGCCCCTCCCCTGCACCCTCCCTCCTGGCCACACATCCGACTTCCAGCCTGCTCCTGCACCTTACCTCCCACCCAGACCTCACACTATCACCCTCTCCTCTACCCCACCGCCTGCTCAGATCCTGCACCCTCATCCCTATCCCACTCACTGGTAGCCCTCTTCTGTACATTGAACCCCTCATTTTTGTCCCCACTCCAAAACCTAAATGGGTTCACAACATCCATTAACCCCAGTACTCCAGAAGAGCAAATGTGGCCTATGGGAAGCCCTGAATCTCAGTTCTCTCTGCCTCTCCCACCACAGCTGAATTGCCAGAGGAGTGAGATGTCTCAGTTGGGGGCCCACATCAATGAGGGTTTTTAGAGGAGCTTTTTTGCTTCTCACTGATGTTTTTTTGAGTCAGTGGCCTCAAACCCAGAAAAAGTTCCCTACCCCTGCCGTAAATAAAGAAAACATTGAAACCTTTTGTATTGTAACTGGCAACACTTAAAAAAAGTCTTGCACTTAATCTGTTTAATAATTTAAATTAAACCATTCTCCATAGCTGCACTAGCAAAAGGACTTGGGTGTATTTATGTAATTAATGGCAAGTTTCCATTAGCAACTGATGCTCTGCAGAAAGGTTTACACTGAGCCAGGTGGGCTGCAGGCCAAAAAGTTTGAGAACCACTGACCTATGGGGAATTAAGCTGTACACACACACACACACACACACTTGCCCAAGGCCACCCAGGAAGTCTGTAATAGCAGAGGAACTTGGATCTCCCCGCTGTGTTAAGCTAGCATGCTAACCATCTTTCCTATCTCCTCTTAACACAATTTTGGTTTGTGTTGGCTTAAATCATGTTGGCTTAATATCATAGCTTGAAAGATCATATAAACTAAAAAGGATATGCAGGTTTCTGAGTGGTAGGTATTTACTGTAAACAACCTGGATTAGTAAGTATTGATTACAGTTTTCTAAACCATGAAATAATTTTTAACGATGATATAAATAGTAGTTCTTGTAATGCGTATTTTCTTGTATTAATTCAGGAAGGATTAAAACATGCAAACAATATACAACATAAAATGTACTAAGTCCATTAAGATTATTATGGTTTTGGCCAATATTTATATACACTAATTTTCTTATGGTTTTGTTTGACAGTTACGTTATCAGGAATAATACATATACAGCATATGAAGAAATGCCTACTCACTTGTTTTATTCAAATAATATTACTGAATCATACTCAGTGGTGCATGTTACCCAGTTTGTCTTTTCCAGGGCCTGTATAAGTAAAAACCAAATTGCCTATGATGGTACCCTTGCATTAATCATATTCCCATAACTCAGGCACTTAGTTCCACTAAAATCAATAGGCTTGTGAGCGTGAAAGTGCAGAAGTAAAATACAAGCATAATAAATAGTCCAAATCCTATGTTGGCAAATACTTATTTAATTCTTCCATACTTATTTGCATGACCGATCTTTTCTTTGCATAATTTCAAGGTTTTGATCTACAAATGGATTTTAATTTGTGTTCTTTTGAAGAAACAGACTTTTGGGAATGAAGGAAGGTAAAGGCTAATCAGAGAGTAAAATATAGGCTGATACAAGTTGTACATAATGAGTCTGGACTCCACTGCTATGAGAAATGTAATTATTATTACTCTTTGTGTTACTTAAAAGGCCTCCTGTGCAGGATGCCGTATAAACACAGAGATTTTAAGGACACGCATACACCACAGTGTTATTTTGAAACAACAAAGAGTATGTCTACACAGCAAGCTGTTATTTTGAAATAATGTCAAGATGGAGGACTTCTTACTCCAGCTTCTGTAACCCTGATTTCACAAGGAGTAAGGGAAGTTAGAAGAAGATGTTCTAACTGTAGACAGCACCAAAAGATGAATTAAGCTATTTTGACTTCAGCTATGCAACTTGATGTAGCTGAAGTTGCATAGCTTAATTTGACTTTTGCCGTGCAGTGTAGATGTGCCGTAAAATATAGTCCCGACTTTGAAAAACTTACAATCTACTTACAAAACAGATTAGACATATACAGAAAATATTTTCCTTCCTTTATAGGTAGAAAATCAAGGCAAAGTGAGATGAAGTGACTTGTCTAAGGACATGCAAAAAGTCTGCCGTACAAACTTGAGGCAGAATCTCACTCCAATGCCTGAACTACAACAACCATATGCTATTTAAACAAGGGCCAAATTCAGACATGCTCTAAGGCTTAGGTTTAGCAAAACAATTATGCATGTGCTTAACTTTAAGCACGTGATTGAATCCTATTAATGACAGTGGGACTTAAGCATGTGCTTACCTGCATTGCTGGATTGGGGGGGGGGTCTCACCAGACCAACTTGATTTTCATGCAAACCTGCTCCTGGATTCGCATGTGGCTTTTGGTGGCCAGGCTGGCAGCTATTCTGCCATAGATGACCGTGTTCCTCCATCTAGTGTGGAGATCATGGACATTGGGGGCATCTCCCCAAACCTGAAGAAGGTCCATAATCTCCACTCTGGACCAGGAAGGCGCCGCCTTCTCCATCCCGTCAGGCTTCTGGGAGCTGGCAGACTGCTCCTGGGGAGTGGTGGAGGGCTGGCTGCCAGTGACTTGCTGGCTCATGTTTTGGGGCCACTGGGTCAGGGGGCCCTGGTGGCCACTGCTGGATCTGGGCTGGCAGGCTTAGAGCTGGCACAGGCACTGTGTCCAGAGTCTACCCCTTTAAGGGCTCCGGGGCTGGGGGAGAGGACAGTAAGTTTTCCTGGTTGAACCCAGAGTGGCTACCAGGGGAAACTGGGAAGGGCTGGAGGCCCACTATTTCGAATTAAGTGTTTACACAGCACTTAATTCAAAATAGCTATTTCGAATTTAGCATTACTCTTTGTAGAATGAGGTTTACCAAATTCAAATTAAGTGCTCCACTATTTTGAATTAATTTTGAAATAGCGGTTTGCAGGTATAGACGCTATTAAAGTTAATTCAGAATAATGTCTGTTATTTTGAATTAACTTTGCAGTGTAGACATACCCTAAGCTACTCCATCACCACAACAGCTCAGTCTAGTCATACAGAGCAGCTAGAGAAAGACTGAATCACTGATTATCTCACTACATATTTGATGACCATGAAACCAACACAGACACATAAACAAATGGGAGCCAAACCAAAGAGTTGCAAAAGACCATTTGGTAAGTGGGAGTTAGGTGAAAGGTCTACAAGAGAGTTCTCCAGTTAGATATTTATCTTTGCAGAAGCAGACAGCTAATGGAATAAGAGACAAACAATGCAAATACATTTATATCAAAGAATACTTGCATTTCAGAGAAAGTCAATGCAACAATGTAAAAAGGTAAATACCCGTATATACTCGAGTATAAGCCGAGTTTTTCAGCACATTTTTGTGCTGAAAAATGCCCCCCTCGGCTTATACTCGAGTCAGCGTCTCGAGAACTGAGGAAAGTGAGTACGCTGGTCAGGTTCTAAGGCATCCAGGTTGTCGTATCTGTCAGGAGGTGTTATTGTTATGGACTGCGCTGTAAATTCATCATCAAAGTATCTCGTGTCAATTTCTGAGGTCTGAAAGCTCTATGTATGTGCGATGAACAGCGCACATACATAGGCTTGTTGGCTGCACAGTGACTGCCAGTGATTGGCTTGTCACTGTGCTGTGGGCAGGGGGCGGGTCCGGAGGCAGAAGCGCGGCTCGGCGCAGGCTGAAGAGAAGAGATAAGGTAAGGGGCCTGAATGGAAAGGATAAAATCCTTATGGAAAGGAGGATCTGCCCAGGGATTGTGGAAATATTTTATCCTCTGTGTCGGGGGAATGGTATATGTGGAGAGGGAGTTGCCATCTGCAAGTTTCCCTCAGCTAAAAACACGAAAACAGCTAGGAAGCCAGGACACCTGAGGAAAAGAGCTATGGGGAGCTGATTGAGCTTGGTTGCTGATTGAGCTAAGGTTGTTAGCTGCCTCATTTCCTACCCTAGGCTTATACTCGAGTCAATATTTTTTCCCGGTTCTTTGTGGTAAAATTAGGTGCCTTGGCTTATATTCGGGTCGGCTTATACTCGAGTATATACGGTATTTCACAAGGAGATGGGATTTGTAAAATATCAGGTTGAATATTTCTGTTTTTACTTAAAGTTCTATTTAGAAATAGGGACAGACTCTCAAGTGATATAAATTGGCATAGTTTATTGTGATGGGGTAGATAAACACACTTTCCATTAACATGAAAAGTAATTCTACTGCTCTACTCTGCACTGATTAGGCTTCAGTTAGAATATTATGTCCAGTTCTGGGCATCACATTTCAGGAAAGATGTGGAGAAATTGGAAAGAGTCCAGAAAAGAGCATAAAAAATAATTGATCTAGAAAACATGATCTATATGAGGGAAGACTGAAAGAATTGGGTTTGTTTAGTTTGGAAAAGAGAAGACTGAGAGAGGACATGATAACAGCTCTCAAGTACCTAAAAGGGTGTTTCAAGGAGGAGGGAAAAAAATATTCCCTTACCCTCTGATGATGGGAGAAGAGCAATGGGCTTAAATTGCAGTAAGAGATATTTAGGTTGGACATTAGGAAAAACGTCCTAACTGTAAGGGTGATTAAGTAATGGAATAAATTGCCTAGGTAGGTTGTGGGATCTTCATAATTAGAGATATTTAAAAGCAAGTTAGATAAGTATCTGCCACGGATGATCTAGATCGTCCTTGGTCCTGCCCTAAGTACAGGGGATTTGATGACTTACTGAGGTCCCCTCTGGTTCTAGTATTCTATGATTATCCGTACCCTGTTGAAACCCCTGGATAAGGTCACCAGAGTCAAATACCAGCCATGATGTGTCCCAAAGGGAGAGATATAGTGGTAGGAAAAAGCCCCGGGGACAGCATTAGCTGGACCACAGATAACAGATTCCTCATTACAGTGTTACAGAGGGCCCCTAGCTCACAACCTGGTGGAGTAGGAGGGCCCAGGGTCACCTGCCCATAACCACACAAAGGGAGGCCACTGTGCCCCTTATAAGAACATAAGAACGGCCGTACTGGGTCAGACCAAAGGTCCATCTAGCCCAGTATCCTGTCTACCGACAGTGGCTCACGCTTGTTAATACAATTTGGCTGAATAAATGGTAAAAGCTGAGTTACATATCAAAACATTTCATTGATATTAGTATGTGAACACTCTACTCAAATTAAAACACTGTTGCTTTGTGAGACATAATGGAGTTAAGGTTCTGGGTTAGCAATTTCATCTGTAGCATTAACTGGGAATGTGTGGGATGATTATGTAGAAACTTCTGCTCCAGATCTTTTCCCAAAGCTCAGGGATTCATACTAAACAGACCAAATCGCATCTTTAGCAGTTCTCCTCCAGTAAGTACAGATGTGTGCTGTAGGTAGTGCCTGAAAACTTTATTTTGCAGCTCTGCAGACTGCAGGACCAAAGATGACAGATTTCTTTCTTTCTTTCTCCTTCACATGACTGGGGGCGTAGGCATGAGGGAAGAGGAGAGGTGAGATGATGAACAGCATAGAAAGAAAGTGATAAAATTTAGGTCAAGTTTGGCCTGAAAAGAACCAAACGACAAACACACTCACTGACAACTGAGACTCCACTCCTGATTTTATTTGCAATGATGCTTTGAAGAAAAGTTGTCAGGCAAAATAGCTGTGGCACTGGGATCTTTGATCCTGCATAGTTTCAGAGAGGCAAGCTAAGCATAGCAAGTTCAGATGAGATCTCCACAATATCTAGGTGAACTTGAAAGTGTTCCTGTCAAGGGCAGTATCTGTCAACATAAAATCAATATACTGAGTTTAAACAAATAAGTAAAAAAAAATCAACATGGCTATCAAGCAAATGAGCATAAATGGGCATAAAGGGTATGTCTAGATTACATGGCTCCATCGACAGAGCCATGTACATGAGTTGACTAGACACAGGAAAATGAAGCGGCAATTTAAATAATCGCTGCTTCATTTACATCAAAATGGCCACCGCGCTGTGCCGATCAGCTGTTGGGAGGTACAGCGGGGCAGTCTGGACACTCCACGGTTGACAACGGAAGCCTCTGTCGACTGCTCCGGTAAACCTCATTCCACAAGGCATAATGGAGCGGTCGACAAAGGCTTCCTTTGTCGACGACGGAGCGTCCAGACTGCCCTGCTGTGCAGCCAAACAGCTGATTGGCACAACGCAGTGGTGATTTTGATGAAAATGAATCGCCGCTTCATTTTCCTATGTCTAATAAACTCATCTACATGGCTCCGTCGACAGAGCCATGTAGTCTAGACATAACCAAAGTGACTATCGTAGGCATTTGTAACACCAGAGTAGATAAGCACCCAATCGAAAAATCAGGGTATTCCTTGTTCTATGAAGGCAGATGGTGCCTCTCTGAAAACTGCTCCTATTTTGGAGAATTTTAGAAGGCTACCTGCTTTCAGTCGCTTAGAAAATTGCAAACAATCAGAATATTTCTGTTGTTCCTTCAATGTTACCAGCTGTATTCTAGGAAACAGACCTTGATGTGTATTCATACTGAATGAAATTCGATACTCTGTGGAAGCCAGGACAAGATTTGGATATCACTTATGTCCTCAAATGCTATTCTCAAAACCTGTTGTGAAGGTATGTGGGATATAAGTGGTGTCCAGGCCTTGGGCTGGTTCTCTGCACAAGGGTGAATTTCTTGACTTTTGAGAACATGGGTTAGCATTCTTTAATGTTTTCAAGATATTTTAGATCAAAATAAAAAAAATAAAGAAAGAACAAACGTCAGAATGTATAATTAATATTTGCAATAGGAAATATGAATTCCATAATCTGCCACTTAGATGCCACCAGTACACTTTGTCCAACACAGTTTAGAAAGTTCTCAGGAGAGATCTCTTCCCCTGGAAACTTTAAGTGCTGTGGAATTCTGGTAGTACCTCCGGAAGTGCTTCCTTTTGTGAATGCACAAAAGTTCCCCATAAACTCTTCTATTTACAACATGTAAAAGGATAGAACAAGAGCTCTCACTTCTGCTAACGCATTATGTATTTTTTTCACTAAGTTGTACACACATGTACATCACAACTTTCTTTAGCTGCACATTTTGCAAGCCTAGTAAAAAGTCATAGAAAATGCACTGAATATTCTGTCACTTTCAAAGGAGCCTAACAGTCAGCTCAATAAGAATGATTTCCTTACTGTTTTTACCTGCAAGAAAACCCCTTCAAAAGCAACCACTGATACTCCTGTGCCTGAAAAAACTAAAATCAACATTAACTTGATACTAGCCAGGAACATGGGAGAGGGGGAGAATTGAAAGCAAGGAACCAATTTGTAGATTTCTATGTATGGTTTTACAGTTAAAGTCCAAGAGCCAGGTAAGTGCCCATAAAAGAGAATTAAAAGGAAAGATTAATTTGTCTGACTTTGTGTTGCATGTCACCAGTGGTTCTATTAGTATAACCATATTCCATGTTATTATTTATAAGAAAACATTTAAACTACATGTTATGCAATCCAATATGATGGTTTGGAAAACTGGCCCAAGTTTTTGCTTTGTGAATGGATACCTGTAATAACTGTAGCATGGGCAGTAATAAAAGGTCTAACTATGGCTGGCTAAATTGTGCTCGGATTATAACACAGAATCTGATAGCTTGTCATTCTGTACTAAGCAAGGCCTTATCTAGAACTACAGCTGTGCTCAGATATTGACACCCCTAAAAGATCTGACGTACAATACACCATGTTTTTCTGAACATGAATAGATCCTGCACTGAACTATATTTTTTCTTTATTCTTTCACTCATCACTTATTATTCTCTACAAAAATTGAGGTAGAGAATAAAATCCTAAACATGGACTTTGGAAATGAGCTTTAGCTATAAACTTAGGGCATGAATACTATCCTGTGATTACATATTTATGCAAATAAACCTGTATTTATGATTACTTTGCCCACCCTCCCCCCACACACACTTCAAGCCTATTGGCCTGTTTATCCACAAGCTGCATCTTGTCATAATCCAAGACTGTGATGTTGCTTGAGCAACTACTGTATTTATTTTACACATTTGTATGATGTGAAACTCAATGGAGACTCAATAATAGTCACTAAGTACTGCTGGAATAGAATAGTTATTATAGGCAGAGCTAGTAGCAGCAGCTATAGTTAAAGTTGCTGAATACTTTATGTTACAAGCCTATTTTCAGTTGCTTATAATTTTGTCACTTTAAAGGTGAAAACCTGGCAGCACTTGGAATTTTGCTTATTGAGGTCAGTGGAGTGAGAATTTCTCACCTTTTGTGTGATATGGCAGAAATTGCTTGCTCTCTCCCTGAAACATATGTTTTCCAAAGTTTCAGCAAGAACAGCCATTTTGGAGAATGAGGCTACAAAATATAGTCAGTTTTTTTTTCTGAGTGGTTAGATGGGCCATAAGATGTTGTGGTTTTGGACTGGTGAGGAAAGTAGCCTTCACTATAATATAAATTCTAGAAAAAGGGCTGGAAAAGAGATTGTGAACACTTACTGCAAGGAAGATCTGAAGGGAGCTGTGAGCCACTTCTATATACTGATATTCAAGCAAACACCCTGAGACAGTGATGTAACGATGATCCTCTGGTGCCCAATCTGGGGCTGGTGTCACAGATGTCACTGTACAGCCTGGGCCATTCTCCATCCACCAAGAACGGTGCATTGAGATATTGAAGGTCAGGATAAGATCCGTTTCCTACAAAAGAAAAAGGGAAGGCTATAATTCTGGAATAGTACTTTGATGGTATTGGAGTACTCAGGATTGAGAGTCACCTTATTACGTCACTGGTCCCTGCAAGAAGCAGATTTGCTTGCCCTCAATTGGGTGTCAGCTGTTAGCCACTCCTGCAGGCTATGCCAGTCCTTGCTTAGCCTTGGGCTACGTCTACACTGGCCCCTTTTCCGGAAGGGGCATGTAAATTTCACGAGTCGTCGTAGGGAAATCCGCGGGGGATTTAAATATCCCCCGCGGCATTTAAATAAAAATGTCCGCCGCTTTTTTCCGGCTTTTAAAAAAGCCGGAAAAGAGCGTCTAGACTGGCCCCGATCCTCCGGAAAAAGTGCCCTTTTCCGGAGGCTCTTATTCTTACTTCAAAGTCCGAAAGGGGACAATGTCCAAACTAGCTTATTTGTGTCAGCTCATACCACAGCACTGAGATATATTTCTGGTAAAAGCAACAACCATACATTTATCAAAGATCAACATTTTGGACATAATGGGTAAGAAACAAAGAAGTGACATATCAAACTAACGTATAATAAAAGTTTAGTCTCTAGAAAGTATAACCTGTTAACATTCTATGTAGAACATTATTTCACTCCAAAAGTCTTCTGCAGTGTTTCATCTAGGGGTGGTTATTATCCTGCTTTCATGAATCTTAGGCCACTGCCAGATTAGTTCTTAAGTGCAGGGAAAAGGGATTCTCTCTCTGCTGCCTAGATATGTCCCCCAACATTCAGTCTTTGGGCACAGCCAGGCTAATCCCCAGTCTTGTTGTTTTCCTATGTGCTCCTTTCCAGTTGACTCTCTATTCTTCCATTCTGTTGGCTTATAATGCTTAGCTGATCTTTTGATAAAGGGAGACACGGTGTATCTAAGGTCCAGAAGAAACCTGTTTACATCTTTGTTTGGTGACAAACTTTAAAACATATTTTCAGCACATACACACACCTCTTTAAACATCATCCATATGTACATTTTGCAAGCATTATGAGAATCTGTGTGTCATAAGCATTTATAGGAGACCTCACATGATTCTCTTTGGTGAAGTAGAATGCACATCCCAGGATCAGGATATTTGTATCACCTTCCTGCCGATTGGTGCTGAGGTGTTCTTGGGTGTATCAGTTCTAGTATTACCCTTGTACTTCATCTAGACAATGAACAATAGGCATAAGGGATGCAAGAGCAGTAAAATAACCTCATTTACTTGGGGGCCAGTAACGGACAGATCCCCCCAGTCTACTGGGAGTCCCGGGATGGATTGTGCAATTGCTCCAGCTGGTACTAGCCCATGGGCTGGGAATTTGAGACCCCTAGTGTAAAGTATCAATCAGCACATATTCTCAGCCATACAAAGAAAATTTGCTGTAAGAAGCATCTTTGCAGAACCAAGCTCTCCTACACATCCAGATTATTTACATTTTTCAATTTGTTGAATACATGAATATTTAAGACCGCCAAAGATTTCAAAATAACTATTTAACCAAGTTTACCACAGTGAAGCGAGTACAATAACTCCATTCTGAAGACACTGGGTGTTTTTTTCCTCTTCTCTCAAAAGTACTCATTTTCCAATTGCATTTAAGTCATAGTCTCCTTGTTTGTACTAACTCAAACAACGGTAATTTAATGCAAATTTTTTTTGCATTATTTCATGACTGATATATCAATCTGTGCTTGCATTTGGCACCATCGTGCAGCTAAACATATTTTAAAATATGCAGACTTTTCTTCAATATGGGGATATCACTGTTGGGTATGTTTAAAATCAATTATTAATCTGTATGGACCCACACAACTACCAGATAGCAGGGCCAGCTGTGAATATTTTTGCGATCAATAAATACCATGCAATCCCATAAGAGCCTTCTAGGTATGGATAGTGCTTATTAATGTGAATAGGGCTACTCATAATATTAACTTCTATGCCTTGTGGCAAGTGTTTGGACAATCATACCCCATGTGAACATTTGGACAAATAGCAAAACCCGACAGATCTAGATATAGTCAGGTCCACTGAACTGAATCTGAATACTGTGGTTTAATTTGGCAGATGTTTCAAAATAAAACTTCATAACAGCAAGAGCATTGAGAGCAAAGAAAGATGCCCTTATTTTGCACAAGTTAAGCATGAATAATGAAGATGATGCCCTGGAAATAGAGATGTACAAGATTCTGGTTTTATATATAGTCTGCTTATATTGCAGCTTGGAGCACATTTCACAGCACTGATAAATAGATGCATTAGAAAACAGCAGGGTAGGTGGGGTAGCATGGGCTTCGGTTCAGGCTCTCTGGCAGAGTATGTACCCAGGGACTTTGGGCAGATTTGTACCTAAGGGTATGTCTACACTACCCCGCTAGTTCGAACTAGCGGGGGTAATGTAGTCATCCGCAATTGCAAATGAAGCCCGGGATTTGAATTTCCCAGGCTTCATTTGCATTAGGCTTCTAATCCGAACTAGCTGTACGCCTTGTTCCACGGATTAGGCTTCTAATCCGAACTAGCTAGTCCGTGCCGCGTGTAGCCGCGTGGCACGGGGTCCGAACTAGCCGGCATTTAAAAATGGCGCCGGCCGGCTTCATGCAAATGAAGCCCGGGAAATTCAAATCCCAGGCTTCATTTGCAACTGCGGATGACTACATTACCCCCGCTAGTTCAAACTAGCGGGGTAGTGTAGACATACCCTAAGAGACTAGCCCAAACTGTGACCTAGGCTACTCCAGATTTACTGATATTTTTAGCGTGCTAGTGGGAGTACAGTTAGCATGCATCTGTCTACTCACATATTCCCAGCTACAGCATGGACATACATACCCACATTACTCATCTTGAAATAAACAGAGTTGAAAATCTAGTGGAAGGGGAAACATATGAATATAGAAATAACAGAGGCAAAAGTAGTACAATAAAGTTGAGAATTCTAACACTTTATATTAAAATTACCCCAAAAGGAAACCAATTTGTCTCAATACCTTAGCTGTCTCAAGCATTGTAAAATAACATTTGGAATGACATATAATTTTTATGTGCCCAGAACATCTGTCTCCGCAATAATTTTGATTGCCTATTCCATACAAGAAAATTGGAAGTTCCTGCTACATGGCACGAAGAGGCTGGAATAAGGGTGAAGATCTTACACTACCAGTATTTCTGCTGAAGTTAAATTAATGGATTTACACTGGTACAAGTAAATCAAAGTTCATTACATTATTGTCCGAAGACCTGTTCCTTTTTATGTCATTGTAGCAATTGTGGGAAATTCTTAACCTCTCTACTTTCTTATCAGAGCAGCAGTCAGAATGGATTGAATTGTTTCATTCTGTTTTATAGCTTGCAGTAAACTCAAAAGTATCATGGTCAATGAAAAATTTGAAGAAATAAAAATGAGAAATGCAAAGTGAACTCTGAAAAAAAACAGTACAAAAACAACAGTCAGACACGGAGTAATTCTTTATGTGTGTAAAGCTGGAATTGAAAAAAGAGCGAGGTGGTTGGCCATGGAGGGGCAAATTTCAAACCTTATGTAAGTGGATGCAATTTCATTGATTTCAATGGAATTGTGTTCACTTACACCTGGCTGCATTGATCCACAGAATTAGAAATGAGAAATGCAAATAAAATTCTAAACAGCATAGACAATATAATTACACATTAACATTTGCATAATTACATATGCATATAAAACATTGCATATTCCAGTCTTCTTCCGTTGTTGAACGCATTCCCTAAAGCTTCACTGGAATGATTTTCTATTACACTTAACACTTTTTTACCCCCCAAATAACAGTTTTTGGCATTTTATTGGAAAGCTGTGATTAGTATTCAATTACAATTGCTTCAGATAAGGATAGGCTTTTGGGAGCTATCGATAAAAAAATAAAAAGGAAAACTCAAGCAAGTACACAACACCACAGTGGCTGTGAGCGGATGAACTGGGTTTAACTTCTGGCTCCACCAAGGACTTGCTTACCTGAGCAAATCACTGAACATCAATGTTGTTTGTTTTCCTCATCTTTAAAATGGAGTGATATCTATCACAAAGAAGTGTTTGAAAGTCTTCAACAATTATAATTTTTTTTAAACAAAACAGAATCCCAGCTTTGAGATCTTTGGGTAGAAGGTACTAAAAAGTGTTGAATATTAATAAGATTTTAAAACTGAATCAACAGCTAAGAGAAATGTAGTTTAAAAAGCAAAAAGAGGTGCTAAGTCAAATGGCATACTGATTTCAGTAAATACATCCACATGTCTCAACAGAAATCGGAATATAATAGGCCTGATTGTGATCTCTGTTAGATACTCCTGCAATTCTATTGAATTCACAGGTATTACCATATAAAACTGGCATAAACAGGCTCAGAATCAGTCCCAGAGTCCATTATGTCTCCTACCTACAGTGAAGTAGTGAGTAAATCAGTAAAGCAGGACTAAGGAGCAGGTCTGCAGCTGATGTAAATCATCATAGGTACACGGGCTTCAAATCCAATGAGCCTTTGACAATTTACACCAGCTGGGGATCTGGATTCCATGTGTGTGTCATTCCATTTACAAGGAGACGAGAGAAGAATCCATGGCTGGCGGGTGGGGAGGGACCTACTGCATCTATGTTAAAGGTTCCAATGACAAAACCAGTAAATGCTGAAAGGTCTTTGAAGAACTGTCTAAGTCAGTTTGAGGAAAGATACATCCATCACAACCATCCATTATGCAAGAGCACCGAGAATTCTTCATGGAGAAACTCCTCTTGCTATTTACACACATTACTATGCACACTATTTGAATACAGTGTTAGTGGACATAGCAAAAGATTACAGAAGCAGCAAGGGATTATTTTTAATCCTCTTGTGTATTTCCTGTATGTATTCTTTTCAGTATCTGTGGATCAGATGCTGTTCTTGAGAAATACTGAGAAGTAGCCTGATAAGCCTTGAAGCTTTGGATCTTACAGGAATGTTGATACATTCTGGGCATGCCGATATAGTATTGTTCACAGCCTGTATGCCAAGGAAGATTTTATTGCCCTAATTCATCAAACAGTTGCTTCCTCTTACGGACACAAATACATCTGTATGAGCTTTATTGATGATTACTGTGAAGGTTTTGTAAATCCTCATGATATTTACAAAATCTGTTAAGAAAAATTAAACTAGATGTTGTTTATGCACCAAGAAAGAGAAACTGGGAAAGAATATTTGGAAAGGAATCTTTATTGTCTTTCTTTAAATGACAAAAGATATTTGCTGTAGATATGGGAAGGTACTAGTGGATAACATAACAAAACTACACTCTGGAGATTCCAGTGAGGCATTATATATTTGGATGCCTTCAAGATTACTCTCCCTGTGACACTAATTTCAGCAAAAGAATCGTCAGAAAATGGGTACAATCTCTTTTGCACTAACAGGCATAAGAAGCCAACACATAGAGATGGTCTGGGTTATAGTGTTTCAACTTTTTCCTTACAATGGTTCCCCTATGAAGTTCTTGAATTGGTTATAGCAGCTCTATCTAGAGACAACCCCAAGAGAAGGCAGCAAGTAGTAGTATTTCAGGGCAGCTCCCTCACAAAGAGCAACAAAGTTTGCTGGTACGGGGAGATATAATTTCTACCTCCCTGTATCAGCTTCAGTTTTGCTGGCTCATCTTGTCCTGGGAAATCAGATGCTTTCATTGTTCCAATTAGGAATTGCTGAAATCTCTGCAAGCCTGCAATGTTTCAATACCAGTTTTGTCAAATACAGCAGTCAACACCACTTGTTTCATTTTTCAAACACACTATCAAGAGCAGGCTGTGTGGAGACTGAATTATCACATGCAGTTTCACTGATAAAATCAACCTCCAAAAGCTTCTATAGTTCTGGATGTTTTAAATGCACAGAAGCCTCCCCAGGCAGCTTTTTCTCCTGTTATCTCACATTCCAACTTCCACTAGTTCTCTTTGGGCAGTATCATTTTCATCATATAAGCAGACCTTTTCCTGTCTCAAGAAACATTTGCATTCACCAGTGGGGCAAAATAATGTAAAGCCGCCTAGCATCTGTTCCCATAGGCAGACCTTTCAGTCATCCTTAAATGATTCAAAATTAATAATGTGCACAGAAATTGAAAGGGATGTATTTTTTATGGAATGTGACTGATTTATCTTTTTTTAAAAATTGGAACTGTAAATGTTATTAATTGGAAATATATAAGGATGAAGTAATCACACCAATAAATTTCACACACGTATTTAGTTGTAATATAGCAAAGCTATTGCCAACAGTAATTACGCTTGTGTTTGAGATCATGGATTTCTTTTGCACACTTTCTTTTCTCCTGTTGAATACTCATTGTCTGTCACTTTCAGTTTCCTTTCTCTTGCACATGGATCTTTGTGTCCCTTTCTTTGATTTAATATTTATTATTGTTAGATCTTATATTTAATTTTATTTATTTGATATTTGAGGGTGAGAAGCATAAAATCCTGCATGTCCTGGCCCTGAATGTCCACTCTCACAAGCAATTTTTCATCAGTATAATGGTTATTTTCAATGGTATTATTCCTGATTTTCATTCGTACAAGAGCGAAGAATCTGGTTCATTGCATTGCCATCTAATTGCTGATTTATAAATGGAGACAGCAGAAGCACATTCATCAGCATGTTCAATCAAGGCACTATTGAAAAGTTTCTCCAATTAATCTAAAATGAGTTCTAGGGATGGTATTCTTTCAAGAACCCTACTAAAGCACATAAAAAATTAAGAAATATGGGGATGACTGAGCCCCTTTGAATTGCTACAGAAATTACAACATCCTCCAACATTTCACACCACTGGTTTTGTCACTTACTACAACAGAATATTAATGTTTTGGCCACTCCCATCAATGCTGTCTGAAGACTTTTAAGCTGTGATTAGTGCAGTCTCAACTAACTGAGTCTAAACATCTTAGTTCTGCCTTCTAAGGGCTTGTCTACACTACAGATAAGATTGAAGCTGCTGTAGTAGATCTTTTGGGGTTCAAATTAGTGAGTCTAATTCTAATTCTAATTCAAACCGAGAGGGTGCTCCCATCAGCACCGGTAGTCCTGCTCCTACGAGGAGTAAGGAAAGTCAGTGGGAGAGTGTGCTCCCATTGACCTCCCATTGTTTGGATGGTGCTAAAATGTAATTTAAGATACTTTGACTCCAACTATGTAATTAACATAGCTGGAGTTGAATATCTTAAGATGACTTTCTTCTTTATTGTAGATGAGTCCTAATGGAACAAGTACATTCAACACATCTAAGATTTCTGGCCTGTTCTAGGAAAACTCATAAAAGATTTAACTCCAGCATTTTCAAAGCGATCAGTCCAGAATCACAGCTCTTATTGTGGTAGAGTTCGGTTTCACTATCACTTTTGCAAATGGTCTGCATTGTCCTTCAATAAAAAAAAATCACAAGAAACTACAGTTATATCTCACAGTTTGTTCTATGGGAGCCTAGAAGCTTTATTGATGCAGCTGTACAGTGAGCCTAATGCACGCATATCAATTTTATCTTGGTATAACACTACAGATTGAAATGTAATTTCTCATGATTAACATCAGTGTACATGACTGCCAGTAAAATCTTTGTCTTTTGGTATCTCCTTATCCATCAGTAGCGAAGTATAGGACAATGTAAATTCTATGGAGAAGTGTTTTCAAACTTGGACACCTTACTTAAAGTGCTGAGTTCTATATTTGGATGCTCAGATCAGCTATTAGGCATCCAGAGACCTATTTTATGGACCCACGTTCCTGTTTCAGTCTGACAATGTGAAACTGAGTGGCCTACTTTAGGTGAGAACACGACTTCATAGAGAGAGAATCATGACACCATCCCCTGTTTCTAGTCTCCACCACCATTCTTCCCACATCAAAGTTATATTTTAGAAAATACAACTAAAAATGGATTTTAGAAACTTTCCAAATTCAATCTTCTCTTACATCTCTCCAGAATGAAAGAAATGTGTGAAAGACTTTCAGGGTGTTGGTTGTTTACTAATAATTAAAACTGTCTCATTCCACTGGCCTATACCAGTATTCATGTTTCTCGTGTGCAACGTGGAAGGGCTTTTAAAAACATATTAGCTGTACTTCAGTTTCAGGACAGTTGCTATGTTTCTTGTCTTGGTTTATCAAGGCAAATATGTAGATCAATAGTGCTTAGAATTTGCTGAAAGAAACATAAACAAACTCCTAATTCTAAATAAAACACTCTGAAGACATGGATTTATTGCATCTGGACAGCATCCAAAAGACTGGGTGCTAGGGACAAAACTAGTTGGTTGCTGATAGAAAAGTCTAGGCTGAAGAGAAAGAAATATTGAGACACAAAAGAAAATTTTTTAAATCTTCCCCTTTTAGAGTGATTGATTTGGCTAAAATATTATTTCTTCACAGTGCCAAAAGCACTCTGCTTGATCAGCTCTATCCAATCAAGAGGTCTAGTTTGAGTGCAATATAAAATCTTCTTTCCCTCAGCTATGTCTCCAGGACTGGAGGGCTGCAAAAGAGTGTGATAGAGCTTCTATGACAGCTTTCCATAACTTGGAAATTCTCTTCATGCAGGGGAATAGATGGATATCTGGTAAGGTTTGCCTGCTTTGGAGTCCCTTTGCACTGTTTGGAGTGGCACAAGGAGAACAGAGAATTCTAAGTCCTTATGGCATGCAATGGAGACAAGGCAAAGTTTGCGACAGAGTACGGGTTGAACCTCTCTATTTTGGCTACATCTGCAGTATGGCATGATTTTAGTTAGCTGAATGTCCACTTATAAAAGGTGTGGCCAAGTTTCACACAGTATCATAGAGTTAGTATACACCAGTTCTGGCTCTCAGTGTTCTTGTGCCATAATTTAGTGCTAATTTACCCCTAAATGTTTTCTAAAAGCCCAGTAGGCAGTGAAAATGTTGGTAATGATGCTAGACAATATTGACCTGCCGCAATCTGGCAAATTCTCTGGTTCAGCACTGATCAGGTCCTGAGGGTGCCAGACTGGAGAGGTTCAACTTGTACTAGACTGAGACATGGATAACACACGAGCACAAAAGACTGCATATGAACAAAGACACCCCTTTGTCCCTTATGTAGCTTACCTAGACTTTGGATCTGGATGCATAGAAGTAAGGAAAGTTCTGTGCCCTTTCTCACCCCAGCTGCCCCTAGAGTGAGTGAGTAGAGAGGACACTTTAGGGGCAGCAGGGGTGAGCAGGGGCACAGAACTGGGGGGAGCTTTAGGGTTTGTCTAGACACAGGATGTGAATTTAAAGCAGATTAGCTGTTTCTGATTAACTACATGTGGATGCAGTTATTCAGTCATTAGTTATATGTGTAGATTAAGCTAATTCAGAATAAGTGATTTTTTATTATTGAATAAGAGTATCCACCCATGGAGTTAATCAGGAACAATGGATCAAGAATCACTTCCTGTGCTGGCAAGCCCGTCTGCTCCACTTGCTGGCCAAATCAACTGATCCAGCAGAGAGCTTTTGTCACTTGCTGCTTTACTGGACAGTAGCAAATTACTACCCTCCAAAGCAAATTGCTCCTGGACTTGTACAGTTTATACACTACCCTTTACTTAGAGGCTGAGCCTACAGACCCAATCTTACCCTAAGTCTTATGTTTGTCAGAGAGAGTTCCATGACAAAATTATCAATTTGTTGCTTTTCCCCCAAGAATATTCTTCCTTAACCCAGACAGCTCACTGATGAACATGACTCCCCTCTATCTGTTCAGCAGAGTGGAATAGACATTGGTTTTAAACCATCAGTTAAATATTATAAAATGCTGTGAAAAATGTGAGATTGTAAACTAGTGGATTTGTCTTTTCCTGATGTACAATGACTTTATAAGTGGGAATGCTGTCCTGCAGTACCTCCTATGTGGCACTACCAAACCCTTTCTACATTTTCCCCTCTGAAGGGCTCCTTACATAGGCTCCATACAGGCTTTATTTTGTCCAACTATATCCCTTTTGGCAGGTCTGACTGGGCAATTAGAGTGGGATAGCCCTGGGGCTGAGACAAAATGACAGGACTATGGACTTTTTCTTTGTGCTGCTGGAATGGATTTTAGTTTGAGACTGCAGGCTTTTGTATGGTGGCCACCTGACCCAAACTGGGTGGGACAGTTCCTAGTGGGAGGGCTGAGATGGGCCTTAGGCCCCTTTCACCACAATCTCTGTCTCCTCCTCTTCCTCTGGCCCTGTCCCATGTCCAGCCGGAAGCAGGCCTCCTCGGGCCCCTTTGGGGAGCTCTGAATATTCCACCTTCCCTGGGTGGCACGCCCTGGGAGACAGGGGCACGGACTGGGGGGCTGGTCTTCGGCACCCCAAATCCCCGTCCATGTTAAGTGAAGGCTGTGGGGCTCCCCACAATGGCCCAGGCTCCCTGAGTAGCTCTTATCAGGCTTAGCTCTGGATGCCTGCCTAACCAGGGAGCAGGTCTCAGGGGGAAGAGGAGCAGTGGGCGGAAGCAAGGCTCCTGCATGTGTCCAGCTTTTTTCTTTTTAGAAAGTGGCCACCTTAGGTTGTTTATAAACTGTTTCTGATATGAAACTATCCCTAGGCAGGGGTACTGCTCACCAGCGAAAGCTTCTTTAAGGTCCTTGAACAGAGGAAAATCTGAGGTGTGGAGCCTTCAGTGACAACCCTGGCCAGGAAGGGCTGCTCATTAAGCTCAAACACCCCTCCAACCAAAGAGGAAGTTGCTACAGATTCTGTAACATTAAGAAAAGAGAGAGGCAATTATCTATTAGTAGAGCAGCAGCAAAAAGATTCAGACCTTTCTCCATCTGGTTTTGCAAGCCAACAAAAGCAGTAGGTGGTCCAGCTGGATAACCTGGCAGCAGTGGCAGGAGTCCTAATGTTACCAGCAAGAGCAGTTTCTGCAACAATGGGACAGATGGGCCCAGAATCTCTGGGAAGATTGGGACAGAGCAGGCCAAATCTAGCACTGGAAAAAAATTGATTTAGAGAAGGATGCTGAGGCCTTTCTTTGCATCTTTGAGTGGGTTGCCTATGCTGCTGGCTGGGAAGACTCCACGGGGATGCTAGGGTGGTGCCATTTCTAACTGAAGAGACTAAACACGCAGAAACTTCAGTGATGCATAGTTAAGCTTGTACCCCAAACTGAAAACAGCTACTGTAGATTGGCAGGAGTTCCTGGCTGAAGCATCTTGGCATAAATTCCACACAGTGCCATTTCCACTGGGAGCCTAGCCCTGTATTATAGCCCAGAGGTTGCGAGACTTAGCTGACCAGTGTCTGAATCCAGAGACAAAGTTCTTGGGGGTAGTCAAGGATCTAATTGTTTTAGAACAATTTCAACCACTTATAGGTCAGGTGGTTTCATCTGCCAATTCTCTCCAGTAGACCTTACCCTGGAGTGGAAAAGGTTAAAAAAGGAGGATATGGAACAATGTGGCTCACCCTGTGGGCTCCATAGAAAGCAACAGTCCTATTACAGGAGCTAATATGTTTCCAAATTCAGCCAACCTCATCTACCTCTGCCAAGTATTCCCATTCCTTCCTTTGCACACACACTACTGACATTTCCTGCCACCAAACCAATTTTATGAGCTGGGAATGAGCTGTGAGGAGCCAGGTCACACTGGGAAATCATTTTAAGGTTGGAGGAGAAGCAGGGAGCTCAGCACAGCTCTGATCGAGCTGTTGGCCAAGACAGGTTAGAAATGTAAGGATACCTTATGAGGAGGCAAATGTGCTTTGTCAATTAACCCGGAAGGGAGGAGGATGGCACAGAACACAGATAAATGCGAGACTGCATTTCTGTGCAAAAACGGAGAAGAAAAGCATAAATATATCATCTTTAACAATTTAGTGCACCAAACTGAGGATAAATATGCTCCTGTTTAGTGCTCTAAAGCGCCTAAGCACACCCAGTAAATAGCAATTTTATATTAATCTGAATTTTAGACATTTAAAGTACAGTATTCGCTTCAAGGGACTCAGGGTATGTCTACACTACCCCGCTGGTTCGAACTAGTGGGGTAATGTAGGCATACCGCAATTGCAAATGAAGACCGGGATTTGAATTTCCCGGGCTTCATTTGCATAAGCTGGGCGCCGCCATTTTTAAATCCCCGCTCGTTCGAACCCCGTGCCGCGCGGCTACACGCGGCACGAACTAGGTAGTTCGAACTAGGAAGCCTAGTTCGTGGAATGAGGAGTAACGGTAGTTCGAACTAGGAAGCCTAGTTCGAACTACCTAGTTCGTGCCGCGTGTAGCCGCGCGGCACGGGGTTCGAACGAGCGGGGATTTAAAAATGGCGGCGCCCCGCTTATGCAAATGAAGCCCGGGAAATTCAAATCCCGGGCTTCATTTGCAATTGTGGTATGCCTACATTACCCTCCTATTTCGAAATAGGAGGGTAGTGTAGACATACCCTCAGGGAATTACAAGGACAGGGAATCTTTTCACATTTAGTGATTTGACTCTAGCCTAGATGGCTAGGTTTTCCTTTGATGTTCAGGGACATATCCATGCTATAGAGATGGTTACCAGCCACAGACTTTGGGTTCAGATCTGAAAGTTCACAATGTTCCAGAGGTTTGGCTTTGCTGCTCAAAACTGGGTCCCAAGTGAAACTCAGATCTGTTAATTCTCACAAATACACTCCGAAGACGATAGGTGCACAACTCCTGCCCCAGAGATCAATGTTGTGGTAACCCTGATACTGATTTGCACGAAAGATGAATCTGGCCATTCAGGATTCAGAATACAGCTATCTCTAGCCTATCCATTCTGGAAAGCATAACTATCTTCTTCAGGTTGCTCTGTAAAAGATTCATTTTTTTAAATCAACAAGGCATATGTTTAATGAGTCTGACAAACTTTACTCCAGAAAAAGTTCACTTCTGCCCTTGGAGGTGTTGCAGTTTAGCATAGTGCCTAAAGCTAAATTCAGACTTGATATAGAAAACTCATTTCACTTTACATGCAATAATTAATTTAAAAGCAAGTGACTCTGCTCTTTCTTTGTGTGGCGCTATATTACATCACTTAGTAATGATCATGGCTTTAGTTTTATTTAAAGCAATTTGATTATCTACTACATGAATCAATACCCTTTTCTGACTACAGATTTAAGATATAAGTGATAGCTTACACAGCAGTGTGAAATAAGGAAGATGTGTATTGTCTGCTTCCTGCATTTGCATGCTTTTCTGGTTGAAGTTGGAATAACTTGAGAAATATTTTCACAAGAAATATTGTGCATAGAATCAGGTTTTCTTTCATGCCTTTTCAGCCCCTCATTTTCATGTATATTCCCTAAAGAAGATACTTCCTGAATCAAGCATGCTTTAATGATGCAGTTCACATGAATTGACAACTTCACTGGCACAGCAGTGAGGGTTACATTGTAGTCATAGAATCATAGAATCACAGAATACTAGAACTGGAAGGGACTTTAAGAAGTCATCAAGTCCGGCCCCCTGCACTCACAGCAGGAGCAAGCACGGTTTAGATCACCTTTGGAAGGTGTTTGTGTAACCTGCTCTGAGAAATCTCCAATGATGGAGATTCGACAACCTCCCTAGGCAATTTATTCCAGTTCTTAACCACCCTGACAATTAGGGAGTTTTTCCTAATGTTAAATCTGAACATCCCTTGCTGCAATTTAAGCCCATTGCTTCTTGTCCTATCATCAGAGACCAAGGAGAACAATTTTTCTCCCTTCTCCTTATAATACCCCTTTAGGTACTTGAAAGGTGCTATCATGTCCCCTCTCGGTCTTCTCTGTGCCAAATTAAACAAACTCAATTCTTTCATTCTTCTCTCATAGGTTATGTTGTCTGGACCATCAATCGTTTGTGATGGTCTTCTCTGGGCCTTCTCCAATTTCTCCACATCCTTCCTGACATCATCTGGTGCCCAGAACTGGACACAATACTCCATTTGATACCTAATGAGTGTAGAGGTAGAACGATGTTTGCTTTTTTTTTCAACAGATGAAAGAAATATATTGCATCAAATAAGCACATGAAATTCATGTATTGATGCTCAGCTTCATCTGACAATGTTGTATGAAGAGGAAAATCACCTTTCAATTCTGATGGATGCAGGCTTCCTTCAGAACAGTTATAATGCTCTCTCACTTTCTCCACCCAGGAATCCCAAACCAAATCAACCTTTCTTATCATGACTCCAGTTTCATAATTATTTGTACATACATTTATTGTGCTCCCACCAGAAAGGAGAGTTTTCCACCACATTGGGAAGTACTTTGTCCTTCCTCACAGGAAGACATCAGGGGAGAATGTCGGAGGACTGTATTGTGGTAGATGTCCATATGTCATGGTGGTGCTTACAGTCTCCCATAGGTTTGAAAGGCACTTTGAGTTCCCACATAAAGAGTTTTATATATTTTTTCTTTACTTACAGTGTGCGTTGACATATTATTTGCTTATATTAACACTGGAGTATGCATCAAAAAAAATCCTCTTGGCATCATAGTGAATGTGTGATAAGAATCTGTTATGATTTGTGTACTGGGAGGAACTATCCAGTCTCAGCCTTACTTTCCTTTATCATTCTGTCCAAAATTCTGGTTTAAAATCTAGGTCTCCCCAAGGGACTTCCTTTTTGGTGACTTGCTTCATCCTCATGCCCAGAAAGGAAGATCAACTTGACATGGCAAGGACCACTGGGATAACTTTACAAAGTTGGTATGTCTGGAAGCATCAGATTAGCTGTGAATTCATAGGTTGGAACTGAATTTCACTTTGCTGCCTCTCAGTCCTGATGCACCTCTAACATTTCATCTCAAGAGGATGGAAGAGGGGCAGGAGATGTATGTGCTTGCTTCACATGTTTTACACCAATGGAAAGAGCTTCGTGCTACACAGAATATCAACTGTTCAGATGTGGGCTAGGTTTCAGCTCCTTCCTGCCACTCAGATGTCAGAAATAGGCCAGAGATGAGACAATCTGGCCCACAGTTTGGGGAATTTGTCTTTATGTGTTTTCTTTCACATATATTAATTAAACTTTGAGATGTAAAATAACACTTCTCAGCCAATATTTTCTGTTTGCCAAGTTTTTGCCTATTGTAGCTAAAATTTCCCATCAAACACCATTTCAGTTTCCATCTCAATCTAAAGATGCTCCAGTTGCCAATCAATACTAGAATCAAACACGCCAACTGCCAAACTTTAATAAGCTTAACTTGACAGAGAGGCGGCTGGAAAGGAACACTGAAGTGTAGACTTAATTGGTGATTGAAAACTTTATTTAAGAAACTGACAGACAATAGATTTACCATTCTAACTGTAGTATCTGGTTTAGTCTCTTAAAGAAAGTTTTCAATAGCTGATTTGGCCTAGGGAAATCCAAAATCTTGTTGAATTGTCTCTGGGGGCTTCTTATACTGCATTTTTTTGTTTGTGTTTAGTGTCAGAGAGTAGAAGATCGATGCTTTTATTACTTTGAATTACAATGCTGGGATACAAAATAGAGTACCAGCTGGGGAAAAAATCAAAGAAATTTGACTTCATAGTATTAAGCATATTGTAACACATTGGGACTTGTGAACTCTAGGATGTAGAGTTAATTTTCTTGTCAAGGAATAAATATTAAATATCTGATTTATTAAATGTAGGCTTTGAAGACAGGTAAAAATTGATTTTATAGAAAAAATACATATGTACCCAATAAATGTTACATCTAGTAATTCATTACTATAGTGTCTATATAATTATTTTATTATAAGTACTAATAATAAAATACTTAAGACTTGTCCCTTCATTGTGTAAGATGCTACTAATAAATTACATGGCGGAGCATGGCGGAAAGGGATCTAGGGGTCATAGTGGACCACAAGTTGAATATGAGTCAACAGTGTGATGCTGTTGCAAAAAAAGCAAATATGATTTTAGGTTGTATCAACAGGTGTGTTGTAAGCAAAACTCGTGAAGTCATTCTGCCGCTCTACTCTGCACTAGTTAGGCCTCAGCTGGAGTACTGTGTCCAGTTCTGGGCGCCACATTTCAAGAAAGATGTGGAGAAATTGGAAAGGGTACAGAGAAGAGCGACAAGAATGATTAAAGGTTTAGAGAACATGACCTATGAAGCCAGGCTTCATGAACTGGGCTTGTTTAGTTTGGAAAAAAGAAGATTAAGGGGGGACATGATAGCGGTTTTCAAATATCTAAAAGGGCGTCACAAGGAGGAAGGAGAAAATTTGTTCCTCTTGGTTTCTGAGGACAGGACAAGGAGTAATGGGCTTAAAGTGCAGCAGGGGAGGTTTAGGTTGGACATTAGGAAAAAATTCCTAACTGTCAGGGTGGTCAAATATTGGAATAAATTGCCAAGGGAGGTGGTGGAATCTCCCTCTCTGGAGATATTTAAGAACAGGTTAGATAGACATCTGTCAGGGATGGTGTAGACGGAGCTTGGTCCTGCCTTGAGGGCGGGGGGCTGGACTCGATGACCTCTCGAGGTCCCTTCCAGTCCTATTATTCTATGATTCTATGATTCTATACTTATTAGAATGACATTTTCTTCACAAGGCACACA
Organism: Pelodiscus sinensis; assembly: GCF_049634645.1. NCBI lineage: Eukaryota > Metazoa > Chordata > Testudines > Trionychidae > Pelodiscus > Pelodiscus sinensis. The sequence goes on along the minus strand of NC_134713.1, from coordinate 88,894,290 downwards.
AATTTTACATTGACCCCATCTATTTTTATTTTTTTTTAATGAAAAAAATTAAAATAGTTAAAACTTCCTCTAATTCCCAATACTGGACCAGCACCTCTGCTAGTATAAATCTGTATAGCTCTACTGACATCACAAAGAGTTCTAAATGTACAAAGAATGTAGAACTAAGTTCCTTTTGTACTCACAACACAAAGCAGTGTAGACTATAGGGCTAACCTGCTTGCTTGCCTGTAGATATCTAAATTTATTATTTCCTTATGTTTTATATGTTCATTACAAGAAGTTACAGAAGTTTATATTGGAAGTTTGCCTGTAACACAAGAGACTTACAGGTCACATCCTATATATTCAGCTAAGGCAAAGTTAGTTGAGCTAAGGCAAAGTTTGTATTTTTGTCTGGATCTTTTCACCCAGATAGCGCAGTTAGCTCACATATGTTCGGAAACTTTCACCTAGCTAGATGGTGGTAAAATAGAGACACATTCCATGGTATAGGCACGTCCAAGAATACCCTCAAACTGAGCAGGTGCATCATTACTTAGAAAAATCTGAAATAACCAGTTGATACCAGACCAAATATCAGGTAGGGCAGAAATAAATGTGATAGACAACCTCAAAAGGCCCATGGTAACAAAAATTAATGCATATGATAATAAGCGGAGATCAGTGAAATGCTGACTTATAGGAAAAAGACACTTCACCATTAGTAAGGTGAGGAAATACAAACAAGAAGAAAAGAAAACACCCCCTATTGAATATGCATCAAACATAACATCAGTGTAACATATGATAAAAGTGGCATCCCAGCCTAGGAGTGGTAGGAGCAGAAGATATAGTCCTTAGGAGGTGCTGGAAGGATGGCCCTGGTGATGATGCGGAAGGTACAGGTGATGAGGAAGATGATGGCTAGCACCTCAGGTTGTTCTAGAAGGAATTATGTGAGTAAATGGTATGGAAATATAGATGTACATTTCCTATTTATCTTATGAAATTGGGGTGTTTGTGGACTGTGCTAAATGTATTAATAAACTATGTTTGTAAATATATAAGAGTTCCTATAGTGTGAGTGTTGCATCTGTGCACAACAGGGTTCTCAACCACAGAATAATTGAATGCTGGGCCTGATGCTGGGACAAAGGACCTGTCAACCCTAAAGGTGGTAAACTGGAAATTTATAAGCAATCACAGATCAGGTTATACATTAATTCCATCTAAAAAGCTGAACTATATTGTATCATTGATGGTTAAGCATAAATACCCATTAATGTAAATAGAATTTGTTTAAAATTGATGGCACAACAAAGCCGCGTGTTAGGAGGAAATTAAAACTGCATGGTTTAGCACTCAAAAGTCAGGAAATGCCAAACTTATGCTTCCACAGACAACCTTGTTTCTCCCTTCCTCTGCCTATACAGTGAAATGCAGTCTGCTTTTTGCAACCCTAGATACACAAGATACACATCTTGTAATACTTTATCATTTATTTACACCCACATTATTTTCACTGTTGCAGCAGTTTAATATATCTCCATACACTATCAGTTTGACACTGCAAAGATTTCCAAATGTACTTAACCTTATGAATTGGGAATGGTCCCAACTTAGCACACTGCATAAAAGTAAGTGTGAGACTAAATCCTTGAAGGACTTAGGGTATGTCTACACTACAGCACTAATTCGAACTAAGTTAGTTCAAATTAGCACATCTAGACTTAAAAACTAGTTCGAATGAGTGTTTTGCTAATTCGAACTAGCATGTCCACACTGAGTGGACCCTGAACCGGGGTTAAGGATGGCTGGAAGCAGAGCCGGCAGGGCATCAGATTAGGAATTAGAGCGTGGAGCTGCTGTCTCAGGCTAGCCGAGGGCTGTGCTTAAAGGGACCCGACCCCCATCTGGGATAGACAGTTCTCAGGGGTTCCCCGATTGCAAAACAGTCCTGGCTTGGAGTGCCCTGAGTGCCCACACTCGGCACATCACAGCACTCGGCCATCAGTCCGGCTGCACTTGCCGCAGGCTGCCATCCGGAGGGAGGGGTCAATCAAGGGGCTTCAGGAGAGCTTCCACCCTGAGGAGCCCGCAGAGCCAGCCCAGTCCTCCCCATCGGAGGCTCGTACCCCATTCCTCCCTCACCTCCTTCCACGTACCCCTCCCTAACCCCCCCTTCCTGATGTACAAAATAAAGGACACGTGTGTTCAAAAATAGAAACTCTCTTTATTGAACAAAATTCGGGGAGACTGGGAAAAGGAGGTGGGAGAGGGGAAGAGAGAGGATGGGAGAGGGGAGGGCAACTACAATGATCAGGGGTTTGGAACAGGTCCCATATGAAGAGAGGCTAAAGAGACTGGGACTTTTCAGCTTAGAAAAGAGGAGACTGAGGTGGGATATAATAGAGGTCTATAAAAGCATGAGTGGTGTGGAGAGGGTGCATAAAGAAAAGTTCTTAATTAGTTCCCATAATAGAAGGACTAAAGGACACCAAATGAAATGAATGGGTAGCAGGCTTCAAACTAACAACAGAAAAGTTCTTCACAAAGCAAATAGTCAACCTGTGGAACTCCTTGCTGCAGGAGCCTGTGAAGGCTAGAACTATAACAGAGTTTAAAGAGAAGTGAGATAAAGTCATGGATGTTGGGTCCATGGAGTGCTATTAGCCAGGGGGTAGAAATGGTGTCCCTGGCCTCTGTTTGTGGAAGGCTGGAGATGGATGGCATGAGACAAATGGCTTGGTCATTGTCTTCGTTCCATCCCCTCCAGGGTCCCTAGTGTTGGCCGCTGTCGGCAGACAGGCTACTGGGCTAGATGGACCTTTGGCCATTGTAAGCTCAGGGCTCAGGGTCGGGGATCTCAGTGGACCACCTTGATTTTCATGCCAACCTGCTCCTGGGTGGCCAGGCTGGCAACTATCCTGTGCCTAGTGTGGAGGTCATGGATGAGGTCCACGATGTCCGCACTAGACCAGGCGGGCGCCCGCCTCTTGCGGACCTGGGCAGGCTCCCTGGGCAGGCTCTTTGGTCTGCTGGCTGCGTGCTGGCAGGCTTGCACCTGGCACGGGCACCGTAGCCAGCCCGTGCCCCTTTAAGGGCTCCGGGGCTGGGAGGGGGGCAGAAGAGTTTCCCTGGTGGTGCCCAGAGTGGCCACCAGGGAAAGCTGGGGAGGGCTAGCCTCCCACTAGTTCGAATTAAGTGGCTACACAGCCCTTAATTCGAACTAGTTAATTAGAACTAGGCGTTAGTCCTCGTAGAATGAGGTTTACCTACTTTGAATTAAGAGCTCCGTTAGTTCGAATTAACTTTGTAGTGTAGACATACCCTAAGCTATTAGGCTTCTCATGTAATTTCTCCATTTCTAAAGCCTGACCCTGTGAACACGTATTAATCACCACAAGTGGTTTAACCAGAGTTCGACATATTTAATATAAAGAGTGGAAATATCTCCCCAAATATATGCTACGTAAGAATAACTGAATCTAAATAAAACATTATCATCAGAGTTTTCTGAGAGACATCAGATGATTTTAAGAGGTGCTCATTTTAGAAGCAATTATAATGAAATGACATCCTTTTGAAAAAGTTATTTCCCTTTCAAGTTTCTAACTTTCTGTTGGTAATTTATTTAATCTACCCATGGGACCCTGAACACAAAATGTGAGTGGTGTGTATCCAGGAGAGCTGACAGCCTTGCTGGGCCCCTGGGCAAGTTGTGGGGTGTGTGTGGGGGGGGGGGGGGAGGGACTCTGCACTCCCAGAAGGGACAGGGCCTCATGTAAAAGGAGTGGGGCCAGGGGCAGTTGGGACTGTGGAGTGTGCTCCCGCTGTGCTGTCTGGAGCATGTCCTGTCATGCCCCACCCTTCCCAGGCAGCACTAAGAGCTGCCCGGGGTGCGCCACATAGCACTCCAGAGGCAATTTAAAGGACTTGAAGCTCCAGGTGCTGTTGCTGCCTCAGTAGTAATAGCAGCTGCAACCCGTAGCCTAGGTCCTTTTGAAATGCTGGACCCCAGGGAAATTGACCCCTTTTTCCCTTTTGGTGGGCCTGAGTGCATTTAGGAAATGGGAATGAAAGAGGACGCAAAAAGGAGAAAGCATTATGCATACATATAGAGCAGTAAAAACAACAAGAATACTGGCTTACTACATATTCAGGTAGCAGGAATGGCTTCTGATTCAAACTTGCCATAAACTGGAAAATTGGAATTTGACAATTTGAAATACATTCTGTTGTAAAACAGAACACAAAATGAAATTTCAAAATTTTCCAAGGCAAGGGAATTTCAAATTTTCATTTTGAAAATGACATTGCTGCCCAGAATTCAAGCAGTCTACCCAGCAGAGTCCTGAGCAGCTAGGGCACTCTGGAAGCCCTCCATGTGTTGAGCAGATGGGACGCCAGGATCCCTGGAAGCTCAGGTTTCCAAAGCCCATGACATTAGGAATATGGGAGATGGGGTCAAGGAACTAGACTACAAAAGATCAAGGTGGATGAACTGCTACTAAACCAAGCAAATTTCACATTCCAGGCAAGATTGTGTTGGAAACCTGCCTTGTTTCCACTGGCATTTTGTCAAATCATGTCATTCCTACAGAATTTTAGATTGTCACGAAATGACATTCTCTGATGGAAAAATGTTCCACTAGAAAATTTCTGACCAGCTTTATTGCAGACATTCTGGCTGTGTCTAAACTGCACCCCTTTTCCAGAAAAGGGATGCAGATTAGACACTTCGGAATAGCAAAATCTACAGGGGATTTAAATATCTCCCGCGGTATTTGCATTAACATGGCTGCCGCTTGGGGCATAAGCTGGAGAAAAGTGCCAGTCTAGACGTGATTCTCCGGAAAATAAACCCTTTTCCTGAGGATCGTTTATTCCTATTTGAATACTTGAAAGTAGGAATAAAAGATCCTCCGGAAAAGGGTTTATTTTCCGGAGAATCACGTCTAGACTGCCGCTTTTCTCCGGCTTATCCCCAAGCCGGAAAAAAGCGGCAGCCATGTTAATGCAAATACCGTGGGGGATATTTAAATCCCCCGTGGATTTTACTATTCCGAAGTGTCTCATTAGCATCCCTTTTCTGGAAAGGGATGCCAATGTAGACACAGCCTTACTGTTTTGTTGTTTTCACAATCTTGCTCTAAACAATCACATGATTTGTTTTGGATTCATAGGAGAGGAAAGCAGACAAAACATATTGTTACTAAAAATGACAACTTACTGCAGGGACAAAAATTTGTCATGACAGACTGGATTTAATTGACCATGGAAAAATCAAGGAAACCAGTCTGACTTGCAGGTGATCATTTCTTACATAATTCTGGTAGGGTGAATTTGCTTGTCAACTTCAAGCTACAGCTGGAGAGGAAGTAGACAACATGGACACTGAAAACATGGGAATTTTTCAGAAAGTAGCTTTGAGTGTCTATATAAATTTGCCCCAAGCTAAAAGATCAGAATGAAACAAAGAATCAGTTGAAGGAATATTTTAGAATCTTAAAAATAAAATCTGTTTGCAAACTATAGTGGCTACATTTGTACCTCTTATTATTTTTGTTGGAATTGCTATTGTGAACATAGCTGATATTTATGTTGTAGTTTGCAAGAAAGATAATGGTGTGCTCATCCTTTTTCTTTCTCTGGGTGGACCAAAGTTCTCTCGCATCCCTATTTCCCCAGTTTCAACTAATGTTCTTCATTCTTGCTAGGTTCTAATTTCGAATTCAAACTGACCCCCACACCTAGGTTTCCTGGTTCCTGTGCCATCCTATTGGCTCTTACCCTCTTCCAGTCATGTCAAGTCTCTGTTTCCAGCCTCTCCTTCAAGCTGTAACTGTAAATAATTGCTCATGCTATGTGCAAACGTGTACATAGATCCTTCATCTCCATTCCTTTCATAGTCAAAGTAATTTATAAATATCAACAATTAAGTCTCATAACATTTCTTCATCAGGTTATGTATTTTTTATATTAAGCACTGAACTAAAATAGGACATATCCTCCTAATATCAGGTGACCCATACTTCTCTATTCTGAATATGGGACACCTGGTAAAATTGCTCTTATGCAAGCAGGTTCAATGACAATCAATCAGAACTATCCAGGACATTCATATTAACATCAAACTTGAGCCCTTGTTAAAAGGAAATACAGTGGAGCTGCAGTAATTTTATTTGCCTTCTTACCTTTAAGGTTTGCACAGGGAGAGGTGACACGTTCCTATACACCTCTTACATAGGGATGGGAGTGACTGACAGACCTGATCCAACCCTTCATATCCTGTGCTCTCAATGCTTCATGCCTGGCTAGGCCTCTGGACTGGACCCATCTTCTCTGGTATCTGTCCCCATCTCTTCTCAAGACAACATGTTGGGGCGTGCAGGTCCCCCTCCCCAGATTACTATCAGAGTTCAAACCAGAATGTGGCAAGCAGCAGCTTTTCAGCATTGTGCAGGAGGGAAGGGATGGGAACTGCTTCCAGCTCAAGAGGGATGGGGATGGAGGTAGGGATGACTTGGACCATGTTTTTCCAAAGGTCATCTCTTCTCTCTCCCCTATGACCAGAAGCAGCTTGTCCCTTCCTGCCTGCATGGTGTGGAAAGGCAGCTAATATCTTCAAGACATAACCCAGCCACCTCCTGTCCCCTGGCTACAGCATGGCAAGAAGGGGTTAAACCCTAAGGATGCACTGAACAACAGAGCCCAGGGAACCTGGCTGCAGGGGCTTCAGCAAACCTGGACAGAGAGTGGGGAGGGCGGGTGGAGGGTGTCTAGGATCCAGAGCAACCCCACACTCCCTGGGGACCAGAACTAGAGCAGGGGGCAGCATGTGAAGAGCATGCTAAGCAGCTATGGCCTGGGGACTTTCAGGGGCGGGGTGCAAATATGCTGGAAATAGCTTCCTCCCAGACACTCCAGAGCTTAGCTGAAGGGTGGAGAAAATTCTCCCAGTCAGTACTGTGAAGGGCTTTGGCACATGCAGGGCTGGCTTCTGCTGGCCAACATCCTGGGCCAGAGGGTCCCGAGCTTTCCCTGGGTGCTGGCCTAGCCTGAAGCAGTGAGGGAAGGAAGGACTCTGATCGTCAAGCTGTTAGTGGGATGAAAGAGCCAACTAGGTTCCTCACTCAGTGCCAGGAGCAGGATGCTCCCTGCCAGGGGGGATATGGAGGAGCGGTGGGGGTGGACTGGACTATAGGCACAGCAGGGAGAGGACAGTGGGGAAATAAATAAAGAGATGACATGTAGCCTGCTCGCACTCACCAGCTTCCACTGGAAATGGGGTAGGCTGGGGGAGGAGCCTGCTGGCCAACAGCTGGCACACAACGGGGACTACACTGACCAGCAGAGGAACTCACTCCCATCCTCAGCTTTTGGACAGTCCTCCCCACTCTTCCCACTCATTACTGGTGTGTGGGCAGCAGGTGAGCAAGGATCCAGACAGCAGCAGGACTCACCAGTACTGATGAGGGGAGAGAGAAAAAATATATCACAATTTGCCTTTAAAAAAAAAGTAGACACACCTAGAGGAGGGCTTAAATATGGGACTGTCCCTTTAAAAATGGGATAGGTGAGTCACCCTATCCTGCTATCAAGCAGATCACTGTTCACAACTTTTGTTTTATATGCAAGAGCTATACTGAGGAGATTCTTTAACAGTCTAAAACATTCGTTACTTACAGTTTTTGTTGGCTAACTAATAAACATTTCCATTGCCTTTGTGGTTATAAATTCAGTGAAACTGAGATTGTGATAGTCCTAATAAATGTTGAACCAAAATGCATATCCATCCCTTACATTTCCTATTAGAATCCTGTGATTACTTTCAGAGAGGGATATTATTTTGCTGATCCAGAAGAGACAGTTTGAATAAATATGGAAATGATCTGTAATAATACAGACCTAAATCTGTGATAAATCCAAAACTAAAGATTGTAAACCTCTCACTCAGATGAGATGGGGGCTTTTACGAATCACTGATATTCAGTGCACATCTTTTATGGCGTTAGGGATGAATATTAATTTGCTAAACTCTAATTTTTTCACTATTTACAGCAAAAGGGTAGAATGTGTGATTGTATGTAAATAAATAGACTTTTTCTGTTGTAATTGGGCAGGGTGTTCTGTAATTTACCTTGCTTGACCTATTTACCATTTATACAATATATCTACAAATTCTGTGCAATGTCACCCACATAATTAAGAATAAAAATCTCTGAGAAAAAGATAGACGAGTAGAATGCCAAAAGATAGGATGATCTACCAACGAAGTCAATGGACACCGACTCTGCTCATTTGACAAGGCTACTTACCTCTCTGAATATTGACCCATGTCAGATGATCACATCCAGTAAATAGAACTCAGACTCTTACAACTAATGTCACACCATTATAATATCTGTTTCTAGAAGGGATTTGAATTAGTAGAATTTATATGTTGTATGACTTAGTTCAAGAAGTGGTCTTGAATTAGAAAGGAAATATAACTGAAGTGAAAGGAAGCACATTCCATGAGACAACTGTCAGGAAAAGAGGACTGTGGATGCAGTTCATTCAAGAGAAAATCAAGACTCCAATAGGTTTACCACCGAGTAGCCAAAAACCACTAACACCAATTTAGGTTTTTCAGCAGCAAAAACCGAAACTCAGTTTTCACCCCATAACAGACTGCTAATGTCTAGCCTAATATTCCTGAGTGAGACCAGATCCAAAACCTACATCAGCTAAAAGACTCCTATTGATTCATAGCTCATTAGATACACACACCTTTATAAATTTCAGTTTTAATATGTAATACTGAATAGCAGTAAACAGCCACTACGATTATGTTGGACTTAGTTATAAACTAAGGGTAGGTTGGAATTCTCATCATAATTCTCTTTTACTTACTTATCACTTTCTGAAATAAAAAGCTTTATCTAGTCTAGAATTGTATAAATTAGATATTTTTCTTTAAAGCTTAATTCAAGCGCTTCACAAATAAACACCATCCATATATAGCCCTCAAATCTTCACATTCTCCTCTTAATCTGCACACAGTAGGAAAAAACAAGAAACATATTCATTTTCCTTACATTAAAACAAAAAGATTCATCCAAAAGCATGCCTGTAAAATTTTCATTTGCAGTGTCAGCATTTTTACTACAATGGATAAAAAAGGATAAAAAAGGAGGAAATCAAGGAAAAGTTTAATCTTTTTACATTGTTATTTATTATTTTTAAATGTTATACAAAAATCTCTCTCTAAAATTGATAATTTCTTACACGAGAAACACATTTCCCATTTCACAGTCAAGATAATGAACTCCCTCTCCTTAGTTTAGTATTCCAGAAGAGTACAGCGCTTATTCAAAATCCTCATTAACAAACTCCCAGATGTTAATATAATGTTCAAGGCATCACAATTAGATCAATAAAAACAGGAATATATTAATTCTTGATAATGTCACATTTTAAGGAACTCTCTCAAAAGTGAGAACTTTTTTTTCTTGCCTTGGTTAATTTATTAATGTCTGACATTAATACATACCTTGTTTTGGAAAACTAAGTTTCTCATATTTGTATAAATGACATTCCAACCTGATCAAAAAAAACTTTATTAAAGTTTGGGCATACCCCCACTGATTATCCTAATGTACAAGTATCACTGATAACAGCAGACATCTTAAAGAATCAGACATCTCAAAGTTAAAATAATTGAGAAAGATGAATTAAACTTCTTCAAATATATCTGATAAGTCATAATAGAGTCTTTACCCTCCAACCCTTATTTCAACAGCAATATACGCACATACTAGATTTATTGTGCATAGAGGCCAGTTCAATTTGTGAAATTCTAACCAGAAAACTGCATTTTCTTTTATATTTTCTGCTTTTATTTTGAATTAATCTAGACTCTGAGTATTCTTTAATAATCATTCTGTAGTTGGTCTAATGAACTATTTAATTTTCTAATCTCTTGCCAAATCCCATTGATCTGCTATTCATTATAATAACTAAATTATAACTAGGCATGATGCAGAATGAAAAGTACCAGACGCCAATGGGGGCTGCCCTCCATGTTCGATTTGTGGGTCTTCATTAGACCCAGGAAATCAAACGCTAGAAGACTCTGGAGGGTCAATCTTCACATAAGTATAGATGTGCCCTAAGTGAGCACTATCCATCCTGTGCATTGACAGACTAGGGTCCTGTGGAAAAACAGTGTGTGATCACAGAATTAAAGATTGTACCATAACTTATATGCACAAGTATGTTGCTTTATGATTGCACAGGCAATGCTTAATGTTGCCATTCTCTACTTTTTGAGTGCAAGGCTTTTCAAACCTTAATAATGTACTCATAATGGAGCTCTTTGTGTTTAACTCTTTAATTCCTGTACACAGTATAGGCTTCATTGATTGGCTTCCCACAACTGATGTGATAATATTTCAATACACATGTTCTCACAGCAAACATTTTCATATAGACCAAATTTATTTTTCACATCTCTTAAAACACAATGACTCCAAACATGCCTTCTTTCGTGTTCCAAGATCATAAAGTTCATTGTTTCTGTGGCTACAAATCCCAAACATCCTTTGATCTCTCTGGCAGGTTGTTTCTAATTTTCTTTCACAGGATTTTTTGGCTTTCTGAGGCTACGCACATTTCTTTTTATTCAGTAAACCCCCCTCCAAGCTTTTGAGCCAGTTATTTCATTAGAAAAAAATACATTTGACTTGACCATACACAGTACTAAAAGGCTTAGAATGCTGTGACTCAGCCTAGCTTACCATGTCCTCTAAACCCTTAGCTTTATTTGTAATGACTGTCAATGCCACATCAATGTTTAGCTCAGAATTTAATATAATAATTATTTCTTGGGGCACAGGTCTATGAAATATGCCATATTAATCAGCAATCATGTAACTCACAGTAGAAAAGGAGAAAAAGCTTTTTCTTGTTATTGAACATTATTCAGAAAATAGGAGGTGGCAAGTAGGCACAAAATCAAATCTTTTATTTCTGTCCATCCTTTCAAATTTCTCAAAGATTATGATTTTTGGACAGAATGATTTAGTGCAAAAGGGCTGATGTGGTATGAGCTAAAGAACCTTCCCTATGCAATTAGTTATTACTTGCAGTGATTCATTCACTGGCATTCGTATGTTTGACGTCACCATGCTTTCAGTTTAATGCACTTTGTCCTAAGGCTGCCTTCCAAGAAAGACATGTAAACCAGAATTTTAGTTTCTATTAGTCTTAACACTTAATTTTGTACTTGCAGAGTCCTAACCAAAAGAAAGTTTTATTATTATATTATCTTTGTTGTTTACATACGCTTTAGGATTTAGCATTTAGACTTACAAAACTGAAAGATCACTTTTGGGAAGAGAATTGGGACAATGTAGTAATGCACCATGTGGAAGATATAGGAAAGATATCTTGGTCTCACATACCTCAGGATGTACAGAATACCCAAAAACATTCTTAAAGAACAATGAGCTCATTAAGGTTTTCTGTTAGGGTACGTCTACACATGCTCCCTAGTTTGAACTAGGGGTGCAAATGTAGGTGACCGCAATTGCTAATGAAGCGGGGATTTAAATATCCCGCATTTCATTAGCATGATCTTGCCTGCGCGCTATTCCAATTGTCAGCTGATTCGAACCAGTAAGTACGCTCCGGGCTGCATTAGTTCGAATCAAACCCCTTGGTTCAAACTAACATTACTTCTCAGTAGATCATTATGGTAACTGCATTATAGGGGTTATGTGTTCACCCAGAAAAATATACTTAGATGACTTCTTCAATATAGCATGCATATTTTACAGTAGTTATCCAAGTCTGTCTGCTTCATTATTTTTTCTTCAATTAGCAGAGCAATGAACAAATCCCATTCTCTGGTCTTAACAGTAGAAAAGGTATGTTACAACTCTAATAGAGTGCTATTGTTTGCAGTATAGTTGTAGCTGGTTTGGTTCCAAAATATGAGAGCCTTGGGTGAATGCTGTGTTGGCTCAAAAGCTTTTCTCTTTCACAAACAGAATTGGGTCCAAAATAGATATTGTCCCCCCACCATGTCTTCTAATGCAATACTATGGCAACTCAACTTCTGATGCTATGATTCTTTTTGTTTAAAGGATCTTTCTATTAGAGCACTAGCCTTTAAGCATTTCATTTACCTCAGAAATACTCACAGTAGTCATAATCCTGCAAACCCTTATGCACAGGCTTAATTCTAAATATTTGTGTAGCCTCACTGAAATCAATGGGACTCCTGTGTAACCCAGTCCACAGAGGTTGTGAATTTGTTACAGCTCTCAGATACAGAGCTTAGCTCCAGTTGTAGTAGCTTATGCTTTCAGCTCAGGAGACCTCAGTTCAAGCTCTAGTGTGTTGACCATAAGCAGTGACTTTTCTGGGATTTGAGTTTCCATGGGTCTTAGATTCTTGGGACAAGCGTCCTTTGATCAGAGGAAGTATGTAACCCATTGGTGAGTATGTAACAAATTCTCTTCTGTTCCTGATCTGCAGAAGATACAAATCACGTACGGTCCTACCTACAGAACTGAAAGATGAAGGTCCAAAAATGGTTCCTGCAATGCTGGCTGGCTGAAAGAGGAGAGACAAAGCTTCACCATCATGGCTGTCCACACCCAAATGCTCTACAAGATCCTGGACCTTCATTCTCCAAATCCTGTAAGATGGCCTGACTATACAGTGCCAAAAAGAGGAAGCCTGGTGACATCGATACCTTCACCAGTTCCGATTAAACCCTGAATACTACATCAGATGTGGGACTTGGTCTCACATCCCTCCTCCTGTGTTCTTTCCCTTCCCAGCCTTATTTCTTCTCTTCCGTATTTTTTTTTATACTTCTTCCTTTTGTCTAATAAGGTCTCACTTAGGCAGACAAGACTATATATTTTGCAACACTGCAGTAATCCTGTGACCAGAAGACCAGAAAGAGGCAGCTAAAGGCAATGCCCTAACAGTCTGATGCTCATACAGATTTGTCACGTCTTGAAGTGGCTGATAAGTCTGTGTGCTGGAACTGTATTTTTCTATCAGTAGGATTGCAAGTGAAATTAACACTAGCGACAGAAGCTGCATTTTCTTTCTTTGCTATTCTTAAAATAGTTTTGATAATGTGTTTGCCATGTTACTAAGCAGGCCAAGGTTTCTGTGTACCAAACGCTTATTTAACATTGTTTAATGTTGGACAGGGACTAGGATTTATATGCTCCTTCTAAATTAATACAACAGGCCCTAATGGATAATGTCCTGTCGTCCACTCACTTTATCTTATAGCAAAGCAGCTTCATCTCACACACCTCTCATTGGCATTGTGTCAGAATATAAGGCAAAGGAAAATCAAACCCTGAACACTCAAGGGTGAGTGAAGGAAACACATGGACATTGCAACAGTTGTTGTGTGGAGGTCCACATCTTCAACGTTGGCATAACTGACAAACGCGGGACTGTTAACAACCAAAATATGTAAAAAAATAAAAATTAAAAAAAGCAGCTAAATGTTATGTTTTGATGTAACTAAAGTCTAGAGCAGTGTGTCCCAATTTTATTTGGCCACGGAACCCACTGAAACTCCAAAGAATTTTGTGGAACCCCTAATAACAGTCTTATATATGGAGCTGAAAAAGTAGACCACAAATAAGTAAGGATAATAATAAACAAATGCTAAGCAAGGTCATGAGATCGACACAAATGAAAATGGTTTTCAATAAAATTCATAAATGCTTAATATTAATTATTATTTTTTAATAATAACATGTTATTGTAATGGAATTTTCTCACGGAACCCTTATTTTCACTCGCAGAACCCCGGGGTTCCCCGGAACACCACTTGGGAAACACTGGGAAACACTGGTCTAGAGTAACTGGTAGACTGATGAAGGTTTAGACTACAAATGAATACTTATACTTTAAAATATCTTTGTTATTTATGTGTTTAAAATATCAAAAAAGTATTGAAATATTTGTATATTAAGACATTTGTAAATAGTTAGAAATTGAGATAACATAACATAAATATTTGTATCTTTTATGGGACTCCCTCCTGCTGTTCAACTAAAATACCCATCTAACTTTTTAAAACATCATAGATCATCATCTTTCAGGATATTCCCTTCTTGTCACTGCCTTGAAAGGTTGCCTTTCAGAAGTTTTACTGTGTTACTGTTTTGCTTAAGGGGCTATACAGTTTGTTTTTTGTTTTGCAGCATTTTTAACACAATGCTAATGACAGGTCAACTGACTGAAGAATATTTTATTAGAGACCTGCCATACCTGAAAACATGTGGGGCACCTAGCTAATTGCTCAGCTCTCACAATGACTTATTTACTGACTTCAGGATCTGCTTTTACATGGTAAGTAAGCACTAAATCTAGAGAAACATTTTTACTGTTATTTGTTTGTTGTTTTTACATTCTAATGATGGCACAAGTGGAAAAGCCTTTTAAAGCATTCATTGCAAATTGGATGATTCCTCTGCAGTGTCTAATGCTTGGTGAGAGTTCAGCAGATTGGTGTCTGCATAAAGCAGGTAATTTGAATTTTCCTCAGACAATGTGAATATGGAGACAATACAGTACTGCCACATCTTTATTAATAATCTAACTTGTCAATACACCACTCTCCCTTATGCATGGTGTTTGGTACAAAGGAAAGCATTATGCTCATATATTATTCAGTGAAGGGTATCTTAGTAAGAAACTCTTACAATGCAGTTCGTTCATATATATGGCCAAATCCTGCAAGTAGTCTATCTTATATGGTCCCCAATAACATAGCATGTGATAGCTTCATGATAATCCATGAATTAGTGTATTTATGTCAACAATACATAATCTTATCCCCATGTGATGATTAGGGGAATCTGTCAATGTACAATGTATGAATTCCAGTTTGATTTTATGAACTATCTGGATCTTTGTTGTGTTCTAGCTTTGTACTCATTCTGCTAAAATGACAGGGAAAGTATACCTACATACCTGGATTAGATTCATAGACTAACAAAACTCATTGACATTTGAATAGGTCTTCTTGGGCAATACAATTGATATGCTAAAGAAGGTGGCCAAATTTTGTTACAGGATTGCTGGTCACATTTCCCCTGATTTTCTTTTTTTTGACAAACAACCCTTGAAATATATTTAATGGAAAATTGCCATAGTAAAGCCATAAAATCTTAGCAACATATATATTTCTCAAATAAGGGTCAAAATTCTTTCCTTTGATAAATAGAGATAATTTTATTAGACTTCCAATGAGATGTGAACACCCACATCTATGGGGAGAATTTGGCTTTACAAATACAGATTGAAGATTATTTTAAAAAATCTGTCACTATTTTACTGTCTGCTGGGCTGTGAATGGTGGCAGCTGACTCAGTATAGACACTTCTGTTTTAGGGATATTTTGTAGCAGGGGCATCTTTCTGATCTTTTAGAGTAAGATGGAGAAACTGCTAACCTCTTTTGGTAACACAGGAAAAGAAAATACTTTTGTAACCCACACATCTACTGGGTGCGGTGTATTGTCTCATGTAATGACACGTACACCACTTACAGAGAGAAAGACTCAGCTTTAGCTGAGAGTTAGCTGGTATTTAGCTTAAGCTGTTGAGACTCATGTACTAAGCTGCAGAAGTCCCAGGTTACTCTTTCACAGTCACAAATTCTATCATTTAATAGGAGTAAGCAGTTAATCTAAAAATGGTTTAGTCGCCTTTTCATGAATGGAGAATTACAACGTGACTGGAACTTTGCAATAGTTTTCACTGTGCCTGTTTTCTTTTGAATTCAAAGGGTCCTGCCTTCTCAAAGTTCTACTTCTATCACTCCCACACTGTAGATAACAGCATCCAGTGTAATTGCTAATTATTCTTGTTACTTCTATTTAGACAGTTTAATTATTTTGTTTAGTGATTTAATAACAAAGACATTCACCTCTATTTTTTCAAAGCACATTAGAATTAATAAGTGGTGTGAGGTAAGTGGTGGTGCTAGTAAGTATTATTTATTTCCCCTTATTGCAGATGGGGAAACAGATATAAAGTAGTATGATTTGACATTGGCCACACAGAGGAACTGAGGAGTTTCTCTTTTTCCTCATTGTTCTTAGTCAAGCAGACTAAACTGCCTCTCTGCTTTCTTCTACATAAATAATATGCAATTATTACAATTTATTTTATATAACTATAGGATTCTTAAAAAAAACCAAAATAAAGGAAAGAATAATTTCTGCAACCCTATATGATAAAAAAGAACAAGGAAGGACCCGATCCAAAGCACACATAAATCAACAGGAATCTTTGCATGCATTTGAATAGATTCTGGATTAAGCCCATATTCACTTACTTTATCATATAGCATGAACGCAATGCTCTTTAAATTTATAATCTGCAGAAGCAGTAACCTACATTTGAATGTTTTATATTTTCCAGTTACAGTGAATAATGGGGTTGATAGCACTAAGTGTAATTATAAGGCAATATTTCAAGAAGAATCATAGCTATTAATACAGTTCATATATTTTCTGAAACTTTACTACATCAAACCTACACAAAGGGTCTTAAATCCATTGTTCTTAAAAATCAACTGCACATTCATTTAGCTTTTGGGAGTTATTTCTTTCTATCCCAGCTGTTGATATGTTTAACAACCTATTTTATATTGTACCAAGTTACCTTCAGAAAAAATATTATTCCTTTTAAACATTGTTCCTATAAATGTCTTCATATAATATAGTGATAGAGATGCAGCCATGTTAGTCTGTTCTAGCTGAAACAAAAGATAGAACTATGTAGCACTTTAAAGACTAACAAGTCTTTAATGAGCTTTCTTCCACAAATTAATCTGAGGAAGTGGGTCTGGACCACTAAAGCTCATTACCTAATAAACCATCTTGTTAGTCTTTAAAGCGCTACATAGTTCTGCCTTTTGTTTAATATACTATGTGTGAGATATCTTTTATCACCTTTTCACTGGAAATTCAAAAAGGAATGTTCACTATACTAGCACTATTTTATTTATATTCCATACCACTAGGAAAATTACAGAAAACATTTCAGTTTAGTATATTATCAAACTGCTGTTAGTTAGATTGTGAGTGTCAGAAGTAAGCACACAAGCTTTTAGCCCAAAAGTTAATCTTTTAGCCAAATAAACCGCAAAGACCAATAATGCAGAGGAGAAAATTTACAAAAGAGTAAATTCTCAGAATTTATGCATGATAAATTATGGTATATGAACAGTTGCTTGGAGCATGTGCTAATTCACATAGCTCAATGAAAATTTACCACTGAAAGTTATGACTCAATTCATCTTGTGTGTGTAATGTTGAGCGCAAGCATTAACATATGGCTGAATCATGGCCTAAATACATGCTTAAGTGATGCAGGCAAAACATACACTAATCCCTGAAAAGGCCAATTGCCTCCACAGTTTGCAGTTCCTAGAGGTGCAACTGCAGGTGCAAAATGATTAACTTGTCATGCAAAGGAAACACAAATTGCACACAAAATTATGAATTTTATATTTTATATATATATACAATTTTGAAAGCTTATTAGTCTCTGCAGTAACTCAAGATTGTTCATTATCACTGAATGGTTGGTTAATTTGTCCTATTTTTATAAGTAGTCCTGTGGCACCTTAGGGCATGTTTACAGGGCAGGTCTAAAGTTGAATTAAGCTATGCAAGTTGAGCTATGTCAACTATGTAGCTTAAGTTGAAATAGCTTAATTCGGCTTTTGGCTCTGCCTACACAGCAGGAAGTCAAAGAAGGAACACTCTTCCTTCAATTTCCCTTATTCCTTGTAAAATGAGAGTTACAGGAGTCAGAGTAAGAAGTCCTCCAGCTCATCACTATTTTGAAATAATGGCTTGTTGTGTAGCCATTTCTTATTTTGGAATAATATTTTGCAGACCCCTTTGAGAAACACTGCCGTAAAGACTAACAGATTTATTTGGGCATATGCTTTTGTGGGTAAAAAACACTTCATCATGTGCATTGGACTAGATACAGACTAACCTGTCTACCCCTCTGAGACTTGTCTCCATATTTCATGTGATTTATAGATGTGAGGGCCAGAAGGGCCATTTATGATCATCTAGTCTAAATTCCTGAATCTAGCCCAATAACTTATGGTTGAAGTAGAGTAACTCCTTGGAAAAGATATCCAGATGACATCCAGGCTTGATTTAAAGACTCCAAGGCTATATCTACACTACAGCGCTATTTTGGGATTCTGGAAGTATCCCGAAATAGCTATTCCATGGTTTTTGAGTGTTTCCATTATTTTGAAATATAACGGGCTTGCTATTCTGGCATCCCTGTAAACCTCATTCCATGAGGAGTAAGGGACGTTTTGGAATGGCAATTTATTTAGAAATAAGTGCTGTGTAGATAGTGTCAAATTTTGAAACAAGCTATTTTGAAATTAACTCAAAATAAGCTACACAATTTGCATAGCTCAAATTGTGTAGCTTATTTCAAGCACCAGGTGCAGTGTAGGTGACCCCAAGTGACCTTGTTAATCTGAGGCAAGGGTTTATGACCATCACTGTTAAAAGCTTATGTCTTATTTTCAGTTTCATCTTTGTTCACTTCAACTTCCAGCCCTTCTCCAGAGGCCAGATTAAATTATCAGACATCTTCTCCCAAACATTCAGATCCCTCCCTTTAGTTCCAATGGTGACACATGACACTGCACACTGTATCAGTAAACATGCCTTGTGGTATCTTTTTGTTTAACACTTGATCACAATTTTTCACAACTCACCTTATTTATGATCTCTTCACAATAGACTTTCTGGATCCATAGGTGAGAATTGCCTGACCCTTGTTTCAGGAGGCACAATTTTGCAGTTCCTATCAAATGAGATTAACTGGATTTGAGGCTCCCAGTTTTTTGTCTCTGTTACTGAAGGTGAAGCTTGCCAACGTGAAACTTATATAGAATGATCTTTGCCAAAAGAGGTAAGAGTTAGAAAGTGGAGGTTGACAATGCCAATCTTAGGATGCATCTACACTGCAGGGCTTAACTCAAAATAAGCTATGCAAATTGAGCTACATCATTTGCGTCTCTTATTTTGAAATAGGGAGCGTCTACAAGGCACTTATTTTGATGTAGAGCACTCTTCCTCTGACTTCACTTATTCCTCATACAACGAAGGTTACAGGAGTCAAAGTAAGAAGTCCTTCAGCTTCACAGTATTTTGAAACTATTTTGAAATAACTGCCTGCTGTGTAGACACGGACTAAGTTTTTTTGGAGTAGCACTAGTTATTTCAAAATAGTTTTGCTGTGCTGTGTAGGCATGCCTTTAGAGTATTTCACACATTTTCCTCATTTCATTAGAGGGGCTATGTGATGGCTGCCTTTGGAAATGGAGACAAAGACAAAGGTCTACTGGGTCTGACTCTGTGTCTCCATTATTATTATTTTCTCACTTCTGTTTTAAAAACTTTCTTGCATAAGGAGCAGCCAGCCAATTTAGGTTTTATTCAGAAATGTGGCTCATAATTATATAACTAAGATTCCCAGCTCAACTGTGATAACAAGAATTAAGCTTTCAATGAAAACAACTTCGCTATACCAAGGTGTTTTTAATTACTGACCTACTGCAACAGCCTACAAGTTATTTAATGGGCATAAAAATAGAGTAAGCTTTACTTATTTATATAACTTCATAATAAAACCTGCATTTAGAAATAGATATTACTGAGGATTTTAACATATATTTTTAATTCACTGTTTATAACAACCCTTGCAAATGTGACCCTAAAATATGTTTCCTCACAATTCTTTCTTTGTATGTATATGTATTATTGTGCATTTGCTCATGAATTTTGAGCTACTAAAATACTGAATTTTCAGGAGTAATATGGATTTTACAAGGAAATAGAAAGGTAAGTGAAATTTGGCTTCCAATAACTTTGATGTGTCTCTAAAGTTTAGTATGTACTATGCAGCAACAAAAATAGCAATATTTAGACTGACTTTGTAAACTCACTGTACTGGAAACTTTTGTCTCAATATTTTGCAGCATCATTTCCATAGCACACAAAATATACTTCTTTTCAAACTTCCCTGCCATGTTTTAATTTAGAGTCCCATATAGATAGGTAACCTTTGCTGTTTTAGAGCCTGGTCCAACTTAACTAATGGCCTGTGGACTGGACCCTTAAAGGATAATAAATTCACAGAAGGGAGTTACTATGGTACAGTAACTAAACAATTAAAAAAAGAGTGGTTTGTTGAAATTAATGTAAATTGAGCATCCAGGTCACATAGCCAATTTGAAAAATCTCAGCCTAAAGTCTTTTCCAAATGGCAGAGACTAAAATCACAGAATTCTTGCACCATGACTGTTCAGTACAGCAGGAGCAGGAGGAAGGAGCTCCAAAGCACTGATGCGTGGAACGTAGTATTACCAGATTTTTAAAGTGAAAAATAAGGAGATCTGTGATAGGCTTGTGGACAAGAGGCATAGTCACACCTGAGGTCAGGATAGTTTTGGTGGAGGAGAAAAGGGTGCCCCACCCTTCATTCGGAGAAAACAATATTTACCCCTCTGTAACCTTTCCCATTGTCTCCCAGTGCTGACTTTTTTTTGTGTATTAACAAACCCTGGTTGATTAAAAAAAAATCCCTTCTCAAAAATCCTGCCTTATTTCTAACATTTTTATTGTCTCCATCCTTATCCTTGTCTAAGTTTTCTGATTTTCAAATGTTTAATTTTGAATCAGCCAAAGAAACAAGCAAGCTGTGTTCCCCTCGGGCATATGGCTGTAGAGGAGTTGTAGCTCTGGCCCTGCTCCTGAAGCCTACGTTTCCCATAATGTGTGTCATCTGAATGGGGCATCATGGGAATTACATTGCTTTGACTGTAGTTTGGGAGATATAGTTCAGCCAGAAAGCTGGGCCCATAGGAGAGACGGAGGGTAAGCTACGACTCCAAATAGGTGGTAGGAAATACAGTTTGATGTTGCCGTGATTCCAAAGGAAGCCTTCTGGGTTACTGCAAGAAGCATTTATATTTTGAGAATGCCTACATGTTTCATTTTGATCCAAAATGAGTCATTTGCATATTTCTGAGCAGATTTTTTTTCAGGATTTCTGTTCCGTGGAAAATTTCAAAAATTCAAATTTTCATCCAGTTTTGGAGGGAAAACAAATGTTGAAATGTCAGAATTTACCCCTTGGAGGAGAAATTCAAAATCTCACTCAACTGTAATCCTCCGTTTTCAATAAAGCCCCTCTCCCTCTTTTCTCTCCCTTACCTGTCCATACACAACCCCCCAAGCACCTCTCTCTGGGTATGTCTACACTACAGAGTTAGTTCGAACTAACTTAGTTTGAATTAGTTAATTCGAACTAAGCTAATTCGAACTAACGCGTCTAGAACTAAAAACTAGTTCGAATTAGTGTTTTGCTAATTCGAACTAGCATGTCCACATTAAGTGGACCCTGAACTGGGCTTAAGGATGGCTGGAAGCAGTGCCGGCAGGGCATCAGAGGAGGACTTAGCGCGTGGAGATGCTGCCTCAGGCTAGCCGAGGGCTGCGCTTAAAGGGACCCGACCTCCACCACGGACAGACAGTTCTCAGGGGTGCTCCGCTTGAAAACCAGTCCTGGCTTGGAGTGCCCGGAGTGCCCACACTGGGCACATCACACCACTCGGCCATCAGCCCGGCTGCACTTGCCGCAGGCTGCCATCTGGGGAGAAGGGGTAATTGGGGGGCTGCAGGAGAGCTTCCACCCCCAGAAGCCCGCAGAGCCAGCCCAGTCCTCCCCATCAGGGGCTCGTACCCCATTCCTCCCTCACCTCCTTCCACTTACCCTTCCCTAGCCCCTTTTCTTGATGTACAAAATAAAGGACAATTGTGTTCAAAAATGGAATCTGTCTTTATTGAACAAAACTGGGGGAGACTGGGAAAAGGAGGTGGGAGAGGGGAAGAGAGAGGGTGGGAGAGGGGAGGGCAACTACAATGATCAGGGGTTGGGAACAGGTCCCATATGAAGAGAGGCTAAAGAGACTGGGACTTCTAAGCTTAGAAAAGAGGAGACGGAGGGGGGATATGATAGAGGTCTATAAAAGCAGGAGTTGGGTGGAGAGGGTGCATACAGAAAAGTTCTTCATTAGTTCTCATAATAGAAGGACTAGAGGACACCAAAGGAAAGGAATGGGTAGCAGGCTTCAAACTAGTAACAGAAAGTTGTTCTTCACAAAGCAAAGAGTCAACCTGTGGAACTCCTTGCTGCAGGAGGCTGTGAAGGCTAGAACTAGAACAGAGTTTAAAGGGAAGTGAGATCAAGTGATGGAGGTTGGGTCCATGGAGTGGTATTAGCCAGGGGGTAGGAGTGGTGTCCCTGCCCAAGGTTTGTGGAAGGCTGGAGAGGGATGGCACGAGACAAATGGCTTGGTCACTGTCTTCGGTCCATCCCCTCCAGGGTCCCTAGGGTTGGCCGCTGACGGCAGACAGACTACTGGGCTAGCTGGACCTTTGGTCTGACCCAGGACGGCCATTGTAAGCTCAGGGCTCAGGGTCGGGGGTCTCAGTGGACCACCTTGATTTTCATGCACACCTGCTCCTGGGTGGCCAGGCTGGCAGCTCTCCTGCCGAAGCCGGCCACTTTCCTGTGCCTAGTGCGGAGATCATGGACGAGGTCCACGATGTCCGCACTAGCCCAGGCGGGTGCCCGCCTCTTGCGGTCCCGGGCAAGCTCCCGGGAGCCGCCAGCCTGGTCCCGGGAAGAGGGGGAGGGCTGGGGGGCATCAGGTGGCTGGCTCGAGCCGTGCCAGGTGCAGGGTCTGCTGGCTGGGTGCTGGCAGGCTTGCACCTGGCACGGGCACCGTAGCCAGCCCGTGCCCCTTTAAGAGGTCCGGGGCCGGGAGGGGGGCAATAGAGTTTCCCTGGTGTTGGCCAGAGTGGCCACCAGGGAAATCTGGGGAGGGCTAGCCTCCCACTAGTTCGAATTAAGGGTCTACACAGCCCTTAATTTGAACTAGCTAGTTCGAACTAGGCTTAATCCTCGTAAAATGAGGTTTACCTAGTTCGAACTAAGCGCTCCGCTAGTTCGAATTAAGTTCGAACTAGCGGAGCGCTAGTGTAGCGCCTATCAAAGTTAGTTCGAACTAACTCTGTAGTGTAGACATACCCTCTCTCTCTCTAGCAAATTCATTTTCTCTTCTCTCATTAATTTTCTCTCAGTCTTTTACTTCTCTATTCTTCAGCTGATGATATGTTTGTCTCCATGCCTTCCTACAACTAATGCCTACTTTTGGCACAGGGGAAGAAACATTAAATATCACTGCCAGTCCACGAAAGCTCATCATCTAATAAACCATCTTGTTAGTCTTTAAAGTGCTATATAGTCCTGTATCTTGTTTTAATTTTCATATGGCAGTGTGGCTGAACTGTCTATAGGTTCATCTCCTTCAGACTATCCAGACATAGAAGAAATAGTGACTTAATATACAGAGAAGGGCTAATTTAAAATCTTGAGGACATGGAGGACATTGAGGATGTACAGAAGGATGACAGTATGTGTTAAGCATATTAAAATATATAACATCTACTAGAGATAAATATTTTCATATTAGCAGGCTCAGACATCTTGCACCCAAAGAATCTTAAAAGTCCCTTGAGAAGATCACTGGCCCTCTGCAGTCAGTTTGTAATAATTATTAGAAAACCAAGGAATTTCCAGAAGACTAGAAAAGTAATAGTGTTGTATTAATATCCAAAAAGCACAAATAGGATGACCCAGGCAATTATAGACCCATTAGCTTGGCATCAATCATGGTCAACATAATGGGAAAACTGCTACAGTATTCAATTAACAAGAAATACTGACAATAGAATTTGCAGATGACACACAGACTGGTGGGACAGTAAATAATGAGGAGGACAGGGTAGTCAGAGTGAGTATTCTGGATTGTGTGATCAGCAGGGTTCATACCAACAAAATGCATTTTAACAGAGACAAATGCAAGGTCATATAACTACTTTAAAAAAGAATGCAGCCCAGATGTACAGGATGAAGGAGATCAGTGTATCCTGGAGATCCGTGATGCTGAAAAGGATTTAGGGATCACAGTGAAGGAACAATTGAACATAAGCTCTCAGTGTGATGCTATGCACAAAGGGCTAATGCAATGCTTGATATGTAAACATGGGAGTAGGGAGGTAATCTTACCTCTGTATACAGCATTGGTAATATCAGCACTGCAATCTAGATCTGGTGTTCACATTTTTAAAGAAATAAAACAAGACCATCCTTGTTTACTTGACTCTTTTTTTCTCCCAGTCCCACTGCATACAAAAATGAATAAGTCTCTATTTTTGCCCAAAGTTACAAAGTGTTTTCTATTTTCCTGTAATAAATCACTATATTAATTCATATTTCCTGCCTCTTTTCTCTGAGGACTGAATTCTGTCTCTACTCTGATTTTCCTGTCTTTGGAAGATGCAATAAAGCCAAAGTTCAAAAATGCTGCTTTGCTCCTCAGTCACTATTCTGGTCCCTTGGGAGTGCTGACTGTGTGAATGACAGATTTGTCAGTTTGCTGACAGTTCAAAAAAACTCAGTTCACAGCAAACCACATTTGAAAATTCTAACAAATGTTGACAAATAAAGTCAGTTTCAGGTTCTATACAATGGTTTGTTCAACCCAAAACACTTTGTTTAGTCACAAAATGTCGGTACAGGAATAGGAGGAGCAGTACCTTAGAAATTTCAGTCCACTGGCAAAGGTCATTTGCTGGAATATGGGATATCCAAGTTCAGTTCTTTCCCCTAACTTACAATGGGGAAGAGATTTGCTCTCAGGTCTCATGTACTGCAGAAACATACCCTAGTCATGAGGATGTAGGATATTCTGTGTGTGTTTTACTCAGTTGCTCCTGTTCAAGCTGGTTCACTGTGTGTAAAGAATCAATGGATCAAAGCTATAATGAGAAAGACTCTATCACTTAGAAATAAGGGCAGTTAGGTGGGAGATGAGGGGCCGAAGTTTACATCTCTGCTTCAATTACTTCTTTGGTCTTTTTGTGACTGGTACCTCAGTACCTTCCTCTCCCCCCAAAAATGTTGGGGCTGAAACTATTAAGAAAATTCATCAATAGTTTCAGTGTGCCTAAGCATGCATTTTGGGGAAGTTTACTGTTTGCTGAAAAAAATTGTCCCACCTCTAGTTTGAGAGCGGTGATTTAAATGAGACTGATCTTCCAGTTATACTGCGAGAGAAGTCCTTCTGCCTTTATTTGACTAAGCAGCTTAAAATCAGACCTAGTAGAACCAGACAAGAATCACAGTTAATGTAATAATGCAACAAAGTACATTGGGAGCCAGGATAGTATTATATAAATCTGATTTTGCAGCCACAAGAAAATGGTCTCTGATGAGATTCCTCTTGGTATTAACAGTATCCCTGTTGCATTGGTGTACATTTGCAGGATGAAAAACAAGAACTCATTTAACCCATGCATGCAGGTTTGCCCTTACTAGAGGAAAAGCAAGTACCATGTTATTCCCTGACAGCTAAAATAAAAATGCCTGACTTAAATTCTCCTATATGGTTGCCCATCTTAGTCACTTACATGGCAGAATGTGCACTTTAATTTGAAAGTTGTACAGCAAAAATGTGATGTGCACCACTAATTTAATGTACAAATGTAAAGAGGTCAAAAGAGAGCTTTAGGAGAACATTTTCAAAAAGTTGTGCAGTATTTCAGGCATGCAACTTATCATTTTAATTGGAGTCATATGGGCTAAAACGCTCTCCAAAGTTTGAAAAACATGGGAGTTCATGTTCAGTGATTATTACTCAGGATTTCCACTGACTTAGCAAGATGTGCATGTTTTGAGTGAGTCACACTCATTTTAAATGGATTCCTTCTGCTCCTACATAACACTAATAATGTCTATGAGGCTAGGATAGGATATTTCAAAGTGTTTCATAGTCACGTATAAAGAGAGACCAAAAATCACATCAGCAGATCAATGCACTAAAGTGGTCTGCATTAAAATGTAGAATCAGATCATGCACACGGTTACATTCACATTTAATCATCTGAAGGATACATGATTCCCACAGCATTCTGATTGCTGATCAGACTAGTAGCAAGCTCTATTCTGGGATAAAAGAAGAAAGATTGCAGGCCTTCCCAATTTAAACTATCCTCACCATTTGTTGATTATTTACAAATAATTATTTCACCATAATGTATTTACAGGCCAAACATCTAGCAGAAAATCTCTTCATAACAGTATAATGGAATTTTGTGGTTCTTATAAAATATGACTATTTGTTGAAAAAGTAATTAATTTATATGGCACATTGCAAAAGGAGAATATTTTTCAGGTGATGAATTTAGTGGATTCTAGCCCAGTGACATCTACATGTGAAAGATAATTTTAAATTAAGCTATTTTCAGACACATACAATACTAAAAAATGTGGCAGTCATTCTTGATTATAGGATAACATAAAAGCATTTGAAACCACAAAATTAAAAATGATTTCTTTAATGCTTTTGTACTATTACTACAACATAGGTCAAAAATTTTAACCCCAGACTTTGAAATTAATTATTGATGATAACCAAATTTAACTTTGTTAATTTTTACCATTTTCATGTTAGCGGCACAACAACACTAAAAAAATAGTTCTGTGATTCCAGATGATTTTATATGCCCCCATAATTTGAAGAAATTGCTTCATTTTAAAAATGATCATCAATAATAATACTACATTTCTGTAGAACTTTTTATGCAAAGGTTTCAAAGCAACATAAAGCTAGTCAGAGAAATTTAGAACCATATTCCATTGGAATATGTAGTTCTCTTAAAATGGAATGCTTTAGAAAATCAGACCAATTTCACTGGAATTCAATTTCAGAGAAAAAATGGGAGAAAAAAGTTTTGGTAATGGAATATTTTGATAAAGTATTGTTTTGAATGGTTTATTACAGAGTATTTAAAGTCAAAATCAAAACAAACGATTTCAATTGACCAGACACCATTTTTTCACAGTGAATTTTTCACTGGAAAATTTAGAAATATTGGGGTGGGGGAAGTTGTTTTAATCTGTAATGAAATGAAATTTCAAAATCCTTTGTGAATTGGAATGTCCACTCTCCATAGGGACATTATTAATACAATATGCATAGCATCACCCTCTTAAGGAAGGTGAGTATTATTATCAGCCCTGTTATTCAGATGGGGAAACTCAGGCCCAAAGAGGTAAAACACACTGATACGATGCAGATATAAGAACCAGAAGAAGAGTGACTCACAGGATGACAAGAAAACCCGTGGCGGTGTCAGAAATGTTAATGTGAACTAGTAATTAGAGATAGTTGGTCACATCCGATACTAAACCCACAAGCTTATTTTTGGTTAACTCAGAAATGTGGTGAATTTTTTTGGATGAGTAGTTTATTCAACAAAAAAATGCAATTTTGGTCTATCTGAAACTACCCATGAATGTGACACATCTAGTTTTGGCCATTCACAAAATAGTTGTAGAAGCAGACGGCAATTATCGTTTTTCACACAATGGATTTGGGGCTATGGGAGACCCAAGTTCAAATCCTTGGTCTTTAACAAATTCAAAATGAATTTAAAAAAAAATCAAATTGAGTTAGACTTGAACTGAAATTTATTTTTTTATTTTTCAGAACTGACATACACCTGAAGAATCAGTTTTTTTACCCAGTTCTGCCCATAAGCTCTCCTACTTAGACAGTAAACTTCTCGGCACCAGAGATTTCTTTTATTTGTACAGCACCCTCCACAAAGGGATTCCTCCTTGCTACTACTATACAAAAACAAAACCCTACTTCACTAGTATGTCCTCAGGACAATTCTGGGAATGATACCATAGTGATAGCCACTGGTGAAGCACCTCTATAGAATGGCCTGAACAACTTCCCTCTTCACCAAATTATTATTCCATTTAGACCCAGGTTTAAATCACAGCTCATCTCAATACTCTCCAATGACTAGCGCTTTCACGCAGACAAAGTTAAAAAAGATGAACTACATTTAGCAGACAACTTTAAGCAGACAGTGTGCTGACCCCTGAGCAACTCAGTCAGGAAGATGTCATTTTGAACAAAGTTTTAGAAAACTGTGCTTCAGAAAAACTGAATTAAATCCCATATGGAG
Source organism: Pelodiscus sinensis (assembly GCF_049634645.1). Classification (NCBI taxonomy): domain Eukaryota; kingdom Metazoa; phylum Chordata; order Testudines; family Trionychidae; genus Pelodiscus; species Pelodiscus sinensis. Next base: position 88,866,110 of record NC_134713.1, on the reverse strand, counting down.
CATTTCCCAAACATATTTAATTGGCAACTGTCTTTTCATCATGTTGGAGAGATTTTTTTCTTAGAAATCTGGAAAGGACGTGTCAATCTGCAAAGGCAACTCTCTTTCTGTAGCAAAAGATCTGCAAAAAAACTTCAAATTTTTGAGAAAAGCAAAGGAATATCCTGCAAAGGGAATTCAGTGAGCTAACCATTATATCCAAATTGCTTTCAGAAGTTCATTATGAACAAAAATTCTGCTACAATGCACTATAATAATAGGAATCATTCTACACTGTCCCCATAGACCTGGTGTGAGTAGTCTGATAGTTTGTTCTTTTTTTTTTTTTTTTTTTTTTTTTCCATCTGTGGCTCCTATTATTATGTGTAGCTGGCTTGTATTTCACTACAGGCCATCAAACTTCATTTTCAAAACCAAGACATGGTGCTTTGTAGTAAGCTCTGTGCACTTCCTCAGTTTTCCATTTGTATCTTGTTGCTTTGATCTGGTTACTAGAAGGTTTTATTATAGAGAGCATCTCCAGTAGGGGCTTATCTACTGAACACAATTGCAATTCACCACCAATACAGCTTTCCAAGTTACAGTAATGGTAGATGCTGCAATGTGGATAGATAAGAAGCATTTCTACCATAGGGATACTCTATCTTGCTCGGTTCATAGTTTCCAGGATGGCTGCCATGAATAGAGGTGAACCTATGAAGAATTAATGGGTCTAATTTCTCCCAGAGTAGCATCAACCTAAAAATGCAGGGAGAGGAACTCCTAATTAACACATCCTGATTTCTCTCACACTTCATAGGTGGAAACCACATGGCTTCATTCTGCAGCGGGAGAGTAGAACTACCGTAACATCTCGAGTATAATGCACACATTTTTCTGATTTTTTCCTGGGTCAAAGTCGGGGTGCGCATTATACATAGCAGTTATTTTTTAAAGTTTTATTTTGGCTCCCGGACAAGGTGAGGAGCTGGTGGCACCACCAACAGGTTGCAGCGCCCTGGCTCCTTCAGGCTACGCCCGGAGGCCCCCGTGGCAGGCTGAGAGTAGAGAGTGCACTGCCCCGCAGGCGCATCAGGGCACGGGAGGAGAAGGCAGTGAGGCACTGTGCCGAGGGGCCACCAACTTCCCTGGCCCATGGTGTCCTGGCCGGGCCATCCCCCTACTCTCGCCTGCAGCTGCCAATGATGGCTGGGTCCAGGCTGCGGGACTGGTGGAGCCTCTGCTTGGAGAGGCTCTTGGAGGAAGTAGCTGTGCCTGGGGGCCCCCGCAGCAGGCGCGAGCTTGGTGTGGCACACGGGCAACCCGGGGCCGGCTCTGGGAAGTGGATGAGGCTGGGCTTGGTGCTGGTGGACCTGTTGGCAGGAGTCTAGATATATAGGTGTGCTTTATATATAGGAGTTCAGATTTTTCCATGATTCTGACATTGAAAAGGTAGGTGCGCATTATACATAGGTGCACACTATACTCACGATTTTACAGTAAGAGAAATTTTTCAGACAAATAATTATTGGCCAAAATAATATACAGATTCAGGTCAACCAAAACTTTTAATAAATTATATTGAATTTTCTGAATTGCTTTCATTATTCCCTTCCCCCAATACTGAAAAAAATCAAACAATTTTTCAACATTTTTTAAATGAAATGTTTTTATTTTTCATTTAAAAGATATTTCAAATTTTACTTTATTTTTATATGTAACATACATTCAAATGAAATGTTTTGGGTCAACCTGAAATTATCTTCTTTTTTTGTTCAACCACTACTCCACAGTAGAGAGAATGAATGAAGAAGGCTGTTGACAGCACACACTAAAGTAACTTGCAGCATGTGCATGCCACAGAAATATGCTTTGCAGAGGCAGAATCTGTTCTAGTACAGAATCTAGCTCTGGGCATGGCCAATAATTCCATGCATATGTGGCTTCCTTGACAAAACCCCTTCCCTTCTTATGGGAATTGGGCACAATTTCCATGAAATGCTTGGACCCTGAGGTTGCAGTAGCATCTGCAAAGCAAGTGCAATGTCACTTCATGGTTTGGTAGCTGGGAGTACTACGTTACTAATCCTGAAGTCCTTTCTCAAGCAAAAATCCCACTTATTGAATTACAGCCATAGATCTAAGAGTAGAACAAGACTGAGTATTTTCAGACTGTGTAGTGTGTCATTATACATATAGACTAGGCTAGTCTATATTATATACATTCTTATGTTCTGTCACTAGTATTGGATTGCCTTCTAAAAGGGCATTAAATAATGTGGTTATCATCTGTCACATGGGGTGCATTTTCAGTCTCATCCTCATACAATGGGGAGAACTGTGTGCACTGTAGGGTATTGATTTGTCTGGGTTTTATTTTTCTTTTAAATATACATATTGTTGCATGTTAACCATGTCTTGAGATGTCTCATTGCAACTGAAATGGCTCTGAATTTTGCCTTTTACTGTTTGAATTCTTTTCCAAACTAAGCATTACTGTAAAAGTCAGCAACTCTGATGCCTTTGGAAATCACCAGTCTTTTCCTGTATGCATGTCTATGCTGTGATGTCATATAGAGTAATACCCAATGAATACCAAACAAATTCTGCTAAAGCATCATTTGAAAAATGAAATGGCCAAACTACAGGGATTTGGACACTTCTGTAGCAGGTGCAGATGCTTGGCTCTCCTGGAGTGTCTCTCTGATGACAATTTTAAAATAATAAACACATTATAGTTCACAGCACCTGTATCATGTTGCTGTGCTGCCATACCACAGGTAGGTGACTTCACTGAAAACTATGAAAGCTACATGTCATCTCAAACCAACCAAATGCAAAATGGAGTCTGCAAAATGAAGTAGCAGTTTTCTTAAAAGATTAGATTATGGTTTAACGAGCCAGTTTGAAGACTGCCTGCACTGAGATGAACTATGCCTTTAAAACAAAAGATAAATCTTTTAAGTTCATAAGGGGGATGGTGTGGGCTTGTTTTCACTCACCAATTTTGATTCTTTTCTCAAAGAGAATGGCTGGGCAAAGTCAATCCAAATTGGCAGTAATTAGTGATTATTATTATTTTTCAGGACAGCTGGCAGCAGGGTAAAAGGGGCAGCCTGCTCTAAGGCTCAGCAACTCAAAAGGACCCGGGGCTTCCAGCTGTTGCTACTGTGGCAGCAATGGCAGCCAGAGGCCTGGGCTTGTTAGCTTACCACTGGAGCCCCAGTGGTGTGCTCCAGGCAGCACTGAGGACTGCCTGGGGTAGGCATGGTGCACTCCAGGCAGCACTGAAGCTGCCTGTTGGAAGCTAGCCCCAGCTCTGCTACTTCCACCTGAGGTCCCTCCTCTTCTGGGGGTGCAGAGCCTTCCCCTTGTCCCTGCCTTGCCCAAGGCCCAGTGAGGTTGTCAGCCTCACTATTACTCTTTATCACATGCATTGCCAGAGTGCCCAAAGTCTTGAGTCATAACTGGGCCCCACAGTGACAGATGTAAAACATGCCCAAAACATGGTGTGGTTTGATTTCATATCTTCTGTGATGACAATGTTGAGTACGTGGGAAAAATAAAAAAGAGTAGAGAAGAAATTAGTAAAAAGTAGAAGAGCTGTGATAAGAACATCTATTTATTTTAAGTCGCATTCTAAAAATGTGTCATTGTAAATGTCACCAACTTCTACCTCATCCTGCATCAGAGGAATTAATTATATAATTACTTGACATTGAGCTCACTGAATTTTTCACTGATGTAACCCTACTCTACTTTGTTTTCCTTTGTTTATTTTCATCTGTTGTCATATCAGGGGTGAGTTATTTAAAACGGCTAATTTCCTGATGTAATGAAGAGTTAGTTAACCTGAAATACATAATATCTTACATGATCTCAATAGCTGTAGGAGCGAAGTTATTTTCTATCCATATACGGGAATAGCAATTAGAAATGAGTACTGCAGATATGGAGGTCTCGCTTTATTTTAGGCAAAATTGGTGAGTTTTTTAAGAACCACCGCAATTTGTCTTAACTATGCAAAAAAAATTAGCAGGGGAAGGAGCTACCATTTGATTAATTTTGGCATATTTGCAGTGTGGCATAAATAACAATCACATACAAAAACATTGTGTTAAAAACATTAAGGTTGCAAAGTAAAGCCATTTAACTGTTAGGAAATCCTTGAATTAAGGTTGCCTGTGCAGCTTGTTTGACTTGGTTGCATGCATCAGGATAATCTTACATACATCATATGAGATACCTGTGGTGGAACCAGGAATAGAATTCTGTTACTGTCAAGCACGTACAATGAGTGAGGTACCGCTCATATAGAGCAAATAGCATGCCGTCATGTCATTATAATGCATGTGGTGTTTCAGCCTTGGCTGAGCTTCCCATTGTGGTCAGACACCAGACTGCTGTATTGGCCCCAAATCTTTGAACCCTACATGCCTTTACGTCTATTGGGTCTGAGCAGTATCCAGACACTGCCTCTTAATCTAGACTCTCAGGCACACTTCCTGGGCTTAAACCTCTTTTGGGTACGAGTGTTCTAGGCCTAGAGACACGTGCTGATACCCCAAGCCTCCTCCAAAGCCTACTTTCCTCAGTATCTTTATTCATTCATTCCAGCTTTGACCTTGGCATGACTCCTGACTCTGACCCTGGCTTTGCTTCCACATTTCTGACGGTAAGTATTGGGCAGGACCACACATGCTCTGCCCCCTACAACATCCTTCAAACACCTCCTGGGTTTTGGTTAAACAACTTTCATGGCCTTAGAAGGTCCCAGGACCCTTTTGCACCCTATTCCTCCTGCTGAATCATCTTGTCAGCTGATGAATGGCTGGTGAGAGAACTCCGGCTCAAGAAAAATCTGATCCTCAAATACAGTCCTGGCCTCTTCTATCAGGTCACCTCCTGAGCATCTTCAAAACCATCACCAGGTGATCAGTTGCTGAATATTTCTTCACTTTGGTAAAAACTTTGGAAAAGGGAACCTCTGGACTGTAGACAGACTATTGCCGTACTGTGGACCCATTCAGAATGGAAGTATTCCCATTGCTAGTCACTCTGCAAGGGGTAAGGATTCTGACACCTCCCAGGAGTCCCAGCTAAAGATGGAGGCTACTCTACAAAGGGCACAGGACAGTAAAAAGGCATCATGGCATTCCCAAAATAAAGCAGAGTTTGAAAATTGATATAGATACTATTCTATCATAATTTACATAAAAGGGTCTAAATTAAGGTTTCCGAAACATTCATTCTGGAATTTTCTAACTTTTGAGTTCCTGACTTTGCAAATATTTGTTTTGAATAATTTGTGGTTATGTACATGAAAGTTGCCATTTTAGGCACCTTTCCTAACTCTGATAGAAATGACCTTATGTGAACTCTCAGTTATTTGTAAAATAGATCAATAGCACTTGCCTTCCTCCTAAGGGCTGTGAAAGGCACAACATTCATAGCTATTAGTGGATGAGCTAGACAAGCATGCAAGTAGGTCCTCAAAACCACTATCTTCTAGGTTAAGGGTGGTGTATGGCTGCTTCTCTTACATCCCACTCACACCTATTTCAGTACTCTATCTTTGTGCCTATCTTGTAGTTAGCTCAATGGTGCTATGCAAGAACTCAATGAAGTTGACAGATAGTGAACTTTGTGGGCTTGGAGCATGATCAATATATAGGGAATGCTCAGAAAATTTAGCAGCAAGCTTCTAACAAATAGATGCCAATAGTGATTTTTAGTTTGAGCAAATTTCAGTGGGTTTTCCTGGGCAATAATTATTATTTTAGGATCATCTTCCTGCCAAATTTCAAATTCTCATTCCAAAGCATGGACATTAGAACTCTTCAAATAAATGAGAAGAAACATAAATTTTCTTCCAGTCTTGTTCTTGAAAATTGTTAAATTGTTTTCTCTGAAACTTTCTTTTTAAATCAGCCTACAGCAAAGAGGAAGCATACCAAATTTTAGCATAAATAGATAAACTTTGGCAAATTACAAGCAACTGAAACTGTAGCGTATGCAGGACAATGTTAGATAACTTTAGCCTGACTTGTCATTTCCAGACCCACATATAAAAATAATCAATTACCAATTAAACATAAAAGTAACTGTTGCTGGCCTATATAGTCATCATTTTAAAAATGATAACACGGGGCAGGTTTGAAAGATCTCTCTCCCTCTCTCTCTCTGTTTTCAAGAGAGAAATTTCTAAAATAGGATTTTTTTTACTGAGTATTTTGTTGAAACTTCTATTAGGAAAACATGTTAGAAAGCTTCAAAGTTTGACATTTTGAGAAGGAAAAGAAATGACTACTTGACAGGTTTAAAAAGTCAAACTTGACAGAGTAGTTATAGTTGTTTGATAGAAAGACTTAAATGTGCTGCTTTATTGGATGACAGGCTGCAGACTGAAAAATTATCAGAATAAAACTTTTTTTAAACACTAGAATTGTTTAATTTAATAGTCCAAGAGCATTATACATTATAAGAAAACTATCTCAACATGTTTATGCATACTAATTTTCAATGTTCTTATCAATTCATTTGGTTGGCCTGTCTGCTGAAAGCACATTAGCAGGTACATGGTATTTTTCTAGGAATCTATACAAACATAAACTGTACTTAAATACAAACCATCTTTTTGGTTGGGAATCTTATAGTTACTAAAATAACAGTGAAACAACTGGGTACATTAATTCTGTTACCATCTTAAAAACTTTTTTACATTAATATGGGTGCTTATTGGTGTTTGGGAACTGGTTTGCTGAAATCTGAAGCCCTTTTTTTGATACACTGTCTATATATGCTCAATGAAAACACAAAATACTTCTCTGCACTCTGTTCTCAACAACTCTTTGTAGAGTGGCTAGGGGCTTCAGTTCCTATGGTATGTAAATGAAGTTCTCAGTCTCTTTTGATCACACCTGACAATTGTATCAAATTACATGTGATTCTTTTCAAAAGCAGGGCATTGTTCAGAAGGAACCAAAGACATCTAGCTCAAGACAGTTACATATTATTCTCAAAGCAAGTTTCTAGAGTTTTAAGATTTTACTACCGTTCTACACACCAATCAATAAATAGAGTAGGTTTCTTAAATTGTATTTTAATGCTACAAAAGAAAAGCATTTACTGAATGATTGGTTCAGAGTTTACATTTTATTATCATTACAACTAGCATACCTCTAGCTCTATATCTTAGTGTTTAATTTTCTCTTTCGACCTTCAGCACAAGATTCTGAAGTTAAATTTATTTTTCAGAGATATATCAGGTAAATAGTCATTTTTCTTCTCCACCTTCTCCCATTTTGGTTATGTTAGGATATTTTTGTTGGCTATATTAATTTAATTTTATTGTTTACTCTTATATATCACTAAGGAGCCATTTTCCACATTAATAAAGGATATGTGTATTTAAAATAGCACAATAACTTTTTAATTTGATCTAAAATGTATCTTTAATGGAAATGTATCTTTAATGGGAAGGTGGGATAACAAACTCCACCAAGATTAAAATTCTCACCCTAACCCTAAACCCTCTGTGGACTGGCATCAAGCCTAGCACTCAGACTCGCTCATTTCCTGTTCTGTTCACTCCACTTACCTCATTGTGATTTCACTTACACTTATTGTGGTGAAAGAACTATCTCCTTTGCCACTCCTGCTACTAAAATAGCTTTCCTTTATCTTCCCATCAAGGCCCCTGCTCAGGAAAGGAGTTGCCTAAATCTCATTAGCTTCAAAAGTTAATTTTGAACATGTACTTAAGTGCTTTTGGGAAACTGAGCCCAATATAGCTTTCTTTTCAATCTTCAAATCAAAATGCATTTTTATTACAACAAAATCTATTGTCAGCAGCTATTGCTAAATGCATTGAACTACTGGATCATTCTAAAAATATCACTATATTAGGAATAAGCTGATCTATTGAAAAAATGAGAATCGAAGTAACAGAGGAGAGGGAATACCTTAAAGGTCTAAACATTATTTACAGCTGTTTTTATTTCAGGTGTCAGTTTCAAATCAGAGACAAATTCTGACTTGGATTTCCAGCTCTTGAAAGTTCTTTGTTTCCTCTTAGAATGTGCCAGGCAGTTTCAAAAGACAGCTGAAGACAAAGGGCTGATTGCTTCCCAATGCTTAGATGGATTCTCTCCCAGGGTGGGAATCTTTCATTTGTAATCTCACCTTCCCACCAAAAAATACTAGGTTCAAAATGGGCTTCCAGTACCACGTGGCACGATCACATGTCTTTCTAGACTAACCACCTTTGGACTTACAGGACAAACAAGGCTGTTTACAAGTCGTTGAGATGATCATTAAGCGAGTAGGCTTCCAGGACACCAGTAATACCTGTCATTAGCACATTTAAGACTATGCAGAGATTCAAACTTCATATTTCTTAACTTCACATACAATAATGAAACATGCATCAAAATAGAATATACAGATCCAGCAGACTGTAACATTAAAATTGATAGGCTAAACGAGGTACTTTTGTCGAAAGCATGCTTGAGTTATGCATATTTATTTTCAGAAGCTGATTTTCATAAAGTATGGAGGACCGTCACAAGTCTATTTATGGTTTAAGAGGAATAACCTTTTAAGAATCAGCATCGTTTTTCTCATGGTTGCATCCCATTTCTGACTTCTAAATGAAAAGATGCAATAATTATTATTTGCATTGCTGTTATTATTTATTATTTTAAAGTTGAATTCCCTGCAAATTTAAAGTGTATGTTTATGTGTCTGCTCCTTATCCATGTAAAAAGCATGCAGCACACATTTTGTTACCATGGTAACAGAGATTCATGAAGATAGATTTTCACTTAAAATTTCTGAACATTTTTGCCTGCAGAACCAAAGGAACTGTCTTCATCAGAGACAATAGGATTAGGTGAAAAAAATGCGAACAGTTTTGTTAAAATATTCAAATATTTAAAGGAAACCCTTTCAGTAATGGTACCACCATGCACCTTAATTATAAAATACACTTCAGTATGACAAGACACAGGAATGTTAATATGCAGATAGGAATAAAAATCACTACAACCACTTGAATTAGCTACTATTCTTTGAAGCCCAAAAATTGATATTTGTATATCTAAACATCTACTTTATACAGAGTGCAAAGACCTGCAAGTTACTTAAGACCATACCTAACTAAAGGTTTGTCTATACTTAAAAGGGGATCGATATTATGATGACTGATGCATTATGGATTGATTTAGTGAAGACCAATGTGTCCTCTATTCTTTTCCATCTGTGTGTGGAATAATTTTTATGTACACCAATACATTTGTGCACCACCAGTAGAAACACACAAAAAAAGAGCTTTGAGCACTCCACTAATTAGCTGGGCAGCATTTGAATCTCTCCTGAGCAGCCCCACAAGTGCACAGATTACAGGGAACACTGATGAAGACCCACTAAATTAACTACCGATTCCTTTACATCAACTCCAGTACTCCACCAGAATGAGAAGAGTAAGGAAAGTCGATGGGAGAGTGTCTCCAATTTATGCAGTATGATGTGGACACGGTAGTATATCAGCCTAAACTATCTTGTCTCCAGCTGTGTTATTCATGTAGCTGGAGTTGCATAACTTTGGTCAACTTACCCCTGGAGTGTAGAAAAGGTCTAAGCATAGTCACAGTTCTGCTGAATTCAGTGAAGTTGCTCATGCATAAAGTTAGTCATGTGCTTATGTGCTTTGCTGAGTTGGGCCCAGAAATAGTAGAAGTATGAAGTATCATAGTATTTTTTAAAACACATTGCTATATACCTTCATTGCTATACAGATAGGGTATGTCTACACTACCCCCCTAGTTCGAACTAGGGGGGTAATGTATGCATACCGAACTTGTTAATGAAGCCCGGGATTTGAATTTCCCGGGCTTCATTAGCATAAAGCCGGCGCCGCCATTTTTAAAAGCCGGCTAGTGCGAACCCCGTGCCGCGCGGCTACACGCGGCACGGGGTTCGCACTAGCCAGCTTTTAAAAATGGCGGCGCCAGCTTTATGCTAATGAAGCCCGGGAAATTCAAATCCCGGGCTTCATTAGCAAGTTCGGTATGCATACATTACCCCCCTAGTTCGAACTAGGGGGGTAGTGTAGACATACCCATAGTTACTATGAGAGAAAACCAGGAAAGAGATAGTGTGGATAGATTATTGGAAGAATAACTATAGTAAAGTAGAGAAGCAGTTGTCCCATGGATAATATAGTTTTTCTTATTCTTCAATTTGATTTTTTTTAGGTGATTGTTTAAGATTTCTTTCCTCTTTACATTTATCATAGGACAATTCTCTCCAATTTTCTCTTCTGTGTAGGTTCAAAGAGGGCAAAACTCTGCATAACTACACAAATAGCTATTTCTCTCTTAAAAATAAACCAATATTTTGCCACTTCCTCACTTTGACTGCAAAATGTACTGCACAGAAAAAAGAAGATACTACTACCTATAATAATGCATGCCAGGAAAACTTTGGGCTTGCAGTACATGATTTAACATAATAAGAAAGTATTTAATAAGGACCCTCTATATGTTAGAACTAAAGACAATATTTTTGAGGTTGATAAGACACATTAAGATTGTGAAATCACTGACAAAAGCATTGCTCACTACGAGAATAAACCAGAGAAATAACATGATTTCAGACAAATGGTCAATCCATCCATGGTCCTTGAGGCTCATTTCAGAGGAGATTTCTGCTGGTATCTCCTGCTACACCAGGGCTGCGTCTAGACTGGCAAGTTTTTCCGCAAAAGCAGTTGCTTTTGAGGAAAAACTTGCCAGCTGTCTACACTGGCTGCCTGAATTTCCGCAAGAACACTGACGATCTCATGTAAGATTATCAGTGTTCTTGCAGAAATACTATGCTGCTCCCGTTCGGGCAAAAGCCCTCTTGCACAAATGCTTTAATGCAAGAGGGCCAGTGTAAACAATGTGTTATTGTTTTGCGCAAAAAAGCCCCGATTGCGAAAATGGCGATCGGGGCTTTCTTGCACAAAACCGCGTCTAGATTGGCACAGACGCTTTTCCGCAAAAAGTGCTTTTGCAGAAAAGCATCCATGCCAATCTAGATGCTCTTTTCCGCAAATGCTTTTAATGGAAAAACTTTTCCGTTAAAAGCATTTGCGGAAAATCATGCCAGTCTAGACATAGCCCAGGTGTACACCAGGAGGTCTGTGATTCATATAACAGAATAAAAAAGCTCCATTACAATTTCAAATTGGCAGGACCTCTATTTATCTCAGAGCTCCCTTTCTCTAATATTAGTCTAGACTCAAATTTTCATTATAGTACAAAAGCCTATCCTACTGGTTTTAGATACTATTGACAACAGATTTCATCTGCTAACCTATCTCATACTACAGGTGGTCTTTCACTTTGGGAAATTGATAGAAACTTGCAAATGATTAAATTACAACAGATATAATGAATCTTAAAATTAAATCAGCACTGACTTTTCCCATTGCAATATTTTCTCCATTATAGAGGTCTAACAGCAGAAGTAAGAGCGGTACAGAGCACTATAAAATAAAATATCTCACCCTGTAGTAAACCATTTTTTAAAAATATCTGTAAGGGAAATAAACAGGGTTACTCTAGATACGAGAATGGACACACAAAGATTTTTATTTCTTTAAGCTACATTAAAATTTAAAGCCTGGGATCTTTTTGAAAAATATATAAGTGTACAAGATAAGACAGAAAATCTTTACTAAAGGGTTGTCCATTGCACCTTAGGTTTCTCTTCTTTTAACTGCAAGTGCTGTTCAATATCCCAACAATAATAAATATATGAGTGAACCAACAATAATATTGCCCCCCATTAAGCCCTGTAACCCTTGCTGCTGCTGTAAATTCTGAAGCACTGTATAGTATACACTCTTCATTGTGCGCAATGCAACAAAGGGGCAACTATATTGTGTATCAGTGTTTGTTCCTGATTAATATCAACAAGTAGACTCATGGATCTAGATTATAGTAATCTATTCTCCATTGACAAGCACATGAGTAACTAGAACAAGGTCTGCATGAGAAAAAAGAAAATTACACAATCTTGCATAAACAGAAATGGAAAAACATTGTTCTACCTGAACGAACAGGAGAAGATTGTGATCTGTTTAGATACCAAGATTTTTAAGCATAAGTTGTGAATGTCAGATTCATTACCCCAATGAGAGGCGTCAAAATAATCTCCAGAAACTCCTCTGTCTGCTGTCTCCAGTGAGCAGAGGTATCCATTATACCTTTGTTTTTTTTAACAGCTTTATATAACTAAAGCTGTTAAAAACAAAGAAGCAAGCAAACAATCAAGCCAGCAAACAAACACACACTCACACATACAAACACTCACTCTCTCCTCTGCAATGGAAAATAGATTTTTTTTCTCTGTGAAAGAAAATTTTGTGGGAAAATTTCAATTTTAAACAAAGATTGTCAATGTTGTTGACAAAAATATTAAAAAAATGTGTGTACACATGTGTGGAGGAATGTTGAACAGCATATTCCTCCAGCATTATTTGGGAGCCAATCAGCTCCATACATTTCTTTAGTCTGGCCATAAAAATAGGTCCTTTGAGACAAGAGCATTTGAGACAGGAGCATCTCAACATCAAAATACAGGCAACAATAAATAATCCTTAAAATCAGAATCAAAGGACTGAAAAGAACCTCATCCAGTCCACCGCACTTAAGGAACAATTAAGTATTATTTAGACCGTCCTTGGCAGACAGGTGTTTGTCTAATTTTTTTTAAAAATCTCCAGTGATGGAGATTCCACCACTTCCCTAGGAAATTTATTCCAGTGGTTAACCACCCTGGCAGTTAGGAAGTTTTACCTAATGACCAACCTAAACCTCCCTTGCTGCAATTTAAGTCCATTGTTTCTGCTCTATCCTCAGAGATTAACGAGAACAATTATTCTCCTTCCTTGTAATAGCCTTTTATATTCTTGAAAATGGTTATGTTCCTGTTCAACCTTCTTTTCTTTTATCTAAACACACAGTTTTTTCCCAATCTTCTTTCATAGGTAAGACCTTCAATAATGTTATTATTCCTCCCTTTGTCCACATTTCCTGAAATATGGAACTCAGAACTGGACACAATAGTTCAGTTGAGGCGATCAGCACAGAGTAGATCAGAAGAATTACTTCTTGTGTCTTATTTACAAAACTCCTCCTAACACATACCAGAATTATGTTTGAGATCTTTTGTTTTGGGGCAGCAGTGTTACACAACGTGATCATTTTTGTCTTCTGATTCACCATGACCCCGAGTTCTGTTTCTGCAGCACTCCTTGCTAGGCAGTCATTTCCCATTGTATGTTCAGGAGCATCAGGGGATAGCCGAGTTAGTCTGTTACAGAAATAAAACAGCAAGCAAATGGTCTGGTAGCACTTTATAGACTAACAAAACACGTAGATGGTATCGTTCACTTTCATGGGCACAGCCCACTTCTTCAGATGACCGGAGTTATGCTTAGAGGATAAGCAAACTCAAAATAAATAGGAGAAGGGAAGGGGGGGAGGAGAAGAAAGATGTTCTGTCTGCCCACCCCTCTACCTCTATGCATAGGGGGGTGGGAGGTGGGTAGAGCGGTGGATAGAGGGGTGGGCGACAGAACATCTTTCTTTCCCTCCCCTTCCCTTCTCCTATTTATTTCAAGTTTCCTTATCCTCTAATCATAACTCCAGTCATCTGAAGAAGTGGGTTGTGCCCACGAAAGCTCATGATACCATCTACGTGTTTTGTTAGTCTATAAAGTGCTACCAGACCATTTGCTTGCTATTTTATTTCCCATTGTGAATGTGTGCAGCTGATTGTTCCTAATTGCGGAGTACGTTGCATTTGTCCTTATTAAATTTCATCCTGATGAGTTTCAGACAATGTCTCCAGTTTGTCCAGATCATGGCAGCAGTATAATCCCCATTTCTCTATCATTTAATCAGCTCCTAAATATCATGCTCAGCCATATGGTTTGAGCTAATAAACAGCTCAAAAAGTCCCATGGTTGTCATAGCAGCCATGAAATTCTGATTCAGGTGAATCATCACCATGCACATTGGACACTGAAATCACTGAGCACTATCAGCCTTAACAGCTCCAGTGCCACTACTGAGAGGAACCTGATTAGTGTACTGAGGACTTCTGCAGTTCAATCCAGTTTTTCTGTATACCAATTACAACTCTAATTTACTCCAGGACCTCGGCACTATGCACAGAAGTTCCTATTCTATTCTTCTGGGCAATGACTTGAAAGTTAAAGTTATTAGTGGATTGAAAACTGAATACAAATTCAACTTCCCCATCAAAAAATGACTGCAGCAGGACCAGCCATCAGCCTTTGGAGCAGTCGGAGTTCAAGGGTGCTCTGGAGGGAGTGCTTCATTCCAGATTTGAATGAGATCGTGATCTGAAGATAAAGTGGGAAGTCGACTTAATAACAGGCACAACCCAGATTTGGTGCCAAAGACTGAATTTCCTTAAGACAGAATTTATCATTTATTAGAATTAAAGTGCTATCATTTTAGGCTGTAAACCTTGGAGTAATATCTATAATGATATAAAATGTATTTTTAATGGCTATAATTATGGTAAGACAGCCGCTCTGCAGTATGCAAATAGAACTATCAATAGGAGGAAGAGTTTCAGAAAAGCATTCAAACTTTTGGATGCTCCATCTAAATTTTCCATCCATCACCGACCACAGATAAGGTAGCATGTAACAGCTGGAAAGTCAGCATTGGTTGCCCCTTTCATTAAGGGTATGTCCAGTGGCAGAGTAAAACGCAAGGGTGTTGGTCTCCACCAGTGGCCTTTGGATAATGTGTGAGGTCTGCAACTGATAGGAGGAGGTGTAAGACAGGCATTTTCACTTAGAACTGGAGAGACATCCCATCCTGCACGCACCCAGGAATTGCAGCTGTGCTTGGCTATCCGCTTCAGGAATTGCAACAGTGAACATGAGGTTTGGAGACACCATGTCACAATGCTACTCACTCAAAGAGGGCTGCCTACTACTCTGTCTGATGATGGGGTGGCCTGGCCAAACCTGAGACCCTGTGAGCCAAATTGGAATGCCCAGTGTGGAGAGCCAGGTCTGGCATCACTGGACAAGAACTACCCCTGCCAGGTGAGTGTGGGGCAGACTTCTTTTCAAGTCCCTCTTTGCAAAACCAGTTTCTGCCACTGGGTATATCTACAGTGCAATCAGAGGTGTGGCTGAAGCACGTGTAGACACATCAGTGCTGACTTTGATATGACTCGTTAGAATAACTGTTGTTGTGACGCTTCAGTAGCATGATCTGCCGAAGCCTGCCTGGGATCCTGGATGTGTATGTGCATGATTGTCTGGCCTGTACTACAGCTTCCCTGGTATTGTAATTCAAGCTAGCTGCATAACAGCTCCTCAGTCATGTCTATACTTGCTGCAGTCACACCTGTGATGGCAGTGCAGACCTTAATGATCACATCACATAACAATTAAACTCTGAATGAAAAAAAGTGTTTCAGGGACATGGGCTTCCCGGGTTATGTGAAATGTGTCACTTGCTACAGAGACTATAAGAAATCCATAGGGGGCACCCTGTCCTTCCATGCCCAGGCTTATTTTCACTCTTCTCCTTTGAAATTGACTCAGTGCAAGGTAACTTTATTGATGGTTTTGATTGATTTCCTAAAAATGCCATTTCTGTTTTGGGAATTACATTTCCTCCTAATCTCCTTCTCCCCTTAACTATATGAAACTGTTTTCAAATTTACTTTTTGTGTTCATGTGTGCATGAAAGCATGCACATACACTCACACACACACAAAAGGAATTGTTATCCTGGATCACACCTATAGTTCATCTAGTTCAGTAACCTTACTCCAATACTGGCCAACATCATTTGCTTCAGAGGAAAGGGGGAAAAGGGTAGAAGACTGTTATGGAATACCATTTTGGGGATAGGTTTCCTCTAACTCCGAGTAGTTCATAGAATCGTAGAACACAAGAACTGGAAGGGACCTTGAGAGGTCATCGAGTCCAATCCCCTGCTGTCATGGCAGGACCAAGTACTGTCTAGATCATCTCTCACACGTCTGTCTAACCTGCTCTTAAATATCTCCAGTGATGGAGATTCCACAACCTCCCTAGGCAATTTATTCCAGTGTTTAATCACCCAGACAGTTAGGAAGTTTTTCCTAATGTCCAACCTAAACCTCCCTTGCTGCAGTTTAAGCCCATTTCTTCTTGTCCTATCATCAAAGGCCAAAGAGAACAACTTCTCTCTCCTCCTTATAACACCTTTTTAGATACTTGATAACTGCTATCATATCCCCTCTCAATCTTCTCTTTTCTAAACTAAACAAGCCCAACTCTTACAGTCTTCCCTCATAGCTCACATTTTCTAGACCTTTAATAATTTTTATTGCTCTTCTCGGGAACTTCTCCAATTTCTCTACAACTTTCTTGAAATGTGGTGCCCAGAACTGGACACAATACTCCAACTGAGGCCTAATCAGTGCAGAGTAGAGAAGAAGAATGACTTCTCATGTCTTGTTCACAACATTCCTGTCAATGCATCCCAGAATCATGTTTTCTTTTTTTGCAACAGTGTCACACTGCTGACATATTTAGCTTGATGTCCACTATGACCCCTAGATCCCTTTCTCCCATACTCCTTCCTAGACAATCACTTCCCATTCTATATGAGTGAAACTGATTGTTCCTTCCTAAGTGGAGTACTTTGCATTTGTCCTTATTAAACTTCAGTTTGCCTCAGACCATTTCTCTAGTTTGTCCAGATTATTTTGAATTTTGACTCCATTCTCCAAAGCACTTGCAACTCCTCCCAGCTTGGTGTCACCTGCAAACTTAATAAGCATACTCTGTATGCCATCATCTATATAATTGATTAAGATATTGAACAGAACCGGTCCCAAAACAGACCCCCATAGTGTAACCTTGTAATTTTGAAGGCAATAAGTCAGGGTATGTCTACACAGCAAAGTTATTTCGAAATAACAGCCGTTATTTCGAAATAACTTTACTAGCATCTACACAGCCAAACCGCTATTTCGAAATTAATTTGAAATAGTGGAGGGCTTATTTTGAATTTGGTAAATCTCATTCCACGAGGAATAACACCAATTTCGAAATCACAATTTCAAAATAAGTGCTGTTTAGATACTTATTTTGAAATAGGGGGCCTCCAGCCTTTGCAGGGTGCCCTGGTGGGCACTGCAGCCTCAACCAAGAACACTTCTCTCCCTCCCCCCTCTCCTGAGCCCTTAAAGGGGTTGACTCTGGCCACAGGGCCTGTGCTAGCTCCAAGCCTGTCAGCCCAGAGCCAGCAGTCTGACCCAGTGCCCCAAAACATGAGCCAGCAAGCCACTGGCAGCCAGCCCTCCACTGCTCCCAAGGAGCAGTCTGCCAGGTCCCAGGAGTCTGCCAGGGCCTGGAGAAGGTGGGCACCTTCCTGGTCCAGGGTGGAGATTATGGTCCTTATTCAGGTTTGGGGGGATGCCCCCAATGTCCATGATCTGCACACTTGACAGAGGAACACGGCCATCTATGGAAGGATAGCTGCCAGTCTGGTCACCAAAGGCCACATGTGAACCCAGGAGCAGGTTTGCATGAAAATCAAGTTGATCCAGCTAGGCCCCCAAACCTGATCCCTGAGCTTCCCCTCCCTCTTCTTCCCCCCTCCAGCTCCCTCCTCCCAGGTTTCCCTCTCCCCTCTCCCACCCTCTCTCTTCCCCCTTCCTGCCTCCTTTCCCCAGTCTCACCAGAGTTTCATTCCTCCTCTCCCCCAGTTTTGTTAAATAAAAAGAGTTTGTGTTCATGAAAATACATGTATTTTATTTGACATCAGAAAGGGGGGTTAGGGTGGGGTAAATGGAAGGATGTGAGGAAGGGATGAGGCACAAGCCCCCAGTGGGGCAGACCAGGGAGGCTCTTAGTGCTCCTCAGGGCGAGAGCTCTCCTGTAGGGTCTCCTGGATACTGACAGCCCCCTGATGGACGTCCCGGATGGCAGCCTGAAGAAAGTGCAGCCAGGCTCGCAGCAACACATCCACGAGAAGCACCAGAGTGCCCAGGGGCAGCTCTGGCTCCATGTTGCCAGAGTGCTATGGTGTCCCGAGTAAGGGCAACCAGAGCATTCAGAGACAAAATGCTTTGCTGTCCCTCATCGAGGTAGGCAAACAAGCAGGGAAAGCTGAGAACCGGCTGACTGGGGGGGTCCTTTTAAGCACAGGCCTCAGATAGCCTCAGGGAGCAGCCAAACAAAGCAACTCTTGACCTGATGCCCTGCTGGACCTGGTTCCGGCCGGTGTTAAATGCGATTCAGCGTCTATTCAGTGTGGACACGCTATTTCGAAATAGCAAAACGCTATTTCAAAACGCATTTTGTGTGTAGATGTGTTATTTTGAAATAACTTATTTTGAATTAACTATTTTGAAATAAGATATTTAGAAATAATGGTGTAGTGAAGACATACCCTCAGTTAGTTATAATGAATGTATATTATAGCATAAGGTTTGGATTAAACTTAAACACAAGATATAGGCCTCAGACAGGCTAGGCAGCTTTAATAACTTATCTCCAGCTCTGTTAAAGTGAAGGGATGGAATATTGTAATGCGTAGTGATGTTAATATTAGGTAAGGCCTTGGAATAGACAGAAAGAAGTTTAAGGTTGAAAGACTTTGTAACTTTGTTCAAGTGACTAAAAGCACCCTTTGTTCTGTGCTACAATTGTGGAAATGTATTGCTGAGGGGTCATCAGCACAGTGATATCAGATGACTGTGCGTAACTTAGGGTATGTCTACACTACAAAGTTAATTCGAACTAACAGACGTTAGTTCGAATTAACTTTAATAGGTGCTACACAGGCAAACCGCTAGTTCGAACTTAATTCAAACTAGCGGAGCACTTAATTCGAACTAGGTAAACCTCATTCTATGAGGACTAATGCCTAGTTCGAATTAAGTAGTTCGAATTAAGGGCTGTGTAGCCACTTAATTCGAACTAGTGGGAGGCTAGCCCTTCCCAGTTTGCCCTGGTGGCCACTCTGGGCACAACCAGGGAAACTCTTCTGCCCCCCTCCAGGTCCCAAAGCCCTTAAAGGGGCACGGTCTGGCTACGGTGCCCGTGCCAGGTGCAAGCCTTCCAGCACCCAGCCAGCAGACCCTGCACCCGGCACGGCACAAGCCAGCCACCCGCTGCCACCCAGGCCTCCACCTCTTACCAGGACCAGGCTGGTGGCTCCCAGCAGACTGCCCGGAGCCGCAAGAGGCGGGTGCCTGCCTGGTCTAGTGCGGAGATCGTGGACCTCATCCAGGTTTGGGGGGAGGCCTCCAACGTCCACGATCTCCGCACTAGGCACAGGAAAGCAGCCGTCTAGGGCAGGATAGCTGCCAGCTTGGCCACCAAAGGCCACATGCAAACCCAGGAGCAGGTTTGCATGAAAATCAAGGTGGTCCAGTGAGACCCCCGACTCTGACCCCTGAGCTTAGAACATAAGAACGGCCATACTGGGTCAGACCAAAGGTCCATCTAGCCCAGTAGCCTGTCTGCTGACAGCGGCCCACACTAGGTACCCTGGAGGGGATGGACCGAAGACAATGACCAAGCCATTTGTCTCATGCCATCCATCTCCAGCCTTCCACAAACAGAGGCCAGGGACACCATTTCTACCCCCTGGCTAATACCACTCCATGGACCCAACCTCCATGACTTTATCTAACTTCTCTTTAAACTCTGTTATAGTTCTAGCCTTCACAGCATCCTGTGGCAAGGAGTTCCACATGTTGACTATGAGCTGTGTGAAGAACTTTCTTTTATTAGTTTGAAGCCTGCTACCCATTCATTTCATTTGGTGTCCTCTAGTCCTTATATTATGGGAACTAATGAAGAACTTTTCTTTATGCACCCTCTCCACACCACTCATGATTTTATGGACCTCTATCATATCCCCCCTCAGTCTCCACTTTTCTAAGCTAAAAAGTCCCAATCTCTTTAGCCTCTCTTCATATGGGACCTGTTCCAAACCCCTGATCATTTTAGTTGCCCTTTTTGGAACCCTTTCAAGGCCAAAACATCTTTTCTGGGGTGAGGAGATCACATCCGTATGCAGTACTGAAGATGTGGGTGTACCATAGTTTTATACTTCCCCTCCTCCTCCTTCCCCTGGCTTCCCCCTTCCAGCTCTCTCCTCCCAGGTTTCCCCTTCCCTTTCCCCTCTCCCACTCTCTCTTTTTCCCTCTCCCACCTCCTTTTCCCAGTCTCCTCAGAGGTTAATCCCCCCCCAGTTTTGTTCAATAAAGAAAGTTTCTATTTTTGAACACACGTGTCCTTTATTTTGTACATCAGGAAGGGGGGCTAGAGAGGGGTAAGTGGAAGGAGGTGAGGGAGGAATGGGGTATGAGCCCCCGATGGGGAGGACTGGGGTGGCTCTGCGGGCTCCTCAGGGTGGAAGCTCTTCTGCAGCCCCCCGATAGCCCCCCCTCCCCGGATGGCAGCCTGCAGCAAGTGCAGCCGGGCTGATGGCCGAGTGCTGTGATGTGCCCAGTGTGGGCACTCAGGGCACTCCAAGTCAGGACTGCTTTGCTGTCCCTCATCGAGGTAGACAAGCAAGTAGGGAACCCTGAGAACTGTCTGTCCTGGGTGGGAGTTGGGTCCCTTTAAGCACAGCCCTCGGCTAGCCTGAGACAGCAGCTCCGCGCTCTAAGTCCTAACCTGATGCCCTGCCGGCACTGCATCCGTCCAGCCTTAACTTCGGTTCAGGGTCCACTCAATGTGGACATGCTAGTTCGAATTAGCAAAACGCTAATTCGAACTAGTTTTTAGGTCTAGATTCACTAGTTCGAATTAGCTTAGTTTGAATTAACTAATTCGAATTCAGTTAGTTTGAATTAGTGCTACAGTGTAGACATACCCTTACAGATTAACATATGTCGCAGAAAGATTGATTGTGATTCTGAATGACTGATTAGGGCTTGACAAGGCAAAATGCATAGACTCTCATGGAAGAAAAATCCTATAAAGGATGGGGAGTCTTGTATGGTTCTTAGGGTTCTATCCTGCTACGACTGTGGAACATCAGTCTGGACTGACAAGAACCCACTCCTTCCTCACACACAACCTATCCGGCCAATAGGTTGGCCTAAGCAACAGACTGGTAACTATTATGTCAGCGGGACATATGTGCGTGTGTGTATGTGCGCGCGCGTATTACTTTATTATCAAAAAATATAGAAAAAGATCCTGTGTGCTTTGTTTAAGCATAAGAGGAGGTCCCCTCTCAATATGCCCTTCCAGCATGACTGTGAATCAGTAATAACTACTCTCAGAGAACAGTTATCCAGATAGTTATGCAACCACCTTATAGTAGCCCCATCTAGGTTGCATTTCCCTAATTTATTGATAAGAAGGTCACATGAGACTATGTCAAATGTCTTACTAACGTCTAGGTATACCACATCCATCACTTCTACCTTATCCACAAGGCTTGATATTCTATCAAGGAAAGCTATTGCATTGGTTTGACTTGATTTGTTCTTTACAAATCCATGCTGGCTGTTACCTATTGCCCTATTATCTTCTAGATGTTTGCAGATGAATTCCTTAATTACTTGCTCCATTAACTTCCCTGGCACAGAAGTTAAACTGACTGCTCTGTAGCTTCCTGGGTTATTATTATTTCCCTTTGTATAAATGGGCACTATATTTGCCCTTTTCCAGTCTTCTGGAATCTTTCCCGACTTCCATGATTTTTCAAAGATGATAGCTAAAGGGTCGGATACCTCCTCGAGTATTCTAGGATGCATTAAATCAGGCCCTGGTGACTTGCAGACATCTAACTTTTCTTAGAAATGTAGCCGTGTTAGTCTGGTGTAGCTGAAACAAAAAACGGGACTATGTAGCACTTTAAAGACTAACAAGATGGTTTATTAGGTGATGAGCTTTCGTGGGCCAGACCCACTTCCTCAGATCAAATAGTGGAAGAAAATTGTCACAACCATATATACCAAAGGATACAATTAAAAAAAATGAACACATATGAAAAGGACAAATCAAATTTCAGAACAGAAGGAGGGTGTGGGGGAAGGTAAATGTCTATGAGCTAATGATATTAGAGGTGATAATTGGGGAAACTATCTTTGTAATGGGTAAGATAATTAATGTCTTTGTTTAAACTTAGGCGTAAAGTGTCGAATTTAAGCATGAATGTCAGTTCAGAGGATTCTCTTTCAAGTGTGGTCTTAAAAGGTCTTTGAAGCAGGCTGCAGGTAATCAAGTCATTGAGATAATGTCCTTTCTGGTTGAAATGGCAAGAAACTGTGTTTTCTTTGTGATCCTGTCTAATATCTGTTTTGTGGGCATTGATTCTTTGGCTAAGTGTCTGAGACGTTTGTCCAATGTACATAGCAGACGGACACTTTCGGCACATGATAGCATAAATTATATTTCTGGATGAGCAGGAATATGTGTTCTTGATCTTATAACTCACTTGGTTAGGTCCAATAATGGTATCAGCAGAGTGAATATGTGGACAAAGCTGGCAGCGGGGTTTGTTGCAAGGGAAGGTACCAGGGTTGGTATTAGTGTGGTATGTCCTGTGGTTGTTGGTAAGAATCATCTTGAGGTTAGGTGGTTGTCTATAGGAGACTATGGGTCTGTATCCCAGAGCCTCTTGGAGTTTCCTGTTCCAGTATAGGCTGTAGTTTATTGATAATGTGTTGGACAGGTTTAAGTTGGGGGCTGTAGGTGGTGACAAGTGGTGTTCTATTGTTGGTTTTCTTGGGTCTGTCTTGAAGTAGATGGTTTCTAAGTATTCATCTGGCTCTTTCAATTTGCTTTTTTATTTCTCCGGGTGCGTAGTTGAGGTTTATAAATGCTTGGTAGGGAAGTTTCTGGTCTCTGTCAGTGGGATTAGAGCAGATGCGGTTGTATCGAAGGGCTTGGCTATAGATGATGGATCGTATGGTGTGTTCTGGATGGGAGCTGGAGGCATGTAGGTAACTATATGAGTCAGTGGGTTTTCTGTAGAGAGTGGTGTCTAATTTTCCATTGCTGATTTGTACTGTGGTGTCCAGGAAATGGATCTCTCGTGTAGAATGATTACATAGGTCTGCTGTCAGATTGGCAGTGGTGTCCTCTGGGATAGTGTTTCTAATTTCTTGTAATCTGTCTTCATGTGGGATGTTGGTGTATAGAGCTTCTATGTCCATGGTGGCAAGGATGGTGTTATCGGGGAAGTTATCGATGTTTTGTAGTTTCCTTAGGAAGTCAGTAGTATCTCGGAGATAGCTGGGGGTGTTGGTTGTGTAGGGTTTGAGAAGAGAGTCAACATAGCTGGATAAACCAGCAGTGAGCGTGCCGTTACCTGAGATGATGGGACGTTCAGGGTGTCCAGGTTTATGGATTTTGGGAAGCAGATAGAACAATCCTGGTCGGGGGTCAGAAGGTGTTTCTGTGTGGATTTGTTCCCAAGTAGCTGTAGGGAGGCTTTTAAGGAGACAGTGTATTTTCTTTTGGTATTCCGAGGTGGGATCAGAGGAGAGAGGTTTGTAAAATGTGGTGTTGGAGAGTTGTCTGGTTGCCTCCTGGTTATAGTCGGCCTTATTCATAATGACCAAAGCACCCCATTTGTCAGCTGATTTGATTATAATGTCCAGGTTGTTTTTAAGACTCTAGATGGCATGGTGTTCAGCGCGGCTAAGATGGTGTGTCACTTGTTGTCGTTTGCAAATAATGTCAGTCTGTGCGTTGTTGTGAAAGCTTTGTATATAGAAATCCAGATTGTAATTCTGACCGTCAGGGGGAGTCCATATAGAATTATTTTTCCTTTGGTGTTGATAGGGGGGATCTGGTAGGTCAGATTGATGTTCATTGGTGGTTTGGAAATATTCTCGGAGGCGGCGGAAAAAAGCCTCAAGGTCATCACAAAATTGTATCCAGTTTGTGGGGAATGTGGGGCAGAAAGAGAGACCCCGGGATAAGACAGACTCTTCCGCTGGATTGAGTTTGTAGCTGGAGAGGTTAACAATATTATCTGGTGGGTTGATTAGCTCACAGACATTTATCTTCCCTCTTCCCATCCTCCTTCTGTTCTGAAATTTGATTTGTCCTTTTCATATGTGTTCACTTTTTCTTAATTGTATCCTTTGGTATATATGGTTGTGACAATTTTCTTCCAATATTTGATCTGAGGAAGTGGGTCTGGCCCACAAAAGCTCATCACCTAATAAACCATCTTGTTAGTCTTTAAAGTGCTCCATAGTCCTGTTCTAACTTTTCTTAGTAATTTTTAACTTGTTCTTTTACTTTAAAATTCTAAATTCATGGTGTTAGACATCCTGTCATCTTCATCTTCTTGATGAAAACCGAAACAAAGAAGTCATTAAGTACCTCTGACATTTCCAAGTATCTTTTGTTTCTCTCTCTTCACTGAGCAATGGGCCTACCTTGTCATCGGACTTCCTCTTGCTCCTAATATACATGTTGAACATCTTCTTTGTTACCCTTTATGTCTCTAGCAAGATTTAGCTCATTTTG
Source organism: Pelodiscus sinensis (assembly GCF_049634645.1). Classification (NCBI taxonomy): domain Eukaryota; kingdom Metazoa; phylum Chordata; order Testudines; family Trionychidae; genus Pelodiscus; species Pelodiscus sinensis. Next base: position 88,841,575 of record NC_134713.1, on the reverse strand, counting down.
TACCTTTCCTTTCTAATTTTGCTCCTGCATACTTGTGTTATTTGTTTATATTCATCCTTTGTAATTTGATCTAGTTTCCACTTTTTATATGATTTCTTTTTTACTTTTAAATCATGTAAGATCTCCTGGTTGATCCAAGGTGGTCTTCAGCCATACTTTCTATCTTTCCTACATAGTGAAATAGTTTGATTTTGGGCTCTTAATAATGGCCCATTAAAAAACTCTCAACTCTCTTCAGTTGTTTTTCCTCTTAGACTATGTCTAGACTGCAAGCTTCTTTTGGAGGAAGCATTTCCAGAAGAGAGCTTCCAGAAAAACATTTTTCGAAAGAAAGCATCCACACAGCAAAAGTACAACAAAAAAGCAATGTGCTTTTTTGAAAGATAGTGTCCACACTGATTGGACGCTATCTCGCATTTCAATTGTGATTACTGTGGATGGAGTGGCTTATTCCTGAGGACTCTTTTGAAAAAACACTCTTTTCTGTGTCCACACATGCCTTTTCCCAAAAAAGCTCTTTAGGAAAAAGGCTTCTTCCTCATAGAAAGAGGTTTACTGCTGTCGGAAAAAACCCTGCATTCTTTCAACTTTCTGTCACAAGAAAGCAATAGCAGTGTGGATGTGTCATTTTCCCAGAAAAATGGCAGTTTTTCAGGAAAAACTCTGCAGGTAGACATATCCTTAATCTTGATTCCCATAAAACTTTACCTACCAGCTCTCTGAGTTTACTAATATCTATCTTGCGAAATTCCATTCTCTCTATTTTGCTCTTCTCCCTTTTACCATCCCTTAGAATCATGAACTCTGTGGTTTCATGTTCACTGTGATTTCATGGTCACAACCTGTCCTCCATTTCAAATTTTCAACTTGTTCCTCCCTATTTGTTACAATCAAATCAAGACAGCTTCCCCCCAGTAGCTTTCTCAACCTTCTGAAATAAAAAAAATATTTCCAATGCAGTCCAAGAGCTTATTGGATAATCTTTGCCTTGCTATGTTAGTTTTCCAACAGATGTCTGTATAATTGAAGTCCCCTATTTCTACCAAATCCTGCACTTTGGATGATTTTGTTAGATGTTTACAGATGCACTGAAACCTTGAGGCATTTTGATTTATATTCCCTCCAAAAGTCTTGGATTATTTACTACTAATTGAACCACTCTAATCCGGCACCCTCGGGACCTGACCGGTGCCAAACCAGAGAATCTGCCAGACCACAGGAAGTCAATACTGTCTAGAAGTATTACCAACACTTCCACTGCTTACTGGGCTCTTAGAAGACTTTTAGGGATAAATTAGAGAAAAACAACAGCACAGAACATTGAGAACCTCGACTGGTGGCTGTAAACACCTTTATGGGACCACAGGAAACTTGACCACACACTAAAATCATGCTGGACCACAGATGTTGCCAGACCAGAGAGTGCTGGACTAGAGAGGTTCAACCTGCATAACAAGTCTATATATTCTTGGCATCTATATAAATGTCCAATCCCTGTTGGAATTCAACTAAACTCTTGGCCTCCAGAATATCTTGTGGCAATGACTTCCACTATGACAAGGTATTTGCTGTAGGTAAGAAATGATAAGTAATTCTTTTGCTCTACTCTATGCTGATGAGATCTTAACTGTGTCCAGTTCTGGGTGCCACATTTCAAGAAAGAGGTTGACAAATCAGAGAAAGCCCAAAGAAGAGCAATAAAAATAATTATGAGGGAAAACTGAAAGAACTGGGGTTGTTTAGTCTGGAAAAGAGAAGCCTGTAAGGAGACATGATAATAGATTTCAAGTACAGGTTGCACCTCCAAAAACCGGGACTCTCTTCTACCACACCATGCTCTGGCAGGACCATGGCTGTTCCTGAATGAGAGAGCCCCAAGGCAGGTGGGAACCCATGCACGGGGAGGCTGGTAGTAGCAGGACTGAAGCCTCAGCAGCCTTGTGGTGATAGCAGGGCCATAAGAATCAGGACAGAGGCAGCCCAGCAACCTATCTGGGGCTATAGCAGCCTGTGTGTAGGTCTGGAAAAAGAGCTGTGCTGGCCCTGCGGTGGGGGCAGAACCATGGCAGCCTGGCTGGCAATAAGGCCGGGCTGTGACAGCCCAGCAGGAAAAACCCATCAGGGGCTGTGGCAGTGGTTGGCAGCCTGATTGGAGCTTCATACTGGCCGGCAGTGGGACTGGTGCTACAGCAGCAATCTGGCTTGCAGCAGGACAGCTCAGTTAGGGTGACATGCCACCTAGCAGCAGGGCTGGTGCCATGGAGTCAGAGAGAGGGCTGTGGGCTGCTGTGCCAGCATGAGGGCTGGGACAGCCGCTCTGGTAATGGGGCTGAAGGAGCCAGCAGTGAGGAGGGGAGGCAGGCTGAGCGGGCTGGTGGCAGGGGACTTTCCTTGGTCCAGCAAATTCCCTCATCTGGGACTGCTCAGGTCCCGAGTGTGCTGGACCATGGAGGTCCAACCTATACATAAAAGATTGTTACAAGGAGGATGGAGAAAAATTAATCTCCTTAATGTCTGATGATAGGCTAAGAAGCAATGGACTTAAACGGCAGCAAGGACATTAGGAAAAACTTCCTGTCAGGTGGTTAAGCACTGGAATAAATTGCTTATGTTGTGGAATCTCCATCACTGGAGATTTTTAACAGCAGGGTAGATAAATATCTGTCAGGGTTGCTCTAGATGGTTGTAAGTGCTGCCTTGTGTGCAGGGGCCTTGATTTGATGACTTCTCGAGGTTCCTTCCAGTCCAATGATTCTGATTTCCTTTAATTCATTTTGAATGTGACATCTTTCAAGTTTATCCTGTCGCTTTTTAAATTTTGGTTTTTCAGTGCACAGTTTTATGCAAGAGAAACATTAGTATCCAAGTAATGAATGGCACAATGATATTTTTCCTTATTTTTAAGAAGGATATAATATAAACATTGTACATATGTCATGGTATCTCTCTCTTCCACGTTCAGTATGTCACTTGTTTTATTTTTATTAAACTCTAAGTTTTAGGAGTGGACCATATCTTCCTACATAATTGTATAGCACAACAGGATCCTGGTCCTTACTGCAGCTTTTTAGAATAACTGCAATTAGTACGTTATACAAAGCACATTTTTTGTCAGGTCAGATCAAACAACATTTTAGCTCATGAGATAACAGTGAATTGAATGGCTCTATGCCCAAAACCTGAGACCCCAGCAACTTTTTATTCTCTTCTTTGAAGAAGTAAAATCTGATCATTCAAAAGGTTTCTTGCTATAAGAACCAGGAAATAAAAGCTACTACAGATTTTTTTCCAGGTGAAGGAGTCCTCTTTCAAATTAGGACTTATCTTAGATGCCACTGTCTACCACTGTAAAGCTGCCAGAGCAGGTCAGCCAAACTAGTGGGTTGAGCAGGACTTTGGCTGGCAGTTATGATGGCATTTCAGATAATGGCAAGTATAGATCCAGGAATCAGGCACTGGTCCAAGGCTGAAACCAGAGTTAGGGCTCAGGGAATAAACCAAATGTCAGAACCAGAGTCAGATGTCGGAGCTGAACTGAAGAGTAAGGCAGAGCTGAAATCAGAGATATAGTTAGGGGTCAGAGCTGGGAAAGGTCAGTCAGAGAGGTAGTCAGAAACATAGTGAAACCAGGAATCAGAAACCAGAACAAGCAGGTTTAGGCTAGGGATGGAGCACAAACAGAAGTTGGACCAAGGCAGGAGCAAGGTTTGGGGCAAGGATTGGAAGCAGCAGCCTGAATCAAGGATTGGAACAGAAAGTAGACGTGAGAACTGGATAAGTGGGCATGATACGTGTTGAGCAGCCATTTTGGGGCTATTGCTTTTGTTGTTGTACCAAACAGGTGGCTCCCCAGTCCAATCAGAAAGCTCAATCATTTGGAGTAGGCTCATTGGGTCCTGCCGAACTTGCTGGGTTTCCTAGTGAACAAGCTGTGAGCCAACTGTACCACTGACAAAAACTAGTGGAAATAGAATTGACCATACCAACCAGTGTTCCCTCTAAACTGGGGCAGCACAGCTTCACAGGCGATTAATCAGCCCCGCCCAGTCAGAGGCTCAGTGCACAGAGCTGACTGACTGGGTGGGGCTGATTAATCACCTGTGAAGCTGTGCTGCCCCAGCTAAGTGAAACACTGGTACCAACATTTCCCTCATATTGAGACTACTGCAAAGATTTTCACAATTCATACGGAAGCAGGAAAGGAAGATTGGAAGCAGCATTACCACACTGTGAAGGTCACACTATGATAGTGAAGGGAATCACTATAATTCTCTTGGGTACCAGCTAATTCCCCTACTGGTATTATAATATAGGGTAAGTGTGAACATTATCCATCTGTACCAGAATAAGGACAGGAGATACTTGATATGGTTTAATTAGGCCATAATTTTCATAGAAGCATAGAATACTAGAACTGGAAGGGACCTCGAGAGGTCATCGAGTCCATTCCCCTGACCTCACGGCAGGACCAAGCATCGTCTAGATCATCCCTGATAGATGCTTATCCAACCTGCTCTTAAATATCTCCAGTGTTGGAGATTCTACAACCTCCCTAAGCAATTTATTCCAGCGTTTAACCACCCTGACAGTTAGGAAGTTTTTCCTAATATCCAACCTCCCTTGCTGCAATTTAAGCCCGTTGCTTCTTGTCCTAACATCAGAGGTGAAGGAAAACAATTTTTCTCCTTCCTTCTTGTAACACCCTTTTAGGTACTTGAAAAATATCTGAGCTTGCTAAGGTATGGTTAGAAGTGAGAGAACCATAATCCAAGAGGGCTGAAATTAAAACCAGGTTTTCAGAGAATGCCAGCAGTTGGAGCCAAACACTAGATGAACAATATCATAAAACTGATGTGACAGCAAACACAGAAGGGAGTGAAAAGCATGTAATAGATGTATATTATATATTTCCAGGCCAATGTATTTTGTGAAAAGACAAAACATTTTCTTCTATTTTTTGGCTTGAATTTTTGTGACAATCAAAAGATGAATGTGGATGTATATCTGAAAATCAAAAAGTACTTGTTTGTCACGGCTCTGTTCTGGAGAAGCAGAGCGAGGACTCAATTTTAGAAACTGTAAGGGGGCCTGAAAGTGCACAGGAACCCAATATTAATCCAATTTCAGGAATAGTCTTTCATCTACAATGTCATCTCACTGCTCATCAAATGAGTAGTCAGCTGACAACAGCAGCAGAAGGAAAACAGATTTGAGAGCTGATAGGCTACGGCTTTCATATTCAACTGCAGGATTCGTACACTTGTGCATTATCAGTGTTTTAAGCCTAATAATTTCCATGTCTGTGGCTTAGGTTGTACAACTAAAGAAATACTGAAAAATGGTCAAGGGATGGGCATTGCTCATCCGATGGTACACATTGTACTGTACTAAGAAGAAAAATACAAAAACAAATAGACTGCTCTTTTCTTTACAGTGGAATCTAATATAAAGGCATATATTTTTCCTGCTAATTACAAAGAAACTTCACATTTCACTTTTTGATATATATATTTTTTAATACAATCTCTTTGAAAACTTTAAGGAGCACCTGAGCTGACTAAAATTGTCATACCAAAGTCAAACAACCGGAGAAAACAGCAATAAAATAGGTTGCTTGGCAATGCGAGAAATAAGAATCACAGTAATCTCTTGGCTAAAAGGACATTTAATTTAAACATCCACTTATTTTTTTGCAAGGGAAGTTTTAACTAAGTTGTTTAAAAGATAAGGATATCCATAATTTTTTTTTAAAAAAAATATCTTTACCAAAAACCGGATGGACATAGCCAACTCCAAATTTCTCGCAATTATCTGGAGCTAATTCTACTCATTCCCTATTATATGGGTTTAACTGCAAACTTGGAAAGAAAGGAAGACTTGACTATTATGGCTGAGTAGAATTTTATATCTTATTATTATTTCATAAGAACTATTCCTGCTTCCTTGGAGCCAGTAATTTTTCAATCACCATTGAGTGCCAGGCACAGATCAAACATAAATTTAACTTGAAGACATTTTTTGGTTTTAAGAATATTTTAGTCATCCATGATGGATCCTTACCAATACCTGTATTAATTTTCACAGCCTGTATTATACAAGAAGTAAGATTAGATGATGGCCCCTTCTTGCCTGAAAAATCTATGAAGTGTGATACTGGTTGGTTTTATGTTTTTGACAAGTTTGTGCCTCCCCTGCAGCTCCTAGGCATCACATTAGTGGGGGACAGGAGCAGCAAGCCCTTTCAGTTCCTTCTATTTAAAAGGGCTTGCTACTCCCAGCCTCGCTGCCAGGGATGCTAGAGTGTTCCCTCTAAGATTTTCCATCCTTGGACAGGCAGAATTTTTTTAATGTGCAACACCAATATTGAGGTAGTGTGTTGATGTGCACCCACCAGTACAAACAAAAACTCTAGATATACATATATATTTTAAGTAGTCCATAGCTATGGAAGACAATATATTAAAGCAAGGGATAATTAACAAGGAGCAATGCTTATGATTATTTAATATGAAAACAAATGAAAAGAAAATTAACACTACCCATGGCTGAAGAAGTGCACTGTGCCCAGGAAAGCTCATGACACTATTTGTATATCTTTGTTAGTCTGTAAGGTGCTACAGGACTAATGTCGTTTAGTGACAGTCTAACAGGGCTACCCCTCTGAGACCCTGGAGTACATGTATCATCATCCTTTCTAACATACAGATGCATGTTTCAAAGGGCTTGCAAATAAGTTTTCATCCTACAAAACAGCATCACTTGCTATTTCTAACTCATAAGAGCCAGAACTCTACTACATAGCAAAGATCTGGCCTTAATGCAATACAATTTACCGTGAATTAATTAGTATCACAGGATTTAAACACAAATAATTAAGATTAGAGTTTTAGATATCTGCAACAGTCAAAAAAAATTTTGTTAAAATAATCTTTTCCTCTCTTATCTTAAACTATTAACGCCTCTTTAAACTTTGCTTGAAATGTCATCGGAAACACACACACACACACACACACACACACACACACACACACACAGAACTGGGAAGTGTAACACAGGGGGTCCCAGCCCAATCAATTCCCCAATGGGAGGACTAGGGGAGAAGCAGGAAGAGGGGAGGCTGCTACATTGTTAGCAGTTCACAGGGCTGGGAAGGATTTGGGAAAGGGGCAGAGAAATGGAGCCAATCTGGCAGGCCTGTACCTTACCCAGCTTTTTACACGTGGCTGGTTGCAGGCAACGAAGCAAAGTTCCCTCCTCCCCTTCAGCAGCAGCTTCAGCACAATCTGGGGCACATGATCCCTCTGCGAGTACAGACCCTCCAGAGGGGTAGGGAAGGGTGGGGTGAATACGGTAGTAGAGGCGGGAGCCAGTACAGCAGGCAGCGGCTGCTTCGGCTGCTCCTCCACTACGAGGAAGCGAGTGTCTGCCCCCCTTCCTCTTCAGCCTGAGCTCCCTGCCTGCGCCGGGAGCTCTGAACATCTGCAAGAGGCTCAGAAAAGGGCCTTAAGCAAGCTATTGGGTCCGCTGACAGATAAGAGCATTTCCACCATGTCCATCAAAAATCTGGAAAGTTATCAGTGCATTTTTTCCACACTGTTATGCCGTAATCTTTCTACAGAATGGTTTGCACTGGCAGTTCTGCCAATTTATTGATCTCAGCTGTCCTGTGTAGCTACATAATGCATGTGACAGCAGTACAAAGGCACAGCTCCTGCCAGAGGTACTAGAGAGAAGGTGCTCCCTATGTCTGAAAAGCATTCTGGAGTGCAATACTCTGGAAGTGGTTATTGATTCTTTGAAAGGAAAGCCAGAACTCCAATATCTGACTAGGGATATATAGTGTAATAACTTCTATAGACCTTCCTGGATAGGGAAAAAAAAGAGGCAGGATGTTTGTTTTTGATCATTTTATTGCTTTAATCTTGATGTCATCTTTGCAGTCCTATAGTGATATAGGGTCAAATTCTCTGCCTTCATAACTGGATTCTGTGGAATTATATCAGTGAGAAGTTGGCTGTGAACTTATTTCTTTTAGGGTTAGAATTGGACTTCTCCTTCATTAATAAAGGCAAATGTGCTCAAGAAATGTTGTGCTCTAACACTGCACTTTAATTATCATGAAAGAAAAAAAAGCAAAATAAGTACAAGGAATAAACAGTAAAAAATGTTCCCAGATCAAGATATTTTACTTTAGGATATACCATCTCTTATGCAGGTATCATCATTTACCCTGACTGACACACATTTGTTTTCTGAGTTTCAGGAAAGCATTAACTCAACTCCATGATGTCAAATTAGGACAATTACGGGGTGTCTACTCTGCACCGTTATTTTGAGATAACTAGCGTTATTTTGAAATAACAATGCAAGCATCTACATAGCCATTCTGTTATTTTGAAATTATTTCAAAATAACAGGCAGCTTATTCCAAAATCTGTAAACTTCATTCTGTGAGGAATAATGCCTATTTCAAAATAGCTATTTCAAAATAAGGTGTATATACATGCTCCACTGCCGCTATTTTGAAATAGCACCTCACTAGGGCCATTCTAAATTATTCCTCCCCAGTGCCTTCTGGGGCTCTAAATCAAGATAGTACATCTACATTAAGGAAACCTACCATAGAGTAATTTTGAGGCTTCCCTGCAGTGTAGATGTGCTATTTTGAAATAAGCTATTTCGGAATAACTATTCCAGAATATCTTATTTCAAAATAAGCGTGCAGTGTAGATATACCCAAAGATGCACTCAAGATAACAACATAAAAAAGGCCATTTTGGATTAGACCAAAGGTCCATCTAGCTCAATATCTTCTCTTCTGAGAGTGACCAGTGCTAGGTGCCCTAGAGGGAATGAACAGAACTGGTAATCATCAAGTGATCCTTTCTTTATTGCCCATTTCTAGTTTCTGGCAAGCAGAGTCCAGAAGGGGGCAAGCAGCACTGTGGAACTGATGCTGGGGGGAACTGGCATTTATACCAGCTCTATGAAACATCAGCTCCTGCTTCCCCCTCCCTTGCTGCCTCGGACACGAGGGAGGGTGGGGAGAGAAGGGCAAATGTTCATAGTCTAGGCTACTCGGTTAATTGTGTAGTCGACTTCACATTGACATCCCTAATCCCTGCCCATCCTGGCTAGTATACTGAAGAGACACACAGGTACAGATCAATCAGAGTATTGGGTCTGTATTTTTAAAAAACCTTCTGCCTTCAGAATTTGGCGAGATTAAACCTGTGATTTTAATTTTGGGTCAATCTCTTGACAAAATCTGTGCTCAGGGGAACTGAGAGCTTCCCAGACCCATGGGCAAGGTGTTTGGGGGATTCCAGAAGGGGAGGAGCTTTGAGCAGAAGAGGTGGGGCCAGGTGCAGCCACCCCTAAGTGCTGCCCAGACTATTGTGCACCATCACCCCAGCCTTCAGAGGTATCCACATCATGCAGCGCAGCACTTCAGGGGCAATTTAAAGGGTTACTGGCTCCAGATACTGCCACTGCCACAGTAGTGGCAGCAGTAGCCAGGAACCTTTTGAATCTTTAACCCTTTTGAATCATTAGTCCCCTTTGTCTTTCTCTCTCCCCCCCCCCCCCCCCCCCATTGGCAGGTCTGTCCATGCTATTTCATTTTCAGTTATAGAGTTAGGGATTTTTTTTCAAAGTCTCAGTCTGTGCATCATTTGGTTCCTGAATTCTGCCATTCATTTCAGTCTCAATCCCTGGATGTTTCTTATCTTCTGTATCCCAGTAAAGGGATACTCAGGAGGTAATTCTAACTGTTGAACAGATTGCTTTCCTGTCCTGTTTGTGCTGTGATCTTTCAACATCAGTGTGACAGACCGGGCCGTGTCTGGGCACAGCTAAGGGCATCCGCTCAGGGCGAATTGCTCAAATCCGGGGCTCTTTACAGTCCCCCTGACTGGCGACCTCTCCAAACAAGCCACAAACCAGTCTCACAGAGCGCTTCAGCAGCCTGCCTGAAGCCTCCCGAGCAAAACCCCTCCGACACCCCAGCAATATCCGTGCCCCAGATGGCCCCGGGCCTATACACAGGTGGGGGGTCCTAGCACCCAATCCCACCTACCCCAAACAAGTCCTGTCCGGTTCCAAGAAACCAGCCACAGATCCCTGGTCAATTTACCCTCTGGATCTTACCCACAAATCACGCTGGGCCAATCCTTTAGAATCTAAAACTAAAGGTTTATTAACACAAGAAAGAAAAGCCTGAGAGTAAGGTTGTTAAAGGATAGTACGTTACATGCACCGAATCTCCCAGTCCTCGATGCAGGCTCTAGCAGAGATGTTGCAGCTGCTGGTTAAAAGTCCTTATTGCACATCCTACGATCAGGATGGGTTCACAGGTCTTCCGGGCTCTTCAATCCCTGCAGTGCTGCCTCTGGGATGAAGTGCTGAGCTGAGAACAAAATGGCATCGACCACATGGCCTCTTTATACTCCTTCCTGGCCTCTTCTAGTATGTAGCAGGTCACCTGGTCTTCAGCCTCTCTGTCTTCCCTGCTGGCTGCTCTCAGGACAGCCCCCATTCTTTGGGTGTGTCTTTGGCCCATTGAGAACCATTGTTCCACAGGTAATTAGCATGTCCACAGGCTCCACAGGCTCAGCCCTGCCCAATGCTTAACCACATGCAGGGAAATCTTCAGTTTCTACACAGATTACAGATCTACACACACAGACATTATATACTCACATAAACAGTGTACACAGGATCAGAAAACAACAAGCTCCCATTCAATACCCCACATGGCTCCCCCCACACCAATTTCTGGGGCCAACACCCCCACCTAGGGGTGCAGCAGCGATCTGGCTGCTTCCCTCCAATTCAGCAACGTGACAATCAGTTTGGACATAACTATACTTCAGTTCACTACACCTAGAGTTTGCAAACACTTATGCAGCAAGAGAAATAGAAAGTCAAACTATGAAGCTATTTAAATTTATGTCATTTGCTACATTTTCACCAACACATAGCAACACTAGTCTAAAGTGGCCACTTAATAATACTGACACACCATTATTTTTGTGCAATGTGAGGTTTTATTGAATGTGAGTACAGGTATTGCCACCTGACCACTGAGAGAGTCCACATTTAATATTCAAAGGTCAGCATTTACAAAGTGATTCTATTTAATGAGTTTTTTTTCGTGTGTGTTTGTGTGTGTAGGAAGGGTGAATTCAACACCACCCTCATTACTGAATAATTAAGCAGGAGAAAATCAGGATTCTTATGTCCTGTAAATAATGTTTAATATTAGAGCTTTAAAATATACATAAAATAATTTATTACTTATTTTGAGGGTGTTCGTTGGAATCTCTTTTTGTGATATAGTTATTGGTGTGTCTGAATGTTGCACTCCCTATAGCAAAATAAATGTAATTACTAAAGACTAATCTGCTGATCTTCTATAGCATGACTATATTTTGTAAAAAAAGATCCCTCTGGTAGGGCTCTACATTCCAGTTTCCAAAAAAATAACGGAAGTAAAATAAATGAATCATTCGGTTACAGAAAAGACACTTATGTGGACAGATTACTAACATAACTTCATATTTTCTGCTGGGTACCCAGGAGGAACCAAGTTGTGAAAAACAGGGAAATATCTTTTTTAATGAATATTGTGCATGTCTGATTATGAGATGTTAGTTGTGATGGATTAGATCAAAAGGGGCTGTTAGAGGCCTCAAGAAGCACAAGCAAATCAATGCCATGTATAAGAACACCAGTGGAAACAATGAGGAAGCTGTTAATTGGGTAATACCCACTGCCTGGCTCCATCCCAATGACAGTGGTTGACTTGTCCCAATAATAAAGCTATGATCAAAGGAGGATACAAAACACGGCAGGACCGCTGGCCTAGAAAAGGGAGTGGGCATGAGTTAATGAGGGCTGCTCACAGAGCATCAGTGAGAACTGATAAGGAGACATTGCCACAAGCAGTGGCATAGGTGACATAGGTATCTCTGAACAAATCAGAACATCAACTGCTGAATTTATGATCCATAAATACACACATTTCTGACCTGCTAAATATCAAACTAACCCTAAGAATCTAAGCAGAGGCAGGCTCAAAAGAGGAGAAACCAAAGAGATCCAAGAGGCTATTCTGTTAACAAAGGTATTTTCATTGTGTTTTTGTGTTGCTGGATTAGATTATGGGATTGAAATTTACTGTATTAAGGAGCTACTGTATTTTCCTTTAAAATGCAGTATGCTATGTGGTGTTGTTGGCAGCAACTCAAAGTCAGGTTTCAAGCCTGAATTTATGTGACTTTACTTCTACTACTCTGTTTTATAATCATATGCTTTGCAACTTTGAGCCAGCATTTTTAATTATATTACTGTCGTATTATAATTTCCACATAAGCAATAGCATTAGAACTGTTGACGCATAATGCATGTATGAACTCATTACTAGAATGACTTAGATAGGGATTCCTCTTTTATGACAAGTGTGTGGCACAGAGACAAACTGCATTCTTGGAGTCAAATTCATCATTGACTTCCATGGAATCACACCAAGGATGAATGTAGTCCTCTTTCTATTAAATACTAAAAGCCACTGGACTAACCCTGAAGTTTTTCCTTAGTCCTTAAACACTTACTGCAGTACGGTTGAGATTTAAGAACACAAAATCCAGAAAGTTTAAAATCAAGGTTCTTAGGAGAATTTTATCTTCAAATGCATTGAGCATATACATAAAAAGTTCAGTCCTGGATCCAAGCAGTGCAGCAATAAGGAAAACAATATCCCTATACTGAAACCTAAATCTGCTCTGCACCAAGCTGAGGTTCCAGGACCGTGAACTGCATAGGAGAAACTATTCTTGCAACATGCTTAGGAGAAAGATCATACATCAGGGGCCTCATACTCCTGGGCTAGTAACAGCCTGAAACACTTCCCCCATCAGGCCTACTGGCCCACTAGGAGGATCTGAGGACTGATGCTGGCCCAAAAGTAAATTGGGTTTGAGACCCCACCCTGTCACATATGATCTCTGTCTGTCTTTCTGTAGGGGGCTGACGTGAGGATAGCTCTGTTTTTTTCCTGATTGTAAATTGAGAATCTTTCACCAGTGGGACAATAAGAGATTCTCTCTCTCATGTCTTATGACCCATTCTATTCTCTCAAACAGCACTAAGTTAGGAAGAACTATGCTTGTCTACGCTGGGACACTAGGCAAGCAATACCTCCATGGCAGAAGAAGATTTCTTAGACCAGGTCTGCACTAGACTTGGCAGCTCAGCTTAAGGTACACAACTCCAGCCACATAGAATATGTGGCTGGAGTTGGCTTACCTCAAGCCGAGCTTGACAACATCCCCACAGTGGGAGTATCAGATGCTGGTGGGGATGCCCTCTGAGCTCGATTTAGTAAGTCTGAACTAAACTCATTAAATCAAAGTCCAGAAGATCGATTACGGCAGCGGTGATCTTCCACAGAGTGAAGACATGCCCTTAGTCACAGGTTCTGCTCCTGGAAAGGGGTTGTTGTTGAACAGCTGTGATGGTGCAGAGTGGGAACCACTGCAAACATGAAGGCACAGGATCTAAATTAGCATTGGCTGATGTAGAACTCACAGAAAGGGGCTTTCATTAAAAAATACACACAAATATACAAAGCACTATTCATCAAATAAATATTGTACATGTTAACTATGCAGAGGTTGCGATGAATATTCAGTGCTTGTAATGATTTATTAATATTATCTGGTAGCTTAGTTATTGGGATAGTGTTTCTACAGCTTGTTTAATTAGTTGCAACTAGGAATCTGTCAGGCAGAAAGGGGAAGGTGGCTCAAGATGCACATCTCCCAGTTGACTTTTAAAAATCCTTAAAGGATAATGCTGGAACTATTATCTCAGAATTGGCTTGGTCCTGGCTGAGCCTGTGTGAGTGGTTTGACAAGAAGGGCCCAAGCCTTCCAACAATACTAAGAAAGTCTCCTGGCAGGTTTAGAATGACACTGTCTCCAGGATGCAAGGAGGAAACCACCTTGAAACCAGATGCAGACACAGGAATCCACCAAGGATAGGGGAGGAGGTATCTGGAGAAACTAGGCTTGCTTAGGTTACCATCATAGGATGGTAAAACTTTAGGTACAAATGGACATGTATAGGTTGCTTCCTGATCTAAAGCCCTTTTACTCTGAAGCCTTGTTCCACTGGCTAATAAACATATTTGTATTAAGAAAGCAGCTTGCTACGCTATTACTAGTCACTGGCACCTGAGAGGAAGAGATGCATATAGCCAGTCTTAGAGTGGAATAATGACTCAGAGACAGGTAAGGATGAGAGAACCATTGCCTGAAGGGTGAACCCAGAGAGACAAGAAAGGGGCCAAATGTAATGCTAACTTAGGCACAGTCACAAGATTAAATACATAGATCACAGTTTGGATGATGTGGTGGGAAGAATGATGCTAGTCATGAGGTGAAGGTGTAGAAATGCAGTATAGATCTTCCAAAAAAATGTAATCATAAATTTAAATTGCACAGTGCTAATATTCATATGACATGCAAAGTCAATTTTAAATGATAAAGATTTATCATGAATTTTCAGTAGTAGTAAATTATTTTCCTCTCTGTATGGAGAAAAGGATTAACTGTAATAAAGTCTAAAGACTGCTGAAATTTCATAAGGATATGTTAAATGGTAATATTTACCAGGATAACAAATACAGCCACTTTAATTTCCTCTTGTGAGACCAATTGACAATGTTTTATATAACATTCTCTTAAGTATTCCACATGAAGGTATTTTAAATAACAATAAAGTGTAGCTTAGAATATAATTTTAAATATTTATTGATATAATTAAGTTTTATTAATGTTTTTTATTATTTGCGTTAAACATTCACTAGGATTCACATCCCTTTTCATCTCTATTAGATGTGTCATAATTTGTTATGTATTTTCATGAAGTGATGAATATGAAATGCTTAAAAGCATTCTTTCCTTTTAGTTATAATGGTTTTGTGGGGACACTATTAATATTTAATTAAGCAGCTATGGTTGCTGGTTGAAATCTTTTCTACTGTGTTGCCTAGCATACAATATAAAGGCCATTCTTTATATACGGAAAATAATGTAATCTTCAGGATCTTTAAAATAATCTGCTAAATAATATTTTTCCTAGCAGTTTGTATTATAACTGTCCAGTATCATAGGAACCTCTCACATAAATTCATCTGTATGTTCTGATAATATGATATTGCAGTCACAGTATATCATATCTCTGCGGGCATGTCTACACTAGCCCCCTAGTTCGAACTAGGGTGGCTAATGTAGGCATTCGAACTTGCAAATGAAGCCCGGGATTTAAACATCCCAGGCTTCATTTGCATGTTCCCGGGCGGGCGCCATTTTTAAATCCCCTAAATTTGAACTGACTGCCCACGGTTACACGCGGCAGTCAGAAGTTAATCCGAACTAAATCCTTAGTTCGGAATAACTGTTACTCCTCCAGCAATGAGTTCTAACTAAGGGGATTTAAAAATGGCACCCGCCCGGGAACATGCAAATGAAGCCTGGGATGTTTAAATCCCGGGCTTCATTTGCAAGTTCGAATGCCTACATTAGCCATCCTAGTTCGAACTAGGGGGCTAGAGTAGACGTACCCTATGTGTCAAACACTACTTCTTATTATGGATGAACTCTGACTCCAAAACTTAATTAAAGTTTAGTTAAGTTTTACACTTAAGGGCTTGAACTCTTTGTTATGTATGAAAAAAATAGAATCACTCGTCACCAAATTACAGCATTTGTTCTTTGATGATAGAATGAATTCACTGAGAAATTATAACTAAATCTAAATTAAAACTGAATTACTAACACTCCAGGATTGTACTGGAGATGCCAGGAATTAAAGATTAATCTTTAATCAAAGATTTTGTCATATGATGAAACCTCCAGGAATACTAAAATTGGCCATCCTACGTAAACCTCAAAAAAGGCCGCAGAAGAGAGGAAGAAAGCAGGAATCATAGATCCTTTGCTGTCATTTTTAGTATATATGTAATGAGCTGAAGCATTTCATAAGCTTATAAGTTGACTAGCATGGCTATTTCATTACCTCAGCTTCATCATTCTTAGCTATACCCACAAGTAAGTCTCTAGCATTGTCAGAAAGCTGGTCAAGCAGTGTTCAGGAATATGCTCCTTTTAGTGGTAGAAGTACAATTCACACTTATGTTTAAAGAAATGCTCCCAGCTTTTCTTTAGGACAATGGTCTGGGATCAGAAGGATTATGGCTTAGAATGCCATTTATGATAAAATTCCAGGGTATGGAAGCATACGCTGTTTCTCTTCCCTAAACACATATTAAGGGAAAATATGCCACCAGTTTCATGACTTAGAATAATGCATTTCTAAGGTGCATATTCTGGCACTTTCTATGGTTTTTTAAAGACCTAAATAAAAGTGGCTCTGATACTGTTTATTTTGGGATGATCAGAGTCAGCAAGGCCATACAGGGAGATCCTAAATACTCTGGATATCACTGAGAACTCCCTAGGCTGGTTATTTTTGTAGTAAAGGTGGTTAGGGATGAGCCTTCATTCTACATGAATTCATTAACCAAAATCACTATGTGTAAGCAGGGAGACAAAGTAGGCTAGTACTAAACCCTGGAGGCTTTTCTGCTGCCGTATCCTTGCTGTAGGTGTGGAAGAAAGGCAGTTATCTCCTTCATAGGCCTCCCACACTAATCCCATTTACTCATGAGTCAATCACTGTTATGGAGGATAAAAATGTGGCCCTTCATTTGCAATCAGGAAGAAAATGAAAAATCCCATTCACTTAAATCTGAGAAAAAAGGTTTTTTCCTGATCTTTCAAGAAGTAGCTCTGCTTGTCAGAGAGAATTTATCTGCAATCCAATTCACAAAACTTTTAAGCACCGGCATAAATTGTTTAAATTGGTTTCCGCAGAGCCCACTGTATCCTGCTACAGTATGCTTTCTGACAGCAGGCTTAATTTGCTTGGAAATCAAAAGTACAATCCACATCCTTTCTGCAATGCAAAACATTGTGCATATTTAATGAGCTAACATTTTAAACCCTTACTGTGTAAACAGCACTCTTAAGGTTGATTGGGATATGATTTAAATGTAAATCTCCCCTCCCCCCCACCGTTCATATCTTTCAAAATACCATTAAATACATTTTACGGCAAATCAGTTTAATACATTCACTAGAAGAGGCAAGATAATTAAATATATTTTTCTTGTAAAATTGCATAAGACCATTTAATTTTATGAACACAGGTTGCAGTGTATATTTATGTGCATTATCCATTTTGGAAATTATCCATTTTGTCAAAATGTGACACGAAAACATTGATATGATATCTGATAATAAAGGGCTTGATCAGCCTCATCTTCCAGATGTCCTGTTTCTAATTTTGGAGTGGAAAACAAATGGAAAACAAAACAAAACAAGTCAAGGTTTCAGAATGTGTTTGTTCAGTGAGAGGTACATGTTAGCTTAATCTATTCTCAGAGCCCTCTTCATGGGAGGTATCAGACCAACTTTATTTTTCTTTGTTGAAGTTTATATCTCATCTTTACACTTGCCTAAGGTTTTACTCACTAAAAATGGTCATTTAAAAATACATCATCTAGGGTGTGTCTAGACTACAGGGTTTTGTCGACAAAAGTGGACTTTTGTCGACAAAACTATACCTGCATCCACACTACCGCTGAGTTCTGTCGACATAACGTCGACAGAACTCAGCAGTTTTGTCGACGTATGTAAACCTCATTCTACGAGGAATAACTCCTTTGTCGACGTAGTTCTGTCGACAAAACAGCAGTGTGGACGCAGGGGAAAAGTTATGTCGACATAAAAGGCCTCCAGGGAGAACCCCTGGTGGACACTCCTGCCACAGCTTGCAACTCTATTGTTCCTGCCTGTAGCCATCTTTAAAAGGCACAGGCACCCAGGAGCAGCACTCTGGCAGCAAGCGAGCTCCAGATCAGATCAGAACTGTACTGCTCAATTGTGGGTGAGCTATGTCAGAGGGACCAGCCCCCCCAAACCCCTCCGGCCCTTCCAGGGAATCATCCTCCCGGGAACCCCGGGGCTCGAAGCGCCGGGCACCCTCCTGGTCAGGGCCGGAGATAAAAGCCCTCCTGGGCCTCTGGGCTGAGGAGGAGTCCCTCCAGGCCATGCACTCCACCAAGAGGCGGAATGCCGACATCTTTGCCAGAATGGCAGAAGACCTGGCCAAACAAGGCCACCATCCCCGCACACTGGAGCAGGTTAGAGTGAAAGTTAAGGAGCTGAGGCAGGGGTATGTCTGGGCCCGTGAGCAGAGCTCCCGCTCTGGGGAAAAACCGTACTCTTGTGAATACTACAAGGACCTGGACAGGATCCTGGGGGCAGGGGATCCTCTGCCTCCTGAGAGACTGGTGGAGTCTGGGCTCGAGACCCCAGTTGTACAGCAGCTGGAACACCTGCTGGGGGACCAGGAGCTCCAGGAGGAGGCAGATGAGGAGGACGGCACCCAGGAGCCAGGCCTTGAGACACAGGAGGCCTCCCAGACCACCTCGGACCCCGGGGAGGGAACATCAGGTGAGTGCTGTGAAGGTCCAACACACACAGGGCAAGGCAGGGCAGGGCAGGAGGGAGCAAAGGGGACGGTGCAGTGCTCTAACATGTCATGCTGAGCAAGGGACGGGGGGAGGGAGAGGGCACACCCATGGCTGCCCTCAGGGAGGACCGTGCTACCCCCCTACATCCACATGGCTGCTAGGCACCGCTTGTTCCTGCAGGCAGGGATGCCACATGCAGGCATGGGCTGGAGACGCTGGGACAGCCTCACAGCTGCAGGCCTCTCAGCACTCAGTGGGAACCCCGACTGTGGCCTGACACTCATCCGTGTTGCTCAGCCATGGGGGATGCGTGGGGGCGGGGCGGTATGACACCTGCCAGGCCGCACCATGCCTTACTGAGACACACATGAGCAGCCTCTGACCCTAGCACAGGCACTGCCTGATGAGAAGAAGGAGGGCATGGCCTCTCAGGGAAAGGGTGAGCATGCATGACTGACGACTTTTCCCTCTTGTCCTCCACAGCTGGACCAGCTGACCAGGAGGGGGACGCCCCACCTGCCCGACCACCCAGATGGCCGCAGGGCACCCTTAGGCACTGGTGCACCTATCTAGAGTTGGTGCGCCAGCACATTGGAGTCCTTCACGAGATGAAGGACTCCATGGAAAGGAGGCTGGGAGGCAGATGCCGAGTGGTGCTGGCAGTTGCTGCTAGAATTTAGGCAGCAGCGCAGGGACATCTGCGCTGCCATCCAGGGGGCCATGGCCTTCCCCGGTCCTTTGCCTGCTCCTGCCCCTCCTCCTCAGCCTGCCCCCTCCTCAGCCCCATCCCCACCTCCTGCTCAGCCCCCTTCTGTGGCATCCCGCACACGCAGCCGGGCGCGACAAGGCCGCCAGAGCCCAAACAGCAGGAGCTCGGCCTCCAGGCAGCCCCCTCAGCCCTGAGCCTCTCTCCCCCCTTCCACGTTCACATTCCCCCTTCCCACCAGTGACACAAACTGAGAGAAGCATTTTTTTAAGCACTTTATTTTCTATAACAAGCATTCTTATTTTGTCTCTGAATCCAAGAGTTATTTATTTTCAATTGTTACAAAAAAACAGTTACATAAAGTGTACTGTATTTTTCAACATCACCTGTCTCCATTCTCAGTGAGTGGGGACTGAGTAGAATGGGTGAATGTGGGGCAGGGAGGGGTTGCAGGGAGGAAGGCACCAGGGGCATAGGGAAATCCCACATGTGGAAGGCCCTGGGAACAATCAGGGGCCTCCCTGTGAGAATTGCTCCCTCAGGGCTTCCCGAATGCACAGGCCCAGCTGGTGGGCTTGCCGGGTGGCAGCTGTCCGGGGCTGCCCAAACTGCCTCCCCTCCATCTCCATCTGTGTCCTCCACGCAGGGAGGAAGGTCTCCCCTTTCCTCTCTACGAGGTTGTGCAGCACACAGCGTGCTGCAACCACATCAGGGATGTTGTGTTCCCCCATGTCCAGCCGCATCAGCAGGCACCTAAACCTGCCCTTCAAACGGCCGAAGGCGCACTCCACCTGGAAGCGAGCCCTATTCAGGCAGGAGTTAAACAGTTCCCTGCTCACATCCAGGTGGTCGGTGTAGGGCTTCATGAGCCAGGGCATAAGGGGATAGGCCGCATCGGCCACAATGCACGTAGGCATCTGCACATCCCCGACAGCCAGGTTCCTCTCTGGGAAGAATGCCCCAGTCTGAAGCCTGCGGTACAGGTAGGAGTTCCTGAACACACAGGCATCGTGTGCACGGCCTGACCACCCGACACAAACATCCGTGAACTGTTCTCTGTGGTCGACCAGAGCCTGCAGCACCATAGAGAAGTAGCCCTTCCTATTGATGTACTGTGCTGCTCGATGGGGCGGGGCACGGATAGGGATGTGGGTCCCGTCCAGTGCTCCACCGCAGTTTGGGAACCCCAGCCCCACAAATCCAGCCAGGATGTTCTGCAGGTCTCCGAGGCGAATGGTCCTGTGGAGCAGCTCCGCATTGATGGCTGTCACCACCTGCAGAATGGGAGAAATAGAAACACACGGCACAGGACTTTAGAGGGATTGGCTCACCTGATGAGGAGTGCTCCCCTCCTTTGTCCCCCAGACAATCCCTTCCCTGGCCCTGCACCATGGCAGGGGGAGGCTGAGAGGGCTTCTGCCTGTGCCACCCTATCCCCAATTCCCTGTGCCTGGTCCTGATTGCCCCCTGGACTGTCCCCCGAGAGTGACTTACCTCCATCAAGACAGCCCCAACAGTAGACTTCTCCACACCAAACTGATGCCCCACAGAGCGGTAGCTGTCAGGGGTGGCCAGCTTCCAGAGCGCAATGGCAACGTGCTTCTCCAGGGGGATGGCAGGCCGCAAGTGGGTGTCCTGGTGTTGCAGGGCAGGGGCGAGCCAGGTACAGAGCTCCCGGAAGGTGGCCTTCCGCATCTGGAAATTTCTGAGCCACTGATCGTCGTCCCACTGCTGCAGCACTAGCCGGTCCCACCATTCCGAACTGGTGTCCAGCCTCCAAACCTGCCTCTCCAGGAAAAAGTTGGGGGGCAAGGGCAGCAGGGCTGCAGCTGGATCCTGAGCGAGGGGCTCAAAGCTGGCCTTAGGATCCAGCTCTTCTGCAAAGGTCAGCATGCTCTCCTGGGCATGAAGCAGTGCTTCCAGCAGCATGGTGTGGGGCCATCGCCTGCCCAGGGGCAGCTCAGGCTCCATGCCCAAAGAAGCCAAAATAACACACAAACAAAAGACCAAAACAAACAAACGCACACAAGAACAAAAATACAAACAAACAAAAAAACCAAAAAAGTCTAAAAGCAAGCAAACAAACCAGCAAACACACACAGAAGCAAACAAACACACAAACACACAAACACACAAACAGACAAACCAGATAATACACAGCTGTGGTGTCCAACAAAGCAAGGCAACCAGAGCCAGGAAAACTGCAGCAGCTTTGCTTTCCCTGTAAAGGTTGGCAAGCTAGAAGCAGGAGCAGAGGAACAGCTATCCAGGAGTATCCCTTTAAGCACGCGTCTCTGCAGAGAGCATGCAGCAGTGCCAGGGCTTTATGACCTTTCAGAAGCACTTCCGGGTGCCTCCTTCTGTCGACAGAGCGTCCTGCAGTCTGGACGCTCTTATGTCGACAAAGCTGATCGCTTTGTCGACAAAGCGATGTAGTCTGGACGCTCTATGTCGACATAAGTTTTGTCGACAGATTCTGTCGACAAAACTTCTGTCGACAAAACCCTGTAGTCTAGACGTACCCTTAGATATAGATGAAATGTATCCCTGTGCTCTACTGTATTTGAGAGCCTAAGTGGGACTTAAATGATGTATGTGGCTTGTGTTAGCCTCTGCACCATGGGATGAATTTTAACCAATGCTTTTCTCTGACTTCTAGATTTCCCTCTGTGAGGGATGAGCCATGAGACATGGTTGCTTAGAGCCCAATACTGGGATGAAAAGCCTAAAAATATCTGTTTTTTTAATCTAGTTCTTGATCTGGTGGATGCTGCTTTGGTAGGTGCAGAGCATTCTCCCTAACAGGAAATCAAACAGATATTGTATATATGTAAGAGCTGTAGGACTGTGGGGACTATGCTTTTAAGGTTGAGCTTCCCAGACAGAGTTTGAGCAAGGTGTTTGAAGCTCTTGTGGTTGTGCACAGCTAGTTGGAATCGGGCACGGATAAAGGATATCTCCTTAAGCACTTAGTGATCCCTGTAAACCATCAGGTACCAGGAATAAAAAAGAACTGAGAGAAGGTCTCACGTGGAAGAATGGAGCAGTTAAAAGCCCCATTAGAGCTGGCACTCAGAAAATGTGGAAAACAAATGGATAACGTTTAAACAACTGACAAGAAAAGACACCTAAGGCAGAAAGATATTTAGAGCACAAATATTTAGATTCTCCTAAAAATAGGTCATGGAACCAAACACATTGTGGCAATCAGCACAAGATAAGACAATGCTCAGCATATGGTAACAGATGCAAGAAACGTAATGGATGATATCTCCTTGCTAGGGTTTGCAAACACCATTCACCTGTGCACAGTATGGACAAAGAGGATAATGACTAAACCAGTAGCACAAAGGAATTATTCAAAGGATCCATGGACAGCACTGTTGCAGATGACAATTGGACTATCACCCTGGGGGCATTTACTAAACTTTAAGTTGGACACTGAGCACAAGCTAGAAGGTGCCAGAAAAGTGTTCTAAAAGAAAAGATATATGCATTTGTGGGTAAATGGGTGAAACTCAAAACTTACACTGGTAAGCTTAACAGTCCAATGGCATATGTTGAGTAAATATATAGCTCCAGGGCAAAGAACATCCATTATTGGGTTTAAAAGTATGTCAAGCCCTTGGTTTTATCCGGAGGGTGCACTTTTTGGAGGGGCAGAGACAAACAAGAGTTTGAGGATTTCTTCCAGAGGAAGAATAAGGATGTTAAGAGGCAGGTACAATTTGTACTGACTACACCATTAGTCAATAAAGGAAGGCGCTCAGTCCTGGCTCGTGCTAAGTCTGGGAGCTATCCCCGCTGCGGCTCTGCAGTTTAAATGCAGTAGAAGCTGGGCTCACAGGTAGATTCTGGACCCAGTGTGAGCTGAGACTGAGCAAGCCCAGATCCGTCCCAGCTCGCGCCGAGTTTGGGACTACTGCAGCTCTGCATTTTAAATGTAGTAAGAGTTGCTTGGCTATTCCTACATTTAAAATGCAGAGCGGCAGCGCAGGTATGAGCTGGAACTGGTATGAGCTGGAACTAAGCTGAGCTTGCTCAGTCCTGGCTTATGCCAGGACCAGCAGCGCCCCCTGTCTGTGGTGGGTCCCAGTGGGCAGCTGGGACCCACCATAGACGGGATGCTTCCCAGCAGCAGCCTTTATCCATGGTAGCCCAGGCTGGCTGCAAACACAGGCTGCTCTGGCAGCAGGCCCTGTCTGCGGGGGGGTCCCAGCTCCCACCATGGGCAGAGGCTGCCTCTAGGCAGCAGCATGGGGGCAACTCCCCCTAGCACAGCAAGTAGTTGAGTAGTCGACTCGACTAATTGCTTATATCCCAAGTACAGAATAGAGCTTAAAGAGTCAAACCACCTCATAATTCATACCCCTATGAAAGGCTCCTTAAGGCAGAAGATACAAGAAGAGCTGGATAAGCTCATTGTTTTGCGAATTAGTGTGTAGGAAAATCAAGCATGGGTACACTCAATTGTTGGAGGAAAACAAAGATCGACCCCCTCACTTATGCACTGACACAAAAAATGGACTAAAATTATAAAAGGAGATTAACTTCCACTAACTACAAGAGATTAATGTGGATGATGCCAAATATTTTTCTACACTTGCTGTGTCAGCAGGTTTCTGGGAGAGTTCTGGGGCAGGGGGAACACATGTATTTATGCAAGTTTTACACCCCTTTTGGGAAACACTGTTTCCACAGATTACCATCTGAGCTGTGTGGAAAAAAAATAATTTTTTAATAATTTTTTATTGCTAACATTTACACAGATGACTTTTTGATCCTGGAAAAAACAGTAGAAGGATAAGAGGCTTCAAATAGCTTTGAAAGGACTAGAACTGCTAGGATAAAATTAAACAAACAAAATGTACATCTCATGTAATGGGAATAAACCTACCTGAGAGATACATTAACACAGCAAAGTGTTCACACAGATCACAGCAAGGGGAAGGACAACACCAACATGCCTTGCATGAGAGACAAGAAAAGGTACAAATGTTCTTTGGAATGGTTATGTTGGAAATGTGTATCTTTACTGAGGTTCTAAAAGCATCAATCAGAACACTATTATAAAGAAAGTCCAGTGGACAAATGGGATGCAAATATTCAGGAGTCTGAGAAACTGAAGGAGTTAATTCAAGAGGATGCAATCCTGAAGTGCTATGACAGTAACCACAAAACTAAGTTGTCAACAGACAACTCTAAGAAAGAAGTACACTAAACTGTCTGTGCAAATAGGTTTTAAAGCCTGTTTGCTAGTTCCAAAGTAGATTTTGTAGATTTAATGAATGCCCCTAGAGATTTTTCACCTTAGATCCTGTGTACATAAGACAGGCCTTGAAAATCTCCTTAAGGGAAGAGAGATTTATGGTGGGATAAATACATAATACAAAATAATGTACTATATAGTTTACTATTATAAAGTTCTTAAATAAAATGCAAAAGTTAAATGGTGCCTTAATTTCCAGCAGGAGAAATAGAACTCTTAACAAGAATTTTTTGTTTTTCTCTGATTCTATCAGCTTTAATGAAACCTCATCACTTTTGGGCCCATAGACTTTTGAAATGAGTTTGGTGAGATGATGCCATGAAGCTTAAGAATATGAATAGAACAGAAATGAAAGCAGATGTTAGCTGTGCAAGACAAGCTTTGATGCAGAAGTCAAAATTCACTCAAATGTCTTGTGAATTTATGTGAAAATTTATAACAAATATAAATTACCTTTGAAAGCAATTGATCGCGTAAAGATTTAATTTTCCCTTATTTAGATTCACCTTTCATTTGCATGTGCTCCCATCAGCCTCCCACAATAATGGATGCCACCAAGGCTTCAGGTAAGCTGACTCCAGCTATGCATTTTACATAGATGGAGTCGGCTTCTGTAAGCTGACTCTAGCAATGCATTTTATGTCGCTAGAGTTGCATACCTTAAGCTGATGTGTCTGGTCTAGAGTAGACCATGCCTTAAGTGCCACCAAACTCCTTGTTGTTTTTGTTGAAGCAGACTAACACAGCTCCCTCTCCAAAACCTTTATTTATTGCATCACTTTCATTTAAACTGTAACTGTAATATTTATTGTTTTATTTTATTTCACATCTCTCCCCTTTTGTTGCAACCTCACTTTCAAATAAATATTATTTTTGTTTTTGAAGGATTTACTGTTTGCTACCTATTCTTGAATAGAGGACTGTATCTGTTTCCTTCAAGGGAAAGCCATCTAGCCTTAAGCTAGTGGCTTTTCCCTGGAAAATCCATAGGGCTGATCACAATCTTAATACTAGAGCAGATGAATTCAAAATAAGGTTTCAGACTAAAAAGTAGTGGTTTTAGGTAGGCTCACGGGATAAATGTAATTGGTTTAAATTCTTCAAGTAACAGACTGGCCTCCTCAGATTTTCCTTAGCTTTCTGCAGTCATGCCCACAACCTTCTTCCTCACTTCTCCTATCATCAGGCAAGGGCCTCTTGTTATTAGTTGTGTCTGCTCAACCACTCTCTCCGCCTCTCACAGCTGATACATGAGAAATATTAACTAAAAGTTAACTAGATGAGAAATATTAACTAAATATTAACATACAGTGAAGTAGGACAAAATTGTGCCAGTCATAAAATAGCTGATAGACATTCTACATTTTTTTCAGATATAATGCAAGGCACTTGATTAAAACAAGATAGCAGGAACATAATTCAAGAATACATTAAAATAAGAACTGTAAATCTCAAACTGTACATACATAGCACTGCATATGAGTCTAGAAAACTGGAAGATATAGTGGTTATTTATTAACTTTTATATTGTGGTAGAGCCTAAATATCACAAACAAGGTGGGACACACTGTGCTTGATGCTCTACAAAGATAAACTACATGACAGTCCCTGCTTAAAGAATTTACAATCTATAAAACAAGATGTGAGGTGGAATAGACAGACATATGGATCAGTGAGAAAACCACAAGAAAATCACAATGGGCCTAATTCTCTTTGCACTGAAGTCAATAAGGCTAGGTCTACACTAGACCTGAAAGGTTGGCTTAAGATACGCAACTCAAGCAACGCAGAATATGTAGCTAGAGTCAGATTACCTTAAACCAAGCTTGGCAGTGTCCACCTAGTGGGAGGCAACTACAAAGAGTACAGGCACTGCCTGGAGCTGGCCTCAATGTTCAATTCATAAGGCTATCCTAAATTCACTAAATCAAATGCCCAAATGTCAATTTCCAGTGTGGCGAGTGTAGACGTGCCCGAGAGTTTTGCCACTGACTACAGTGGAAGAAAGGTCATACACAAAGTTATTAAAAGGGCCTCTTACCCCCTTTTGATTCACAATCATAGTCAGATATAAAAAAGACATTTATTTTGAGCTGCAAGGTGCTCTCTGAAATGCTAAGTTTGGATCCACAATGTGCAAACGCCAAGACATTTTGTGTGTGTGTGTGAGGATATTATTTGGATAAAACAATGATTGTCACCTTCTTTTACCCCCTTCCTGAGTAAACATCCTTCTTCCCAAGGCTCTATCATATGCATATTGATTCATTTTAAAGGAAAACTATAGAAGAAGCTTACTCAAATACAAGTGTTTTACTCCGGGGAATATAATGAATTTGATCACAGATATACTATTTTATCATAACATATGCATAGTCAGTGATGACAGAATTAATTCATGGTTCCCTGAGAAATACACCCAAGAGTGCTCAAGCTAATTCTGCTTCACAAATTTATTCTTGCCTGACAAGAATGAATTAACTGATCTTATATTATTTGGAAACCAAAATATCAATTATATTTAGGGTGCCTCCCTTACTGACAGAAAGTACCACATGCAATCTTAGGAATCCAATATATTTGATTTGTACATTTGATATTTTAAGAGTACACTTTTCCTATTGACAAAGCAAGGATTTATACAGATAGTTAATCATTAATTGAGTTATATGTATAAATCCCCTTCATAGCACAGAACTCCACAATTTATACAGGTTTGATATCACTATTTTATTTAATATATAAAGGATTTTTTTTTTTAAAAAAAACCCTTTTTCTCCAGCAAATATGGGGCAATAGCTTTGCTTTAAATAAACTTACAAGAACTTGTCTGAAAGGCAGTTTTCTATCCTGTCCACATTATTACATAAGATGGTCTGGGTGGAACCATATTTTAGAAGAAAGGTTGAATAATAGTTTGTTGCTGAGTGATTTCAAACTCCATAGGCTCCATTCTATTTGGAAAGTCAGTGCTTCAGACTTGTATTGTGCAGTGGTCCACTGCATACCAGGTCTCCTGGGGTATGATCTTTGACACAGCAGGCAGCCATAAATAGGATTTAGCCATGCCAACTTAACAGGTTGCTAGCTAGGCAGTGTTCCTTTTCATATCACACACACAAAAAATGATTCATTTCTTCCTTCAGGCTGGAGCTGTTGATTCATGCCTTGGGCAAAGAAAGAGAAGGTAGGCAGAGGGAAGAGAATTCACAGATCTGTCATTTTGCACCTGCTCCTGTTCCTTCCTCTACTCCAAACAAAGAAAAAAGTTTGTGGTTGCTGTCAATGAAACAATATGAGCAATAAAATGAACTTTCATCCAAAGTGTACTTAAATGGCAATTATTTCAGGTCACTGGTGTTATCATTGTACCGTTCACTCTAAAGAGACAAATGCGAGCGACAGGTCTGTTGCAACTCTCTATTGTTTTGTATGCATTCAGGGTGGAAGTCTTATATTTCTTTGGACACTTTGTTAATTCATGTAGCACAAACATGCCTTCTTAATTAAAAAAATTCACTGTTTATTACACCAAACCCTGCTGAGTTCCACTATCCGATTAAAAAGAACATTTATTGTTGCTTTTTGTAGATTAAATCCTAGCTTTGTCAAACAACAGAAAATCCATGTTGTGCAGCACATTCACTTTCTTTACTGGCACATTTTCTATTTTCTATGCTCTGGTCCCATTTTTTCCAACAATCAAGTTTCTTCATACAAGACCTAATACAGCTCTATTCAAAGCAATGTCAGTCTTTCCATGCTTTATGGATCAGGCCTTAAATGATGTGTACAGTAAGTAATACAGTGACAATCTACATGTTGAGTATCTCTACTGTTTTCCTAAGCAGGACATTGATTATCTCTCTAGCTAGACACCAAATACCAGACTCTCTCCCTTGAAATACAACATGCAATTTATTGTCAGTACACAATGTATTTTTGTTTTGATCTTTGAAAGACAGAAAACTGAGCAAAATCTCAAAGGAAAACTATTAAGCTTAAATAATGTTCTATTATCATTTCATCCCTTGCTATACAAAAGATTTTTGGAGATGAAGTTAACATCACTTCCTCATCCACTACCCTATCAATGACCAAAGCTATCAAAACTATTGTGGCAGTGACTTATGAAAAGCACTGACCAACACGCATAACTAAATGTCAAATAACAAGAAGCCATTCACTTCATAAGAACGGCCGTACTGGGTCAGACCAAAGTTCCATCTAGCCCAGTATCCTGTCTACCGACAGTGGCCAGCACCAGGTGCCCCAGAGAGAGTGGATCAAAGACAATGATCAAGCGATTTGTCTCCTGCCATCCCTCTCCAGCCTCTGACAAACAGAGGCCAAGGACACCATTTTATCCCCTGGCTAATAGCCTTTTATGGACCTAACCTCCATGAAATTATCTAGCTTCTCTTAAAACTCTATTATAGTCCTAGCCTTCACAGCCTTCTCTGGCAAGGAGTTCCACAGGTTGACTACACGCTGTGTGAAGAAGAACTTTCTTTTATTAGTTTTAAACCTGCTCCTCATTAATTTCATTTGGTTCTTCTATTTAGGGAACTAATAAATAACTTTTCTTTATCTGCCCTCTCCACACTACTTATGATTTTATGTCAATACTGAAGTGGAAGTGGCTTTGTAGCCTACAGATGAAGTGTCTATTCCCTATGGGTATGTCTACACTACAGCGTTATTTCGAAATATCTTATTTTGAAATAGCTTATTTCAAAATAACGTGTCTACACACAAAATGCATTTTGAAATAGCGTTTTGCTACTTCGAAATAGCGCGTCCACACTGATAGGACACTGAATTGAATTTAAGGCCGTCCGGAACTGATTCTGGCAGGGCATCAGGTCAGGAGTTACCTTGTGTGGCTGCTACCTAAGGCTATCTGAGACCTGAGCTTAAATGGAACCCCCCAGACAGCCAGTTCTAAGGTTTCCCTGCTTGCTTGCCTACCTCGCTGAGGGACAGCAAAGCATTTTTTTCTCTGTGTGCTCTGGTTGCCCTCCCTCAGGACACCACAGCACTCTGCAGCACGGAGCCAGAGCTGCCCCTGGGCACTCCGTTGCTTCTCCTGGACGTTTTGCTGTGAGCCTGGCAGCACGTTCTGCAGGAAGTAACAGTCTGCCTGGTGTGCCCCACTGGGGGCTTGTGCTTCATTCCTCCCTCATGTCCTTTCACTTATCCCTCCCTAACCCCACTTCCTGCTGTACAATAAAATACACGTGTTCATTACAACAAAGCCTCTTTATTGAATAAAACAGAGGGGGAGAATGAAACTGAGGTGAGACTGGGGAAAGAAGGTGGGAGAGAGGAGGAGGGAGGGTGGGAGAAGGGAGGGTGAAACCTGGGAGGACGGAGTTGGCAGGGGGAGGCAAGGGGAGGAGAAGCTCTGGGCTCAGAGTTGGGGGTCTCGCCAGCCCAACTATCTCCCGGCACTATGGGTGCGGGGGGCCTCGGCATCCCTGGGGGCATGGGGAGGGTGGGGAGGAAGAAGCAGGAGAGGGAGAAGGAGTGGGAGCAGGAGCGGTAGCTGGGGAGGCAGCAGGGACTGGAGCAGCAGGGGGCAGCAAGCTTTGCCTCAGGGTTGATGACCACCGGAGGGGCACAGATTGTCCTGCCCCCCAGGATGCAGTCCATGGCATTAAAATAGGGGCAGGGATCCAGGTCTGCCCCTGGTTGGGAACTTCCCCCTGTGGCCCTGGCATACACCTGCTGCAGCTCCTTTATTTTCATGCGAACCTGCTCCTGGGTTCACTTGTGAGCCTTGGTGGCCAGGCTGGCAGCCATCCGCCTGTAGACGGTTGCTTTCCTCCATCTAGTGCGGAGATCGTGGACGTTGGAGCATCCCCCCCAAACCTGAATTAGGTCCCTGATCTCCGCACTGGACCACGCAGGTATCTACCTTTTCCAGCCCCTGCCAGGCTCCAGGGAGCTGGCAGACTGGTCCTGGAGAGCGGTGGAGGGCTGGCTGGCACTGGCTGCCTGGCTCATGCTGGGGCCACTGGGTCAGGTGCAGCGACTGCTGGCTCTGGGCTGGCAGGCTTGGAGCTGGCACAGGCACTGTGGCCAGGGTCTACCCCTTTAAGGGCTCCAGGGAGAAGGGGAGGGAGAGGAGTTTTCTTGGTTGTGCCCAGAGTGGCCACTAGAGCACCCTGGGAAGGGCTGGAGGCCCCCTATTTCAAAATAAGCATCTACACAGCACTTATTTAAAAATAGCAATTTCTAAATTGGGGCTATTCCTCATGGAATGAGGTTTACCAATTTCGAAATAAGCCCTCTGCTATTTTGATTTAATTTCAAAATAGCGGTTTGGCAGTGTAGATGCTGGTGAAATTATTTCAAAATAACGGCTATTATTTTGAAATAACTTTGCGGTGTAGATATACCCTATTATAATGGTGTTTTGTCAAATCCTCTGGTGGATTGTGTAAATGAACATCACTCTTAGTTTTGCTTCAAACTAAAGAATTGAGAAAAAACAGAACAGGGAACAATCATGTAATAGCAGGTGAGTGGACAATGTAACTTATTGAGTCTCTTCTATCTCTAAGACTATATTTGGAACAATTGCTGTATAACAAGGTGTTCATGAAACACCTTTGTGTTATTGCAATTGGAGTTTTCAAAAATCTTATATTTTCTCTTACTCACAATGACGGTTCTCTATTTTAAGGCATAACTCAATATTTCCTCTGAGAGAGAGGAATGAATATACTGGTGTATTATATATTCTAGGCCAGGCTGTAGTCCTGCTACAGCAGCTGCACCAGGTAGTAAGGGATCATAAGGCACTTCTTTATTACATTTTGACAACTATCACCACTCAGCATGGGATGAGAAGCGGGCCCCAGAGAGCCCTTATTTTATCTTCATACACATGTGGTAGGCATAATATATGGGAAGGATCTGGGAAGAGGCAGAGTTTTGGCTCCGTCCTGTTCACTCACTATGCCAGGCAAACATAACTGCACCAGAGTGTCAGCAGACATATGCTGTGCTGCATATAGACACAGAACAGTTTATTTTCTTCCAGGAGCCCCTGGGAGAATAGGAGGGTTATAACCACTAAGTTACAATCTTGCTCCCAGGCTGCTTCAGGTGCACAGCCGCAATGCACTGCTCATGGTGAATCATAAACTCATGATCTAGTCCTTTATTAGCATTTCCTGTTTGATGTGCTGAGAAAAGGGGAACTGAAATTTATTCCTTCAGTGGCCTCTGGAAAAAAATATCCAAGCCATTACAGTATCCTACGTGTTTTCGGCAGTTGTCACACACTAGCTTGGATTGTACAAGAGTTTGCTTTCTTATCTATCTGCAAAGAATGCAAGATGGAAACTATTTCTAACATAAGCAACTCTCAGAAATGCCAGGTTTTATGTTACAGCACTGCCATGAAATGTGGTAGGAACCATACAATCAATAGCAAAATGGTACTCGCACAAAGTCTACATTATAAGAAGATGCACAAACAGAAGAACAGAGGAAAGGGACATAACATGTACATCATGAGCTCAGAGTAATGACTGGTGTTCATTTTGTCAGTTCCACAATTGTCTTTCTTCATTTTAATGAAACAGGTACGAGGGCTGAAATAATTAGGTGCTGAGGCTCAAGCAATTTCTTTACATTCATAATTGAGGCAGCAAGCCCAAAGATGGTGGGGATATGATTTGCCAACCCCAGAGGTGTATCATTTGCCAAGCCCAGAGGTGTTAGGTCTCAGCCCTGGCAAGCCCTGGAACAAATTAAGCACTGATATACAGTATTCTCAATTTTTCCTCTGCCTCTCAACCTAGGCATTTTTACAGCAGTTGGTGAATTCCTTGCAGATGTTGTGTAGGAGTGGACATTTAGGAAAAAATTGAATGAGGAGAGGTTGGTGGCACTGCCACTGATGTCTTCAGGGATCGTTATATCTTTTGATAATATATTTATAGAAAATTATAGCATTTTTATAAAAGAGTATTTTTATATCAACAAAATTAACTTTTCCCTGGTTTGATGTGTATCCTTCACATTAGGGGCAAAGTTATTTCCCTTTGATGTAGCTTTGCTGAACTAAGCCTTGGTCTACACTAGGGAGTTATTTCAAAATAACAACACCCCTTTTTTTGAAATAATAAGTGGAGTGTCCACACTACCAAGCCTGTTTGAAATAAGGGGCCGTTTATTTCAACATGTGTACTCCTGCTTTCCTCAGGGAATAATGCTCATTTCAAAACAGCTATTTCAAAATAGCATTAGTGTGCGTTCTCTGCTGCTGCTTTTTTGAAATAACTACTCCCCAGAGTAATTTGAAGTAATTCCTCCCCACCGCTTCCTGGGGCTCTAAGTTGAAGTAGCATGTCCACATTAACAGAGCCTGCCTTGGACTAATTTCGAGGCTCCCCCGTAGTGGGAACACACTATTTTGATTTTGTTATTTTGGGACAGTCATAGCCTACAAGTGCAGAGGTTGAAAATGGGATGAGGGTGGGGAGATGGTCTTCTGCTTGAATCAAGACATTTGGTAATGATTTTGGGGGGAAGGGAAGGAACCCAATGTTGTGAAAAGACGTTGTGAGAAGTGAAATGCAAGACTTTGGATTAAAGAGTAAGATGATTTTGAAGCTATGTTTCCTTGGGAACAGTGCAAGCTAGAGCCTCTGGTAAATTTGTTCTGTACATGTTATCTTAGGCAGTTAAGGGAGGGGGACTTCTTTTAGTACCATAAGACTGATATGAGTCCCCTTGGAAAGGGCTTGAAGCAGGCTTCATGGGGGATGTGCCAGGACACTTGCATGATTATATTTCAAACAAAGTTTTGGTCTTAATGGCTTAAGGTAAGAAAGAAAAAGATTCTTTTAACAGAATTTTTTTAAGTGTTGCTGATATCTAGAACTCTGATCTTAATGATTTCTTAAAAAATCTTGTGTTACTAATTAATACATAGTAAACTGTTGCATTAAGGCCAGATCTTTGCTATCTGGTAGAGTTCTGGCTCTTATGAGTCAGAAGTAGCAAGTACTATGAGTGATGCTAGCTGTTTTGTAGGATGAAACCTTATTTGAAAGCTCTTTGGAACACACAACTGTCTATTAGAAAGGATGATGATAT
This sequence comes from Pelodiscus sinensis, assembly GCF_049634645.1. Classification (NCBI taxonomy): domain Eukaryota; kingdom Metazoa; phylum Chordata; order Testudines; family Trionychidae; genus Pelodiscus; species Pelodiscus sinensis. The sequence goes on along the minus strand of NC_134713.1, from coordinate 88,807,879 downwards.
ATATACTCCAAGGTCTCAGAGGGGTAGTCTGTAATTAAAAAAACCAACCCTTAAGTTAATGGTCATGTAGCACTTTAGAGACCGACGAAAATATTTAAATAGTATCATGAGCTTTCATGGGTATAACCTACTTCTTCAGCAAAGGATAGTGTTAATTTTCTTTTTATTTGATTTCACATTAAATAATCATAAGTATTGTTCTTTGTTAATTATCCCTTGTTTTAATATTATCTTTTCTTTCACACCTATGGATTATTTAAAATATATAAATATATCTATAGTTTTTGTTTCCACTAGTGAGTGCACATCCACTCACTACCTCAATATTGGTGTGCACATAAGAAATTTCAACCCTCCCAAGGATGGAAAATCTTAGAGGCAACACTGGTGCAGTCCCCCTGTTCCTCTCCTCTCCTCTCCTCCATTTATAATCCTTCCACTTCCATATATTCATTTAACACTCAAGTCTAGGCCTGATGCCAGCCCCAGATTCCTGAGTCATGGCAAATAGTGGAGGACATGGCTTTACGGCTGGGATTTGGCTTTACGGCTGGGATTTGCTCCTTCCATACTGCAAGAGTCAGGACACCTCATCTTTGTTCCCTATATAGAGATACAATTTAACTTAACATTGCATTAGCAAGAAATTTTGCATTCAATTTTCTAATATTTGTATGAGTTTTACTATTAAATAATCTGAGAAATAATTGGCCTGCATATTTTACTATCTCTTTTGCTATGGTATGATTCCAAAACTGAGACAATCACTTTGTATTGCAGTTAGTATCAGGATTCAATTCTGTTTTTTGTTGTGCAACTAGAACTTCAGGTAGGTCTAAACAGCATTGATTCGTATTGACCTGTCTTCCTAACTTTTGCATTTTAAGTTACTGAATTTAAAGTCATTTTCCATTAAAAATAATCTCATGATTAAAGCAGAGTATGGACTGTGTTATTTGTTTGTAAAATATAATGTATAGACTCATATTTGTTAGCACACAGCCATCTGACCTATTATGGTTCTTTTGTTCTGCTATTTCATTTGTAGAGTTTCCTTCAAAAACATTTAATTGATAGACAAGAAGAGATAGAGGCAGAAGAACAGTGTAAATGCCACTAATGACCGAGCACATCCTGTTGAGCTTTCTTTCTGATCATGTAATCCCTTCAATATACTGTATATTCTCTGGAGGAAAACAGGTAGTCATCTGACTAAAGCGAGTTTATCTAATAATTCTGCCACCATGAATACACATGAATTTAGCTGGAAATTAATCCTTTTGAGATAGCAATATCATGTAATAAAATGACAGATTCCAGAATTCTATAAAAAGATTGACACAGTGCCTATGTTTAGGTTTTTATATCCTGTCCATCAGCATTGTGAATGAATATCTCCAAAAATATCAACTCAATGAAAATAAGTTGTGATTCAGGGCTATGGCACATTTTAATAATTGCTAAAGAATGGCTGAAATATTTACTTCCTTTTCAATTCCAACTTCCTCCTTTTCTTTTCAGTTTTTTTGTGGGTAAGCAGTTGTTTTATCAGCCACTATCAATTCTTGACTAGCCCTCAACAAAGCAAAATGCCCTTGAAAAGGACTTATTTATTTATATTAAAACTACTTCCATATTAAATTTACTTCTGCATTTTCTACTATTCTGGGCCTCAAGGCATGAGTCTCTACCTGCATACAGTGCTAGGTGAGGATGACACTTTGTGCCATTTTCTCTCTCTCGGAATTTATACACCTTCTCCTCCCTTAGTATAAAACTTCTTAACAAATAAGATAGTCCAGAGCAACAGTTTACAGAATAATAAATCTAGTAAAAACCCAGCTTTCAATATGGAAATAAACTGTCACTTCTTTAGTTCAAAATGCACAGAATTGCTTGTAGCATGAGCCACAATAAGAATCAATATATGTTCTCTATACCTGAACACAGAGATAAGCTGGAAAAAGACACAATAAGGGAATTTCCTTTTTAAATCAGAGAGGCCACTGAGTCAGTAATAATTAAAAGGAAGAAGGGAAGGAATGGACTTGCTAATACATACACAATTCTTTATGATAAATTGTGGTGCAATACAACAGATTCTTATTTTAAAAGAGAAAACTCAGACCAGCAATGCTTCTATAGCAACCACTTAATCAAGGTCTGTGATCAATAAATGAAATTTATAACATTAGAAAAAGACTATCCTTTTCTGAAAATGAACAATATGCTATGACATGGGAACAATTTGTCAATAGGCCATGTGAAATAATGGTTATTTGCCAGCAGGATAATTCCTAATTTATTTCTCTAATAACCCAGTCACTGAGTAGCTATAATACTTATTGATTGTGATTCTTCCAGATCAATAGCACATTGTCAAAACAACCTATCAGTTGTTCCATCAGAAAAAGAAATCTGATAAAACAGTACAGCTTGTGTGGCATAAGCAGCAAGCCCTTCCTAATAAGTGGTCATTATGTAATATTACCAACAAAGTGAATACTCCCTGTGCTATTAATCTATACTTTCTAAAGTTCTTTCTTGACTGAGGATGGGAAATCTTATTTATGGAGTTGAAAAGACTTTCACTAACAAGAACCTGTTGCAGGATGATCACACACATTTTATTGCCAAAACACAAGGAGGAGCTGTGACTATCTCCTTTTGGCTTATCTACTATTTATATTCTCCAAGGCAAGAAACCATCAGTGTGGCTCAGGGAGAAAAGTGATTGTGCAAAAGTGGTATAGTTTGTACATCTTAATTCTCAGGCTGCTGCCAGGGACAGACTCCTGGCTAAATCAGAGCAGCCCTGTATTGCCAGTGTCAAACAGGGGTCAGATGTCCAGAAATCATGAGATTACTTTTAAAATCATAAGATTAAAATAATAATAATAAAATTACATTATGTTTCATTAGCTTTTGGTTTCCAAGCATTTACGGCACAATCATTGTATGTTTTCAAGCTTTTCTAGGCAACTAGAAATTTGGTTTCTTAACAAAAATAAAAACTGAGATTTTCATATATTCATGACTTTAGGAGATTTTCCTACTTTGTCTTCATTCCAGCAGCTAACATTTTAAAGACCTCGAATATCATGAGGCCTGTGATAAAATTGAGAGAGTTAGCAACACTGACATAGCTAGCAGCTTCAAGAGGCTGAAACTGCCTCGGGAAAGGCACAGAATAGGTCTTTAAATGGGAACTGGTCACCAAAGCATCTCAGGTTTCTAGGAAAATCCCAGCCCCTAAAGATTGAATTAAAACAAGTCTCTCCATTCCACTGCAGTCGGTTTTAGATCAGCCCTTAAATTCTAATAATTCTTTTAACAGTTTTCAGAATGAAAAGCAATAAAACAAGACAAAAATATTTAGGGTAAGTCTAAATGGCAATGTGTAGAGTACAGACACCCTACTAGCATTGGTATAAACAACAGTATGTAGGTAAATAGACTAGACTGTCCCACATGCCTGAATTCTTACCCTCTATTATACCCAAGCAATTTCTCCCATATTTTTACACTGCTACTTTTCTCAGAATAGTGTCCTGCTTCTAGAACAGTGAAATTCTCCAGCGATGGTGAATTGCGCTGGCAGAAGGGAGGCAGTGCAGAAAGGGTCTGGCAGTTCCTCTCTGGAGAAGCCTTTCCCCATTGCTTCCCTCCACTGAAGTTCTTCACTGCAGCAGGTAGATATCCATACTCTACATGCCAACACTGGGGTAGACCAAGTAGAGTGATATATAAATCAATCCACTCAGATTAGTATTTTGAAATTTTCAATTTTTTCCACAGAGGATACACAGTCAACATGGAGAAAAAGACCACACACTCTTTGTCAATGAATTAATGGCAGGGATATTCTATAATCAGGAATAATGATTCTGAATTACAGAACAATGTCTATGACTCTAAGGAATTCTAAATGGACAGAAAAACTCTCCTAGTAAATGAGTCAATAATAAACAGATTGTTTCCATATAAAATTCATATTTTTGTTTGTTAGTTTGTGTTAAGGCCTTGGATTATTGCATGCTTTCTACACTCTTTGCTTTCTGCTTGTGAAAGACAGCTCATAAAGCAAAGCCACAGGTTTTCTGTCACCTTGGTAAGTGTCATTGCAAAGTAATAAAAGAACTGCAGTCCCCATGACAAAACAAACACAAAGCTTTACTCTGTTTAGTGAGTCATTTTACAGCCTTTTCACATTTTGCACTGTATGTAAGTCTCTCTGGATTGAAGGTAGCTCACTTTACAGATATTTACAGCCTTATTGCCAGCTAGGGTAAACATTGCTGCCAGCAACATTTGTATTTACACAAATATAATTTTTTTGCCATCTAAGAGTAACCTTTATGACAGACAGAAGTCACACAAATTATAGGATTCATAATAGTAACGTTCTACATTGTTAAGCATATGCTTTCATATGCACATGCATACAAACACTTACATCTTAGCTGCAACAGAGAATTAAGAGTTTTAAAAATTAAATTCTGCATTTTTCAAGGCTGAAGCAGACTGTGCTTAAACTATTGTATGCTGCTAATTCCAGTGAGCAACACTTGTGATACCCTAAAAACAAATTTAGGGCAAGGAGTGTTTTTTCAATCTCTTCTTGTGGAAAGAACAGTACATTTTATACTAATATAGAAATCCACAAGAATATTTTCAAAAGACAACACAGTTTGATATTGAAAACAATGTGTATTACATAATCAAATTACATTATACATCCACTTTATTCTTTTTAGAAATGGCTGGTGTTATGGAAGTTTTATCATGATACCTTAAATTAGTTCCCAATAAGCTGTGGGGTTTTGTTTGTTTTGTTTTCTGTCTTTATCCAATTGAAAAGGTACATCTGAAAAGATAGATATATATTTGAACCACCTTCCAGTCCCTTTGCAATTTAAAATGTGAAAATTTATTAAGTGACATTAATTACTATTGTTCTCTGTGCAAAAAATAGCTGTTTTTTTCATTAGTCTCACTGATTTCTTTTCTTCAAGATAGAAAATAAAATAACCTGATCCACCACTGTAAGAATTTCACATTTATATGGATACAATAATCAATGGCATTCCAGCAGTTTTGCAGTTGGGATGGTACAACTTTTCTGAGTACAAATTGTTTAGCTACTTCAGCCAGTTTTGATGTCTGAACACAGCGTGTATGCAGAAATATGTTTGGATGCATAATTGAAAGACTGGGAGCAATGATCACTGCTACTGCCAAGACACAGAACAGGCAACACACTGGAGAAGGAGAGGAAAGCAGCTATATCAGAAGTCCATCAAACCAGGGTGTAGGGGAGACAGCATGTGGCATACACTAGAGAAGTATGGGGATGGGGCAGCATCCCAGAGACGATGAAGAGGCAAAACCAGCATTGATAGTATAAGGAGGGATATGTGTCCGGCATAGGGCTTGGAGCTAGCCCTCAGAACTACGTTATATCAAACAGCTAACTTGAATGATAAAGCTATCATTCTAATTTGGGGTTATGGTGACTACACAAATCGATCTGGCTTTGTTCTTATGGTTTATGATATGAGCAGAACCTCTCAATGAAAATATTGCCCTGTAAATTAGTTACCCGATGTGTGTATTCTATACTGTATTTATGTAGCCAACAAACATTTGTTCACATCACACGCAACTCATATCAAGTCACATTTGAATGTAAGGGCCTCTAAAGGGGAAAAGCTTAAACAATAATCCATAATACTGCTAAGCCTACCAAAGTATTTTATTTATTTATTATAAAGGTCTGGGTTATGCATGTGGGAAGCAATGCAAATACATTTTCAAAGGACTTGCAGCCACACAACTCCCATTAAAATCAGTGGGAGGTGTTTGGCTAAACTCCATGCAACACTTTGAAATTTGAGGGGAGAAGTCTCTAACCATTAACTGTGATGTAATTTAGTTTGAAAGCTTAATGAGAAAGGGAAAATAACATTCAGGGGCAAGGCATTTACATAGCCCACTTCTACTGCAGGTGTCTAATTGGTAGTGATACAGGTTTCATTAGAATACACAGCAGGTTGTGGAGCTATCTAAAATGCCACGGAAGATAAATGCATTTCGTTATCACCAAATGTAACTGCTTGAACTAGGAACCTACCGTTGTAATGTACTCTATAGTACCTACTTCCTAGCCTTAATTTCATACTGTTCTGTAGAAAAACTGAATATAAAAAGAATTATTAACACCGTGTTCTTTGGAAGGAGACTTAGTTTAAAAGGGAGAAATATGGAAATCTAAAAGGGTGGATGAAAGCAGTCCATCTCCTTTACTTTATAGTGCTCTAAGTAACACTGATATAGTGAGGGAGGTGGCATGAAAAAAACATACACTTCGAAGTGTATGGGGCCTCCTTACTTTTCAATACAGTTTGAGAGACTAAAGGTAATACCAAAACATTCATCTGAGATGTGAATTCCCAACTAATCTGTCCTTTTACCATATGAAAGCATGCAGTATTTTTTTGCAATGTAGACACCGAGGATTCCTGGCAAGAGACAAAATCATCCATAGTTGGCATCAGTTAAGACTTAATGGCTTGAGTTCATGAGGTAGTGTTGCAGTTGTAAATACATACTCTCAAAGTTACAGTTATAAATACATACTCATAACAAAGTGAAATAAAAGAGTAGAATATTATAATTTAAAAAATAACAAATGTCTGAAAGCCAAGAAGTTCAGAGTAAAGGCTACAATTTAAGACACAAATTGAAACAGAAAGATGCAGAGTTAAATGTCCCCAACAACAACAACAACAACAACACTGCCCTCAGATTTCCACCAGCTTGTGCATCTTCAAAGAAAGTAGGTATCCATCTATGGCAAGAATTACAATCTCTTACCTTGTTTCATGTTATATCCTAGATAATTTGACTATTTGATTAGGGATCCAAGTGAGTCAGGACATCTTAAAAACCACATACTTTGCTATTTTTCCCAATGAAGAATAGATCCTTAATTATATACTTAGTATAGTCACACAGCAAAGTATATGTAGTTCAACTGAAAGGATGTGCATATATGGCTTACGATACCTACACCCACAGGGAACCCAGGCAGTGTGACCAGGAAGGGCTAAATGGCATTATAATTGCTGGTGTTTTCATCTCATGGCAGTCATTGAAAATGTGGATGAAAGTGCTGCCTCCCAATTGCCCTCTGCTTCAGGAGAGAGGGAAAGAGAAAGAAGAAGAGAAATGAATAGAAGAGCAACAGAGAGAAAGAACTAGAAAAACTAGGTTGAGGCCCCACTTACAAGGGCTGCCATGTGGTAGATCTGCTGTCTTTTGTCTCCATTTAGGTCAAATGCCTGTGAGACCTACCTTTATAGCCTGCAAAGGTCTTTCCCTTGATGCTGTGTCCTCATGAAAGTTAGATCCATCAATGGCTATTAGCCAGGATGGGTAGGAATGGTGTCCCTAACCTCTGTTTGCCAGAAGCTGGGAATGAGTGACAGGGGAGAGGTCACTTGATGATCACCTGTTCTATTCATCCCCTCTTGGGTACCTGGCATTGGCCACTATCAGAAGACAGGATACTGTAGGAGAAGGCTCCACCTGTGCATTTTTTTAAAATTTCTGTCTGGGCAGCTACCAGAGTTGGACAAAAGAAACCAAATTTGAATCTAGCAATGCACTACCATATGTACAGGTTGAACGTCTCTAATCCAGAACTCTCTTATCCAGAAACATCTGTCATCCAGAATGATTTTAGTTAGCTGGATGTCCACTATTCATGGATGCCACCAAGTTTCCTGCAGTCTCATAAAGTTTGTTTACAGCCACCAGTCCTGGCTCCTAGTATTCTGAGTTTTTATTTAGCTCTAATTTACCCCTAACTGTCTAACCGTAAAGTAAGCAGTGGAAGTATTGGTAATGCTGCTAGACTATATTAACCTCCCATAGTCCAGAAAATTGTCTCATTTGTAACTGGTCAGGTCCTGAGGGTTATGGACTAGTATAAGCAGCTGGTATGAGCTTAAGTTCTTCTGGAGTACCTCAAACTGTTTTGAACTCACTTGTCTCAAGATACTGCTACTACTGAACCACCAAATTGACTATTTTATGTAGATAGAGCTAATAATATAATCATAGCATACTAGGACGGGAAGGAACCTTGAGAGGTCATCGAGTCCAGTCCCCTGCCCCCATGGCAGGACCAAATACTGTCTAGACCATCCCTGATAGACATTTATCTAACCTACTCTTAAATATCTCCAGAGATGGGGATTCCACAACCTCCCTGGGCAATTTATTCCAGTGTTTAACTACCCTGACAGTTAGAAACTTTTTCCTAATGTCCTCCCTTTCTGTAGTTTAAGCCCATTGCTTCTTGTTCTATCCTCAGAGGCCAAGATGAACAAGTTTTCTCCCTCCTCCTTATGACACCCTTTTAGATACCTGAAAATGGCTATCATGTCCCCCCTTAGTCTTCTCTTTTTTAAACTAAACAAACCCAATTCTTTCAGCCTTCCTTCATAGGTCATGTTCTCTAGACCTTTAATCATTCTCGTTGCTCTTCTCTGGACCTTCTCCAATTTCTCCACATCTTTCTTGAAATGCGGTGCCCAGAACTGGTCACAATACTCCAACTGAGGCCTAACCAACGCAGAGTAGAGCAGAAAAATGATTTCTCGTGTCTTGCTCACAACACCCCTGTTAATGCATCCCAGAATCATGTTTGCTTTTTTTGCAACAGCATCACACTGCTGACTCATATTCAACTTGTCGACCGCGGCGCATCCAAACTGCCCCGCTGTGCTGCCAAGCAGCTGATCTGCACAGTGCGGTGGCCATTTTGATGTAAATGAAGCGGCAATTATTTAAATCATTTTCCTAAGTGTAGTAAACTCATCTATATGGCTCCATCAATGGAGTCATGCAGTCTAGACATATCCTTAGAGTCTAACAAAAATATGTAGATAGTATCATGCGCTTTCATGGGCAAAACCCACTTCTTCGCATGAGAGCGGGGAAAAAAGGAAAACCTTCCAATTTATAACAGAAAAAGAAAGGAGATTGGAAGAAAAAACCTGACAAAAAAGAAGGGGAAGAATTGTAGTGGTTGTTTTATCAATATTTTATTTTTTTAAATTCAGGAATGTTACAAACATCCTTTGAGCCAAAATATTTTTTATACAGGTTTGACTTCTGTGTTCCAGCACCCTTGGGACCTGGTAGATCCCAAACAAGGGAATTTGCTGGACCAGGGGAGGTTCCCTGTCACTAACCTCCCAGTCACCCGCCAACTCTGCTTCTGGCATCTGCTGACCCTCACTGCCTTTTGCTAGCTGTGCTGCCAGCCCTGGCTGGACTCCTCAGCCATGGGACTCCCCAGCTGAGCCCCTGCCGCAGGGCTCCCCATCCCTGGTACTGTGGGACTCCCTGTACCACCTGAGCCCCCTGCTATGCTCCTGGTTGAAAAACTGGTGGCTCATGCAGAGCTCCTCCCTATAGTGATGTGCTACCAGTAGAACCATAAGTTCTCCCAAGTAGCACATCACTACAGGGAGCAGCTCTGTACAAACCACCAGAGCTCCCCATGCCACCTGAGCCTCCTGTGTTGTGAGACTCCCTGCACCACCTGAGCCCCTCTCTTGGCTGCGTCACCAGAGATCCCCGCACTGGAAGAACCCCACACAGGGTTCCCTCTTCTGCCAGAACCCCCTGTTGCAGGGCTTCCGGCTTCATTGTGGGATTCCCTGTGCTACCTGAACCCTCTGGTGCTGTACTCCCCACATTATCTGAGCCCCCTGTCCACCACTGGCTTCCCTGCCCTTGGGCACTCTGGTCAAGAAACATTGCCAGACCAGAGAGTCCTGGTTTAGGGAGGTACAACCTATATTTTAATTTTCCAAAATAAACATTTTTCCTCCAAAGTGAAGCATGCCTCCTCCTTCTCTTCTTCCATTAATTGCCAGGAAAATATTTGTACACATATAGTCAAGATTAATTCTATCCTCACTATTCAAATGCTCTTTTTAATGAACTGCCCACTCCTACTGACTTTCTGTCTATTGCTTCATGATCATATGAAAATATTTAAAGTGTCCAAGAAGTACTGCCCCTAATTTTTTTAAAAAAATCTAATAGTTGATCATGTCTTTACAAACGATGGGACAGTTTATTAAATAAATTAAAACTTCTTGCAAATTTTTCATGAACAGGCTGTGATTTTCATGAATTTATATGCTATCTGAAATCATTTGTGTAAGCAATTTTTAGCTTATGGAGTATATTCATAAACTGGTCAATATCAGTACTTGCTATTTATTATTTATACCATATGAGGGTATGTCTACACTAGAAAGTTAGTTCGAACTAACGGACGTTAGTTCGAACTAACTTTCCTATGCGCTACACTAGCGCTCCGTTAGTTCGAACTTAATTCGAACTAACGGAGCGCTTAGTTCGAACTAGGTAAACCTCATTTTACGAGGACTAACGCCTAGTTCGAACTAGCTAGTTCGAACTAAGGGCTGTGTAGCCCTTTAGTTCGAACTAGTGGGAGGCTAAGGCTTCCCAGGTTTCCCTGGTGGCCACTCTGGCCAACACCAGGGAAACTCTATTGCCCCCCTCCCGGCCCCGGAGCCCTTAAAGGGCCACGGGCTGGCTACTCACTTTGTGCCAGTTGCAAGGCTGCCAGCACCCGTGCCTGCACAGCCTGCACCTGCCACAGGATGAGCCAGCCATCCGAGGGCTCCCAGCCCTCCACTGCTCCCCACGACCAGCCTGGCGGCTCCCGGGAGCCTGCCCGGGGGCGCAAAAGGCGGGCGCCCGCCTGGTCAAGTGCGGAGATCGTGGACCTCATCGAGGTTTGGGGGGAAGCCTCAAATGTCCACGATCTCCGCACTAGCCACCGGAACGCGGCCGTCTATGGACGCATGGCTGCCAGCCTGGCCGCCAGGGGCCACCAGCGCAGCCGGGAGCAGGTGCGCTGCAAGATTAAAGACTTGCGGCAGTCCTACTCCCGGGCCTGCCTGCCAGGGGCTGACCCGGAGGCCTGCCCCCACTTCCATGCCCTGGACCGCATCCTGGGGCCTCATGCCGTCCCTGCCCCCCGGGACGTGATTGACCCCGGGGCAGAGGGACCGCTCCTGGACACCGAGGAGGAGGAAGAGGGCTCTGAGAGCCAGGAGCCTGCCGCCAGCCTTCCCAGGACCCGGGACCCCCGAGGCACCCCACAGAGCCGCTCGCCTGCATCATCAGAGGCCGGGGAGGCGTCCACCTGTGAGTACCCTCGTGTTCCCCTTATGTGTACGGGGGGCTGGGGCGAGAGGGAGCCCCGGGACCGTGCGCCTGGGCCTTGCCCACTACGGAGCAGCAGCTGGGGATCCTGCAGGGGCCCTGGCCTTGCAGAGGGGAGCTGGGTTTCACACACCTGGGCCCCTGGGGTAATTGACCGCTGGTCTTCTTGCACCACAGCTGCAGCACCGGGGACTGCAGGGCACACCACACCGCCTGCAGCAGCCGCCCGCGCCCGGGCAAGCAGGACAGCCAGGAACCAGGAGGACTACCAGAGGCGGCATCTCCGGTTCCTGGACCGACAGCTCCGTCTCCAGGACCACTGGGTCCAGGAGGACCTCAGGCTGCGCCAGAGGAGTCTGGAGGCCCTGGAGGAGCAGGGCCGTGCCCTGCGAGGCCACCTCCAGAGCCTGCTAGACCGCTTTCCATTTCCTCCTCCCCCTGCTCCCCCTCTTGCTCCCCCTCTTGCTCCCCCTGCTCCCCCTCTTGCTCCCCCTCTTGCTCCCCCTGCTCCCCCTGCTCCTCCTGCTCCTCCTGCTTCCGCTCCTGCTTCCGCTCCTGCTTCCTCCACACCCCCTGTCCTCTCTGCCCCCCCCTCCACAACCATTCCCCACCGACGCCCCCGGACCCGCAGTGTGGCGAGACGGGAGAGGCACCCAGACTCCCACCCCTGAGCTTTCCTTTCCCTTCCTCCCTTCCCTCCCCTCCCCTTCCAGCTCCCTCGTCCCAGGTTTCCCCCTCCCTTCTCCCACCTTCATTCCTCCCTCCCCCACCCCAGTTCTCTGAAATAAACAGACGTTTTTGTTTGAAAAACAGGTGTCTTTATTGTACAGTAGATAGGGAGGGGAAAGGGGAAGGGGGGGGGTAGGGTGGAAGAAGGCCCCGGTGGGGCATGCAGGGAGAGGTCAGTCCTCCTCCTCCTCCACCTGGAAGCTCTCCCGCAGGGCTTCCCGGATCCGGATGGCCCCCCGCTGGGCTTCCCGGACGGCGGCGGTGCGGGGCTGACCGTAGTGTCCAGCCATGCGGTCAGCCTCAGCCATCCAGGCTGGCAAGAAAGCCTCCCCCTTCCGCTCACACAAATTGTGGAGCACACAACATGCCGCCACCACGGGAGGGATGTTGTGCTCGGCCAGGTCCAGACGGGTGAGGAGGCATCGAAAGCGGGCTTTCAGTCGCCCGAAGGCCCCCTCCACCACGATGCGGGCCCTGCTCAGCCTGTTATTGAAGGCCTGGCGGGAGGGATTGAGGTGTCCCGTGTAGGGCTTCATGAGCCAGGGCTGCAGTGGGTAGGCGGCATCCCCCACCAGGCAGACGGGCATGTCCACGTCCCCGACCCTGATGTGGCGGTCGGGGAAGAAGGTCCCGTCCTGCAGCCGCTGGCACACGGAGGAGTTCCGGTACACCCGGGCGTCGTGTGCTTTGCCGGACCAGCCCACATTTATGTCCGTCAACTGTCCCCGGTGGTCACACACGGCCTGCAGGATGACGGAGAAGTACCCCTTGCGGTTCACGTACCGGGACGCCTGGTGTTCCGGGGCACGGATGGGGATGTGCGTCCCGTCGATGGCCCCCCCGCAGTTGGGGAAGCCGAGGGCGCCGAATCCCCGGATGACGGCATCCGGGTCGGCGAGGCGGACCACCCTGCGGAGCAGCACCCGGTTGATGGCCTTGACCACCTGCGGAGAGAGACACAGCAAAGCGTCAATCAGTGGGGCGCCCGGGTGGCTGGGAGCGTGCGTGCCCTGGCAGTGCCCCGCGCCCCACTCCCAGAAGCAACCCCCCTGGCGGCGTGTAGTATGGCCGGGACAGCCCGACCCCTCCGGTGCGGGGCGCTTTCGCCTCCTCCCGCCCCCCCCTTTGTCCCTGGGGCGGCCCATCCCCTCCTCGCAGCCCCCCTCCCCCCCGGCTCGGTGGCCGACGAGCGCCGTACCTGCATGAGCACTGCTCCGACAGTGGATCTCCCCACGCCGAACTGGTTCCCGACGGATCGGTAGCTGTCCGGCGTGGAGAGCTTCCAGAGGGCGATGGCCACCCGCTTCTGGAGGGGGATGGCGGGCCTCATGCGAGTGTCCCTTCTTTGCAGGGCAGGGGCGAGCCACTCGCAGAGCTCCAGGAAGGTGTCCCTCCTCATCCTAAAGTTCTGGGTCCACTGTCGGTCGTCCCAGCGCTCCAGGACGATGCGGTCCCACCAGTCGCTGCTGGTGTCCAGACGCCAGATGCGGCGGGGCACGCCGGTGCCGGGGCGCCGCCGCGGCTCCTCCACGGCCCCCAGGGCAGCCAGGCGGAGAGGCAGGGGGCTGACGTTCCCCAGGTGGTGCCAGGCAGCCTCGAGCCATTGCTGGCAGGCTTGCAGCAGCAAGTCCAGAACGTGCACCAGAAGGTGCAGGGCGAGCCGTGGCTCCATGTTGCCACCTGCGGCGGTCCCCCCCGAAGGGAAGCACCGACACAGACGGGCACAGAGACCGACGCTTTGCTGTCCCTCGGCGAGGTTGGCAAGCAAGCAGGAAAAGCTGAGAACCGGCTGTCCAGGGGGGGTCCCTTTAAGCACGAGCCTCAGATAGCCTCAGACAGCAGCCACACAAAGCAACTGCTGACCTGATGCCCTGCCAGAACCGGTTTCAGCTGCCCTTAAATGCCCCCCTGCGTCCAATCAGTGTGGACGCGCTAGTTCGAACTAGCAAAACGCTAGTTCGAACTAGTTTTTAGTTCTAGATGCGCTAGTTCGAACTAGCTTAGTTCGAATTAACTAATTCGAACTAAGTTAGTTCGAACTAGCGCTGTAGTGTAGACGTACCCTGCGTAATCACCTAAGTCACTGGCATTGTTTCTGTTCTCAGACTGGATGACTTAAGCTTTGTAAAAAGAAAGAGTGCCTTTTCAGTTCATGAATTATCCCATACATTTTAACAATTCTTTGATCCATCTATTGTGAGAATAATGAAAAAACTATTTAAAATAACCAGGAGCGTCCTTCCATTGCAAGCACTCTAGTAAACACTTATTCTTCCTAACGTTCACAATAGCTTTGCTTTGCATGAATATTCTTATGACTAAAATTTTGCTCACTCTAACATTTATGAATAAAAGCAGTCATGAGCGCCAATGAAGTGTATCAGCAGCTATAGTCACAGGAATATCCGCAAGTACTTTTTTTCTGTACTCACTCAGCTTTAAATTAAAGAGTGTGTGTATAGTAAATATCATACAAAACCACACGCTCACAGAGACATGCCTGCCTTTACCCACAACGCACCCATGAACAGACATACCCAACTTGTGGGGTGACTTTTCCCAATGTACTTGATATTAAGTTACAACTGATGTAAATTGTTTCAAGATATTAGGTAGGACTGCTTGAAAAAAACGTTGTTTACATTTCATTTAAATTCTATGTTCTACGAGTCACAACGAGCAGTCATGCTAAGAAAGAGAGAGAGAGAAAATACAACAGAAATATTTTAACCATCATGCATACAGCTGAAGACACAGAAGACCAACTATCCATACACTTTCAAATGTCAAGTTGAACACCTTGCTGTGAACCAGATTGCTTACTGTACAGACCTTTCAACTCTAAAAAAAAATACCAAATGCAAAAAGAACAGCATGACTAATTACTATAAGTTTATAAAGATAACATGAAAACTGTAGCATTTCATTATAATTAAATCATTTACTAACATTTATGATGAAATGCACTTTTGAAGTTTTACACTCGAGTCTCTTGTCAATTAAATGCAAGTCAAAATGTCATATACCAAACACTCATACCATGCTAAAGGTCTCAGTTAAAGATACAAAAACAGATTTCTTTATGCTCAAATTAAAAAAATGAAATCAAACAAGTCCTATTAATTTGTTCTCTATTTTAACTTGTTTTTTTTCCCTTTTTCTCCTACTTCTAAATTCCTGGAAGAATCTGATGAGAGTACATTTTGATTCAAATACTGGTCTCAGCAGCAGATTTGTGAGTTTTCCATTAAAATCAAGCCCATTATGGGTTAAATCTGACTTGCCTTACCAAGTTGTCCCATTGTCTTTATTGTTTCAATTCTCAAATGCTATTTAAAGGCACAAATCTGCCTCTGTTACTCATGTTCATTTATGTATAACTCCTCAACTAGTGTCACTGAAAACAGTGAGAACAATCTGGGTCAGGCTCCAGAATCAGAGATCCAAAACAGCCTTGAACTTTGTGTGTCCTATTTCTAATTTTAGAGCTGCTTTGGAGGTTATGGAAGCCCACATTAGTATGTCCTCTCATTTGTTCTAAGGATAGTTAGATAAAAGTAATCAGTTTAATACAATGACCTTGCTTCTGTGTCTTAGGTTACTGAATATGATTTGGTTTGCATATGTAAATGTAATTATTTCATGTCTGAGTGGCAGATGGTCACAAACCAGACCTGAGAGTGCACATTGAACTCTGATTTGGGGATTTAGGTGGGACTGAGGGAACATTCACATTTCCATAAATATCGTACAAAGCCACAAAAAACATCTCCATTAGGCAGAGAAGGAGATATACAAAAACATAGAGGGAGCGAATGGAAACACAGGAGCTTCTTATGGAGACTTTATTTTTTGACTGAAAAGCTGAAACCAAAATGAAAGTGAGGCTCTTTCTTTAAGTGAGCAAAGCCCAAATATTTAAAGAGATAGGACATCACCAAAAGGAATAGCCAGCATGGATCTGTCAAGAACAATTCCTGGCAAACTAACCTACCTTTTTTATTTTGACAAGATTACTGGCCTAATGGGAGCGGGGAAGCAGTAGGAGTGATATATTTTGATTTTAGTAAGGCTTTCAACAGCCCCATTCTCATAAGCAAACTAGACAAATGTGGTCTTGATGCAATTACTATAAAGTGGACACCAACTGATCCCACAGTAATAATAAGTGGTTCTGGGAGAGTGTATATAATGTATATAGCATATAGTGTATATAGTGTGATCCCACAGGAGTCAGTCCTGCATCAAATACTATAAAATATTGTCATTAATAACTTGGATAATGGAGTGGAGAATATGTCTAACAATGCAGATGATACAAGCTGGGAGAGATTGCAATGATTTAGGAGGGCAATATTAAAATTCAAAATGACTTTGACAAATTGGAGAACTGGTCCAAATTCAATCAAGTCAAGTGAAATGTACTTCACTTAGGAAGAAAAATCAAATGGCTAACTAAAATATGGAAAATAGCTAACATATGGCTAGGTGGTACTACTGCTATAAAGGATCTGGTAGTATAATGGAACACAAATTGAAAATGAGTCAATAATGTGGTGAAGTTGTGATAAAGGCTAATATAATTCTGGGCTGTATTAACAGAAATGCCATATGTAAGACATGGGAAGCAATTGTTCCCCCTATACCTGGCACTTATGAGGCCTCAGCTGGAGTGTTGGGTCTAGTTCTGAGCATCACACTTTAGGAAAGATAAAAACAAACTGGAGAGAGTCCAGAGGAAAGCAACAACAAGGAAAGGTTTACAAAACATGAAATATTAGGAAAAGTTAAAAAAACTGAGCATGTTTAGTTTTAAGAGCAGATGGTTAAAGAGGAATCTGATAACAGTCTTCAAATATGTTGAGGTTTGTTATGCAGAGGAAAGGGATCAATGGTTCTCCATGTCCACCAAGGGTAGGATAAGAAGTAATAGTCTTAAGCTGCAGAAAAGAAGATTTATGTCAGATATTAGGAAAAGCTTTCTAACTACAAGAATAGCTGAGCTTTGGAATAGTTTTCTAGGGTGGTTATAGAAACCCCATCATGGAAATTATTAAGAAGAGATTAAACAAACACACCTGTCAGGCAATGTTCTAGGTTTACATGGTCTTGCCTCAACATAGGAACCTAGACTTGATACCCTTTCAAAGTCCCTTCCAGTCTCCTACTTTTCTATGATTCTATTATTTATAATGGTAAATAATAACAGTGGCATGTCATTTAGTTATTTATTAAGATTAGAGAAGGGCAGAAGCAGTCATGTTTGACTTGGGAAAGGGATCCAGATGCCAAAGTCAAAATTTCCCCCAACTGGTCTATGTTGGAACATGCACCTGCCACCCAAACCCAAATGGTGGCAAACTCTCAAATAAGTTGCCACCACTCTTTTACTCCTCCTATTACAATATGGGTCTTCTGACAGCATGTGCAGAGGAATGTTCTGTCCAACGAGGAACCATGTTCAACAACATTGTCTAGTCCCCAATGGTAGCACTACTCACTGGAAGTGCAAATATGTACAACACATTGCAAAGTTACAAAGGAACTAAAAAGGTACTTTAGGGATTTGTAGTCTTAGCAGGTAGCACTAGGAAGATGGGTCCTGTGTCGGAGGGAGTTGTTATGGGCAATTACTACATTTTCTACATCACCCCAAGTCCCAAGAAGATTGCTGCTACATTTGAATGGAATGGTGGCTTGACCTAGACCTCTATGGGAAGAACAACTTTATTGCCAGGCCAACACATTCAAGACTAGACCCACAAAATCCTGAGATTAAAAATTTTGGGGTCTGCTTTACTTTCTATTATTTGAATGTTTAAAATTTATGGTTAGCATTTTCCAGCACCTCTCTGAAATTGAGAGGTTTGGAACATTTCTTTATTTTAAATAAAATTGGGATTAACAGATAATTACACGGGACTTGAAGAAAAAAATCAAATAATTGAGAGATCTGTGATAAACTGATAAAAGTTGGCAACACTGAAATGTATTTCATTGGCATATATAATACACTCCCAATTATCTGAATCGCGGACATGGATATTATTTGGCTTATCGAGAGTTGAGATAATTGAGAGGACAGGAGCCATTCAGCACTGAGGTGGCTCTTAACAGCTTGGAGCTCTCCTCTCAGTTCTGGTGAGGTAGACCCTGCCCTCATGTCTGCTCTGTAACCTCAATCTTGCATCAGGGGATCAGGAGAGATTTGGATAATGTGAAGGTTTGGATAATAGGGTTTTGGATAAATGGGAGTACACCGTTTATTACACCATATCATCCTATATATTGGGTTTGTAATATACCAAAGGGTCACTTTTATATCAATTCATAGGTGAGTCTATATATGAGCTCATCAAACTTAAGTGTGTAAACCAGACTTTATATATAAGCTGCTCACATGTGGGTTACTTATACACATTTTTCATCTGGATAGAAGGAAGGAATATAGGAAGGAAAGCAATAAACCAGCATCTCCCCCAAAGAACCCAGCTGGGATATTCACACTTGTGAACATTACTATGGTGAAAAATATTCAGAAGTTTAAACATACTTAGTTTTCCTGAATCAGTTCAGTGATAGATACATTTTCACGCCAATACAGTGTGTGTGTCTGTGGGTTTTTAAAAGAGATGAGCTACAAACATTTCCATTTTGAAGGAAGCCAGTGCTGAAACAGTAGAAAAAATGGGATGCCATAATTTGTAAGAGTACAGCACCATCTAGATTTAGATTACCAAAGACTTTTGTTGTTCAAATAATAGACACAGCTCTATATGTAGATATTAAAACCTATTATCAATTTTTAATGTAGCACTGTATGTATTGGTTCAGTCCCTTATATAATTTATTCTGCTTTGTAAATTAAAGGATTTTAAGCAATGTACTTAAGTTGTTCCTTTCTGAGCAAAAATAATAAACATGACTGGAGGAAGTTCTGTATATTAATCTCTGTTTGTCCATTGCTTAGATTGCTTCATCCAAGCTACATAAAGCCAGTCATGCTTCCCCTGAAGTCAATAGCCTTGTATGCAGAAGTTTGCAAACAGATAGGCCATTTGGGTCTGACAGTGGACAATGAGCAGCTTGTTAGGTTGCTGCTTTCTGAAATGATCTCTCATGCTAGAGTTAAGACAAAAATAAAATGCTTCCAACTGTTTAGAATTAAATAAGTTAAGTAGAAATACTTGTATCTGCATTCTGGACTGTACTTAGGATGCTGTGGCATTAATGAGGTTGTGAATTACATGGGCCACTGAAGTGCCATAAATATATTCTGTGGAGGGTTTAGTTCTATAGTTACATGCCTTTTATTTTACCCTATACAGCACCTGACAGAAGCTTGTTAACTTAAAGGAAGGAGAGGCTGCATCTCACTGAATACAGCTGTATAAATATTGTATCAACATCATGGATGTTTTGCCTCAATGGTACTACACATAGTGGTTTTAACTTCTAAGCACATAAGTATAATTCTTATTTCAGCTAAGGGAGAGAGTGGGGGAAGGCGAGGGAGTGAGGTTCAGTCAAACAAGTTAAGTAAATGATAATTATTTAACAAGCAACCAGCTCAGTACTTCAGCTAATTTCAAATTCTCTTGTTTAAATCCCTCAAGGGTGTGCTTTGGGATTCAGTCTTAAACAGCATTAGCAGAGGCTATTATTATTACTGTCTGCAAGCATGCATGGTCCAGAGTCATTTATGTAATCAATGTCAATTTATATTGTGCAAGCCTAAGAATCAGTTATGGAACCTGCTTTCAAGGCAAGAAATTATTAGGAGATGCTCTTAATTTCAAACAGGTGTTTAATCCATAATCCTTTACGTACAAAACGGACACGTCTAGACTACATTCCTTTTTTGGAAAAGGGATGTAAATTAGACCTATCGCAATTGCTAATGAAGCGGGGATTTAAATCTCCCGCGCTTCATTAGCATAAAAATGGCTGCCGCTTTTTTTCGGCATGAAGCTTTGTCGGAGAAAAGCGCCAGTCTAGACACTGATCTTTTGAAAAATAAAGCCGTTTCCATAAGATCTCTTATCCCTTATTTCAAGAGGGATAAGGGATCTTTCGGAAAAGGCTTTATTTTTCAAAAGATCAGCATCTAGACTGGCGCTTTTCTCCGACAAAGTTCCGTGCTGAAAAAAGCGGCAGCCATTTTTATGCTAATGAAGCGCGGGAGATTTAAATCCCCGCTTCATTAGCAATTGCGATACGTCTAATTTACATCCCTTTTCCAAAAAAGGGATGTAGTGTAGACGTAGCCACACTGTTTTTGTAATGGAGGTAGAGAAGGTGTAGTTGCACATGCATCCTTGTCGGGACTCTTAAAAGTGTTGGCTGCTCTGAGGCAGGCAGATTACTGGGAAAGCAGAAGTGAAAGATAGCACAGGAAAATGCTCTTTCTGACCCTCAGTTCATTTATAGAATTTAAAAGGATGCTTCTGAGAGAACTAGGCTTCAGAATAGAACCAATTTAACAGTAGCCCCAAAATACATTCTTCAGCAGACCATCCGTGCATAGTATTTTATTTCAAAACCAATAGTTCAGGTTATTGAAGGCAAGCGTATGAACACTGCGGGCCAATTACTCCATGTATTTGGTCAATAGAGTGTTCCCACAGATCTGAGTGGAACTTCACATACATCCAAGTGGAATATTTGGCTATATTTGTTACAGGTACAAATTAATATTGTACAAAAGTAGAAGGTCCCTGCTGCACTTCACTAATTTGTGTCAAGCAAAAAGAGAAGCCTTTCCTCAATTTTCAGTGGATTTATGACCATTTTGTGGTACTGAAGTTTCATATAATTAGGACTTTACTTCTATAGTATAGACTATAGAACATTCACTATCATACAATGAACTCTTCTTGTACATAATTAAACTAAAAGAACACTAAGTTAGGGACCTGATTCAACAAGTTGTGGAACACTTCAATTCTATTTTAATCAAAGGAAGTTGAGGGCTTCCAGGACTTCAAAGGCGTGGGTGCTTAAAAGAACAAAATATGGTTTGTGATGCCTTATTTCTAACATTTTTAGATTGTATGTGTTTTCATTAATTCACAATGCGGCTCCCTATCATTTTTATTAATTAGATTCTACGAAGCGTGTATGCTAATAGGTATGAGTAACTCACAGAAGAGTGTGTTCTCCTCCTCCTTTTCTGCTAGTGCACCGAGGATGCAAGTTATTATAGTGCCTCATTACAGAGCCCTGCCTTTTTAGCTCAGGCTGTAGCAGTTCATGCTTTAATCTCTGGAGGTTACCATTTCGGGAGTGTTGGCTAACATGGTGGCCTTCATGTATATAGAAATGAAAGAGTCAAACACTGTTAAGATGAGAATTCTGCAATAATTATAATAATTGTTATGCAAAACGTATACATGAAGCATTATCCGTGAAAGACTGAGGCAGTACCAACTCCATTGACTCTTTAATCAGACTAGGAGACTGAGGAAACCTAGACCTAGAGTCTAGCAGCATCTCTAGCAAAGGTGCCTAGGCCACCAGCACAGAATTTCCCTCAGACTAATGTTAAGAAGTAACCCTCTGGGAAACATGCCTGTACTGTAGTGTTTCATCTGTCAGAAGGAGCATAACAGGAACGCTGCTTCTGCAGGGCTTTGAACTCCACTGATCAGGTACTTTCTTCCTTCACTCAAAGAGCTTAATTTAAACTCTAGCCTTTCACTAGGTCTCAATAGGTCACAATTTTAGAAGAACCACGCTTATTTTTTCAACATGGATGTCATGTAGAAAAAAGACGTTAGTGTGTTTAAAATGTGTGTATTGTGAATTGAGTTGAATGGGCACCCAAACCTATGAGGCTTGTGAACTGAGTTGAATGGGGAATTCAGCCACTTGGTCTCTCTCCTCAGTGAATCTGGGACATTTCTATCTGCTGTAACTCCTGTTAACTCAATGCAGACATTGCAGCCCTCACCTTCTACAAAAAAGGGGGAAAGAGGAAAACTTGATTTTATTGAAAAACTCAAGTTTTAGCTCCCAATAAGTAACATGTCCTCCTTATATTTATATTCCAAAATACGTTTGTTGAAACAAGAAATTATACTGCGTTATTTTGAAGACAAAGGCTTACAGCTGTGATTACTATCAAAGCAGGTCAGATCTAAAGAATAATAGTGAAATTTTAGCGCTGTTGAAATCAGTGGCTAAACTCCCTGTGATTTCTGACCCTGAACCCCTCCAACCCCTCTCCCCAGGCCAGAAACCTCTTCTGTACCCATACCCCACTCTAGACTCCTCACCCCAATCTCTCCAAGGTCACAACCCAAACACTTTGAACCTTCCTTCCCCCCCAAACCAAGTGATAACCCCCTCCTTCACCTAAACTCCTTTTCAAACCCCACACTTTCTCTTGTACCCCAGATCCCTACCCCTAGCTCCCTTCTGCATGCAAACTCCATCTCAGACCCCGTACCCCCTTGTCCACTTACCAAAATCTTGGAATGGGCCCCCATCCAAAAATTATTGCCCACTCCTGCCCTAGGTCCTGTAATAATCAAAACTTATCATGTTAGAGATCTCGACCACTGCACTTGTTTGGTATGCCAGGGACAGAGCTGGACTTTCATTTCTTAACATCAGATTTAAAGGAAAGGGTGTGAGTATATGAGCATGTATACGAGGAATGGTACAAGAGCTAATACTTTTGCTATATCTTTAAGCAGTTTGGTCTTTACTAAGGGTGCATCTACACAGCAGGGCTTACTCACAAATTGAGCTACACAAACTGCGTAACTCATTTTGAAATGGGGAGCGTCTACACAGCACTTATTTCAAAATAGAGCATTCTTCTTCCAACTTCCCTTACTGCTCGTAAAATGAGGGTTAGAGGAGCTGGAGTAAGCAGTCCTCCAGCTTGACAGTATTGCGACATTATTTCTAAATAACTGCCTGATGTGTAGAGGCGGACTAAGTTATTTTGACTTATGCTAGTTATTTTGAAATAATATTGCATGTGTAAACGTACCTTAACTATGCTAAGAAAATTGCTTAGTTTTACTTTGCCCTCATTATGAGTTGTGCACACTAGGGGTATGTCTAGACTACAGCCCTCTGTCGGCAGAGGGATGCAGATTAGGCAGGTCGACATGGCAAATGAGGCAGAGATTTAAATATTCCACGCTTAATTTGCATAAACATGGCCACCGCGTTTTGCCAACTCAGCACTTTGTTGGCAAAAAGCGGCAGTCTAGAAGGGGATCTGTCGAGAAAGAAAGCCTTTTTCGACAGATCCCTTATGCCTCCTGCAAGGAGGTTTACAGGATCTGTCGAAAAAGGTTTTCCTGCTCAACAGATCCCCCTCTAGACTGCCGCTTTTTGCCGACAAAGTGCTGACTTGGCAAAACACGGTGGCCATGTTTATGCAAATTAAGCGTGGAATATTTAAATCTCTGCCTCATTTACCATGTCGACCTGCCTAATCTGCATCCCTCTGCCGACAGAGGGCTGTAGTCTAGACATACCCCTAGTGTGCACAACTCATAATGAGGGCAAAGTAAAACTAAGCAATTTTCTTAGCAGAGTTAAGGTATGTTTGCACAGCAATATTATTTCAAAATAACTAGCATAAGTCAAAATAACAGTCTACACATCAAAACGCGCCGGCCATTTTTATGCAAATTTAGGTGTGGGATATTTAAATCCCTGCCTCATTTGCAATGTTGACCTGCCTAATCTGTATCCCTCTGCTGACAGAGGGATGCAGTCTAGACATACCCTAGGGTTTCCAACCAGATATTAAACTTGATAACTTTTATTCTGTTGTGCCTGATTCTGGGACTAGAACCCTATTATTTCAGTTATGTAATCAGTAATTCACTGGAAATCAATAACCGCTAAAGAACTGGGCAACACTCCTAATAGACAACTCTTTCCCAGAAGCCCCACTCTTTTACAACAGTGGGATTCCAATTCAGGTGTCTCCACTAAGTACAGTTGTGGCAGACTTTCATAGGCTATGTCTGCACTACCAGGTTATTTCAAAATAATAACTCCCAAAATAACTATTTCAAAATAAGCGTATTCCTCTTCACAAGTGTATTCCTCTTCACAAGTTATTTCAAAATAACAAGTCCCTTATTTCAAAATAACAG
Source organism: Pelodiscus sinensis (assembly GCF_049634645.1). NCBI lineage: Eukaryota > Metazoa > Chordata > Testudines > Trionychidae > Pelodiscus > Pelodiscus sinensis. The sequence goes on along the minus strand of NC_134713.1, from coordinate 88,783,742 downwards.
GCTTAGTAGTGTGGATGCTCACCTGGTTATTTCGAATTAAGTATAGACATGCCCATAGTGATGTCAGTTTTGTGAGACTATATCCTGCAAACACTTAGGCAAGTTTATCATCTTTATGCAGGTGAGCAGTTCCAGCAAAGTTATTGCACTATTAAGACACACAAAGTTAAACACGTGCATACAGATTTGCAGAGTTAGGCCCTTAGATCACAAAGTATTTAGGGTTTTATACCAATATCTTAAAATCCACCAAACAAGTAGAAATCAAAAGGCTGCTACTGCAGATTACATATCACACATTAAATGCAGTGACAAGAAATGTTGGTTCACCACTGAATTCTGCTCCATTGCAGCATGCAGATGGATTTCAAATATAGCCTCATGTAACTACCATTCTTACCGAAATAAAAAAATCATCAAAGATAACCTAACTCAGTTTATCTTATACTTAGGACAAGTGTTTCCTTCACTACATCCACCTCACATATAAAGATTAACCATCATTTGCATCTCTTCAGGTAAGCAAGAATATAAGACAGTGAGAAGGACGTCCATTCTATTTTACTGAGAAAGCCATGTAAAAATCTATTTGACAGCTAAGAGTTTTAAATCTACTGCAAGAAGGCTTTAAGGCAGTTCCACTGTCATTTTCAATGACCATCTTATATATTTAGTATAGCATAGCATGTTTAACTCTCCAGCTCCTTTCTTTCTCCCTCTTAGTTATTGAATTCTATAGAAAAGTGTTCTAGACATTAATAATTTCTCAGCTAGAAAAACCAAGACTGCATAATATTGAGTTTTCTTATTAAAAGTGGCATTTTCATTAAAATCCCTTTCTTCCTCATGAAAAATCATGATGGTCTGTTATCTATTCTGATAAAAATATGTAGCAGCAAGTAGGAGGTAATAAGACAGCTTAAGAAAAACATTAAAAATGATGGGCTGGCCACATGCAAATTTACACAGTTTTCTTCTTGTAGGCACAGTATTCTTAGCAACAAGTCCTTCACTGCAACACAAAGGAAAGAAAGGAAAGTTCTGTGTAATCCCATGAAGGAAGACAGGTTAGAGAGTCTGTGAAGAGCTCCTGTAGTTAAGTGACAGTGGTAAACTCAGTGCATTATCCTGCCAGCATAAGAACACTTCAAATATAATTAACGTGGAATAAGCAGAATAAACGACATGACAAACTGTACATTTTGGTTAGCATCATCTTAGTGCAGAATTAAAGGAGACAACCTACTTAAAAATCATATTTCAGTCTGAAAATGTTATATCTTCTGAACTGGGTATTAAGAGGAGATTAAAGGGAGACGTGATAGTAGTCTTTAAATACAAGTTGGACCTCCCTGGTCTAGCACCTTCGAGACCTGACCGGTCCTCTATGAGGGATTTTGCTGGACCAGGGGAGATCATATCTGGCTCCTCTGTTACCAGTTCTCAACCCCTTCCCTGCTACGTTGAGTAGCCCAGCTTCCTGTGCGCTAGACTCCTGGCCACACAGGGCAGCCAAGCTGTGGTGTGCTGAATTCCTGGCCCCATGGGGCAGCCCTGCTATGGAGTGCTGAGCTTCCGGCCCCATGGGGCAGCCCTGCTATGGAGGGCTGAGCTCCCGGCCCTGTGGGGCAGCCCCGCTGCGGTGCTCCAGGATCCTGGCTACGCGGAGCAGTCCCACTGGGTTTTGAGAGATGTATATAAGTGTTAGTTACGGTAAATGGCACTTTGTATAAAATATTTCATAAGAATTTGTAATTACAAAATGTAAATACATTGCAAATGATAGGTTGTAACCCTAGAAATTACTTGTTCAAAAAGCACAAATCAGAGTTTCTTATCAAAGAATGTGACACATCCCCACAGCGCTGCCCTGGGCCCCGCGGCACTCTCATCCGCCCCTGTCTGTAGTGTAGACAAACCCATAGAGACTTAGAATTTAAGGTCAGAAGAAATCATCATGATCAACTAGTCTGATCTCCTGTTCATAGCTGGCCACAAAATCTCACTCACTCACTCCTTTAATAGGCCCATAACCTTCAAATGAGTTACTGAGGTCCTAAAATCATGAAAAAACTTCAACTTACGGACTCTAATCACTAGTTTAAACCTGCAAGTGACCTGTGGCTGATCCGCAGAGAAAGGAACCCCCCCCCCCCCACACACACATTAGTCTTTGCTAATCTGACCTAGAGAAAAATTCCTTCCAGACCCCAAATATGGCAATCAGTTAGATCCTGAGAATGTGGACAAGACCCAATAACTGGACACCTGAGAAAGATTTTTCCGTAATAAGTCAAAGTCCTTTCCATCTAGTGGTTTACCGGAGCCATTGGTAATACCTGTTACTAGCACTTGCAGATTGGCTACTTGTCATTTTAGGCAGTTTCATCACTCCATCCCTTTCATAAACTTATCAAGATCATTCTTGAAGCCAGTTAAGTTCCCCTCCCCCGCATTCACATTGGAAGGCTTTTCCAGAACTTCACTCCTTTGATGGTTAAACAGCTTCATTTAATTTCAAGTCTAAACTTGTTGAAGACTAGTTTATATCCATTTGTTCTTGTGTCAACACTGGTGTCTAATTTGAACAGCTTTTGTCTTTCCCTTATGTTTATTCCTCTTATCTATTTATAGAGAGCAGTCATCTCTCCCCTTACCCTTCATTTGGTTAGTGTATACAAGCCAAGCTCTTTGAGTCTCCTCTCATTAATTTTCCCTTCCTCTGATCATCCTAGTAGCTCTTCTCTACAATAGTTCTAGTTTTAATTCATATTTCTTACATATGGAAAACACTTCCCTATCTCTACTGAAGGAGCCAACTAAGCCAATTCCAAAGGCATGAAACCAGTGAAAGAGTGATCCCAACCAATTTCAAGTCTAAATAAGCCTGAAAAATATAATCACATAGCAGTGGAAAGGAGTAGTCATTTAAAAAACTCTAAAGTGAGCACCCTCCTCCACACACCCTGCTTAGACTGCATGAATTCCACAATTCGTGTGGAATTATCTAGTCCATCTCTACATGGAAGCTGACATCGACAGATGACAAAAACACTGAAGTCCAAAGAAGAAACAAACCTGAGGAAAACTTCCCCAAAAATTCAGCATGGATTGTTGAGAGAAAGTTAATTAAGTTACTGCCAAGGAATTAGCATAACAACCCATACAATGATTTTTATTGGGATAGTGAAATGCTGTTGTAACTTAAAATATTAGCAGTTAATCACCACATTGGTAAACAGAGAAACAAACAAAAAAAAGCAAGCTAATTTAAAAGAAATTAGGTATATCATGTTGCTTTTAGTATTGAGTTAAAAGAATACCTTAAAATACAGCGAGAAGCTTGAACATTAAAAAAAATGAAACTTCAACAGAATATTCTAGTGTCCTTAATAAAATCTTACATAATTTGCTACTGAAGGGAGAATTCTTATTGGCCATTCCATTTTACCCCTAAATCAATTGTGCAAAAAATATTTTTAAATGACTGTGGCTCTGATTCTACAAATTGTGTGTGTGTGTGTGTGTGAAAGAGAGAAAGAGAGAGAGAGAGAGAGAGAGAGAGAGAACATGACTATTGAAGTCAATTGAGTTGCCTTTGTTTCTAAAGCTAGATATGTGAGTTTCTGCAGGATCAGGATCTAAGAGGGTATGTTAACATGGAAGCTGTGGACAAGACTTTCAGGGTACATACACAGTTTCACACTAGCAGGGCTTGAGTTAGCAGGCAAAAAATATCTTAAAATACAGCGAGAAGCTTGAACATTAAAAAAAATGAAACTTCAACAGAATATTCTAGTGTCCTTAATAAAATCTTACATAATTTGCTACTGAAGGGAGAATTCTTATTGGCCATTCCATTTTACCCCTAAATCAATTGTGCAAAAAATATTTTTAAATGACTGTGGCTCTGATTCTACAAATTGTGTGTGTGTGTGTGTGTGTGAAAGAGAGAAAGAGAGAAAGAGAGAGAGAGAGAGAGAGAGAGAGAACATGACTATTGAAGTCAATTGAGTTGCCTTTGTTTCTAAAGCTAGATATGTGAGTTTCTGCAGGATCAGGATCTAAGAGGGTATGTTAACATGGAAGCTGTGGACAAGACTTTCAGGGTACATACACAGTTTCACACTAGCAGGGCTTGAGTTAGCAGGCAAAAAATATAGGGTGAATATTATGATGCTGGTACCAACTTGGGCTCTCTTTCAAGCTTATCCAGACTCCTAGGTCTGAGCTCAGATGACAGTCACCAGTTTTACCTCCCTAAACTGGGATTCCCTGGTCCAGAACATCCGTGGTCTAGCATGGACCATGGATGTTCCTGGACTACAGAGCCCTGGAGGCAGGGCAGGAGCTCCCTAGGAGGCACCTGCCACTCAGTAGGGAGTGCAGGGGCGGAGGGAGGAAGGGATGTGTGGCGAGGCAGGGAGTTCTGGCCTCAGCAACGCTCCCTGGCCCCAGCAGCTGGGGAGCTCCAACCCCAGCGGCAGTCAGGGGACCCAAGCCCCAGCCGCAGAGCTCCGGAACCGTTGTGGCACCAATGGCCAGGGAATTCCAGCTTTTGCTCCAGCCCCAGTGGCAGCCATGGAGCTCTGGCCTGGGCTGTGGAGGTCCAGCCTCATCCCTTCGCCCTGGCCCCGGAGACCGGTGGCTGCAGAGCTCTGCCCCATTTGCTCAGTTCTACCTGTGGCGCCCTGGCCCTGGCAGTAGCGGGGCCAGCAGCATCTAGAGCAGTGGTTCCCAAACTTTTCAGTATCATGCCCCCTTTTTGATTTCTGAGCAAACCTCATGCCTCTGGGCAGCAGCGGGGGCAGGCTGGAGTCCTAGCCCGGTGGCAGCATGGGACATGAGGGACCTTTCCTGGTTGGCAAATCCCCTCGTTCAGGACCAGTAAGGTCCTCAGAGTGCAGTACCAGTGAAGTCCAACCTGTACTGGAACCATAATATTCATACTGCTATTTTTAGCACACTAGCTCAAGCTCTCCTGGCACAAGTCTTCCCAGGGGAAGCTAGTGTTCATGGCAGTTTAAATCCATCCCCCTTCAATAAATCTCTTTAATAGAATTTAAGTACATGCTAAATGCTTTGCTGAGAGGGATAGTTTGTAGCATTGGGGCCATAGGGCACAAAATGTCTTAGTTGCCATGTCTGAATGACATTTCTGCCATTTCAATTATAATTGAAGTATTTTTCAACAAAGAATTGTGGTTTCTTTCACATAACATCTGCTAAGTGCAAAATTGGTTTTGTAATGCCTCAAAATAATCTGATGCTGGAAAAGAAACATTTTTAGTTAAATTATTCTAGCTCTTATTTAGTATTACTAATACTAAGAATATAAGAAATAATGCATGTGTTTTATATATAGATTTCAACACTAATATTTTTCCACTGTGCATCAGAAGATAGTGCTAAAGAAGACTAAAAAATGAAAAAGATTTACATATATATGTTTGGTAATAATCTAAAGTTGATCATTTTGATTTATGAACATAATTGTTTCTCAAATATAAAGAAGTACACAACCTAAATTAAAAATTGTCCATTCTGCAAGAAAAACAAAAGAACACAATAATTGAGTCCCAGTATAAAAAGCTAGGTTGGAGCAGCCACTCTTATTTGTATCTATCCTTACATAGACTTTTACCAAATTATTTACTTTTTTAGCATCTACTGCATTATGACCAAACTGATCTAAATATGTATATTGAATTGATGAATGGAAAGGTCTTCAGGTCATTTCAATATTGACAAAATTCTATATTCAACTGTCCTGCCCTTTGTGATTTTAAATGTCCCAGTTTTCCATCATGTTGTCAAATTGTAACAGTCACATGGTTGCTGGACCCATTAAGGGAGCACCAGACCTAGATTATGCATGAAGACTTACTTTAAAGGAACAAGTCTACCTATGCAATTAATTGAATAATGAACATGTGGACCAGGAAAAAAAAAGACATTAGGGCTCAGTTATAGGGAGATGCTTCTATAGTGATAGAGATGTAGCCGTGTTAGTCTGGTGTAGCTGAAACAAAAGACAGAACTATGTAGCACTTTAAAGACTAACAAGATGGTTTATTACGTGATGAGCTTTCGTGGGCCAGACCCACTTCCTCTGATCAATATGTGGAAGAAAATTGGCACAACCATATATACCAAAGTGCTACAATCATTTTTTTGATTGTATCAGAAGGTTGAGGGGGAGGGGAGCATGAGGGCTCTGGTAAGAGGAGACAGCTCAGGAGTGGAGCCAGAGATGAGGGGCTTGGGATGCAGAAAGGTCTCTAGGCTGGGGGTGAAGAGTTTGGATTGCAGCAGGGACTCCAGGCGGGGGCCATGAGGTTTGGGGTGTAGGAAGAGGCTCAGGGTTGGGAAAGACAGCTTGAACAGTAGGTTGGCATGTGGGAGGAATTCAGGAGTCCAGCTGGCACTTACGTAAGTCAGCTCCCAGGAAACAACCAGTGGGTGCCTGCATCTTCTAGGTGGGAGGCCAGGGAGATTCCACACACTTTCCATGCCCACGGACACTGCCCATTGCAACTCCCATTGGTTGCAGTTCCTGGCCAATACAAATTGTAAAGCCAGTGCTCAGGGTTGTGGTCGGAGAAGCCTCCATGGCCCCCATGCATCTAGGAACTGCAGAGATTGGCCGGCTGCTTCCTGGAGCTGTGGGAAGCCAGGACAGCTAGGAAGCCTACCTTAGCCCCACTGTGCTGCAAACACACTTTTAATGGTCCAGTTGGCAGTGCTCACCTGAGTTTCCGGGATCCCTTTTCAACCGGGTATTATGGTTGAAAACCAGACACCTAGCCATCCTAGACAGCTAGAAGCAAAGCCACATCATGCCACAAGGAGGTGTTCTCAATGCGTTGCTCTGGAATAGCTTCTTTAACAGATTTTGTTTAGAAATTGTACCTTAAGCAACTCAGGGTATGTCTACACTACCCCGCTAGTTCGAACTAGCGGGGTAATGTAGGCATACCGCACTTGCAAATGAAGCCCGGGAAATTCAAATCCCGGGCTTCATTTGCAAGTGCGGTATGCCTACATTACCCTCCTAGTTCGAACTAGGAGGGTAGTGTAGACATACCTGCAGATACAGTATTCTACAGCCTCCCTCCAACAACTGGAACAAATTGTGAAGGAACTTGTTTTATCCTTAGACACATGAGGGCAGTCATTTTTGGATCATTAGTCATGCTTAAGAACTTTGGGGAGTTCTATGTCTGTGTTATGCAGGTGGTCAGACTGGATGACCACAGTGATCCCTTATTACCTTGAAATCTATTAATATAATGTTGATACTTTTACTCCTCCATTTAATTTTCCTCATATTTCTCTACTTGCAGCATTTGGTAACAGACCTATGAATTTAAATCAGACTGGACTAATAAATACAACCATGAAGAAGGGCTTATAGGTCAGTGGTGGGGAACCTAAGGCCTGGAGGCCAGATGGTGCCCCCAGTTTACCTGGATCTGGCCCCTGAGGCTCAGGGCTCCCCTCAGGATTGGGGAGCCCTCGCCGGTGAGGGTAGATTTTTTTTTTGTTCCTCACTTAGGTACAACCCTTGCCTGATTTTTCTGTGGGTTAGTGGCACCTGACCCAAAAAACGTTCCCACCCCGTTATAGGTGACATAAGTGTAACTTGATCAATAAGTTATCACCTTCTTTTTAAGATTTTGCCTTTTAGTTGGTTTTATGGCATAAACACAGGTTGGTCTTCGTAATTTGTGGGGTGCTGAAAATGAACAAAGGCTGCACCTAAAAGTAGCAGATGTTGAAATGCTGCTGACAGGTCTGGAATAGGAACATAAATTATCATTACAACTAAGTTTCAGAAATGATGATGACATTAAAATGTCTCATTTGCAGGATCATCAGACTCATCAATTTTTCTGTGCTTTCAATAGACACATTTCAATCAACGGAATATCTGAACTTGAAGGAGCCAAAGGAATTAATTTTCTGTATTTTGAAAAAGCATAAAAATCCTTTCTATTTCCCTACTTAATGATTCTTGACAATATTTTACATTTAAATTTAAATGAATGATCAATTTTCATTTCAGATCCCACAATCACTTGTCTCCTTCCACTTCCTCAACTTTAGGCACACTGAATTGGATACTTTTATGGTGTTGTTCAGTTAAAAAGATAAGCAAATTCCTGTTTTGACTCTGAAGACTCTATATGAATTGACATTCATTATAGACTCATTGTACCAAATGCCCTGCAGTTATTAGATTTTAGCAAATTGGGTCTCCCCTAATAGTTTACAACTCCACCCAAAAGCAATTTCTTCTGTGACTAACAATTGTTGAATCTATCCAACAGCCAAAACCATGTCTCAGATCATTGATGGCTGCATCTATTTTCCTAGGCATCTTGTTAACTCTGTGCTTCTCTTATTGTTTCCTAACAGAGATATCCCAAAGAAGATATCACTTTGCACAGTAACAATGGTTCTTTGGTATGCCTATTGCTAAAAGCGCTCCACAATACATTTTGCACTTCTGATAGGAGATCTTTGGTAGCAATGTCTCTTTGGACTATTCATAGATACTCACCACCTCGTACTCTGCCTCAAGGCTAACTAGCACAGGTGAATCAGTTTTATACCACAGAGTCCCAGCTGAAAGAGGGGAGGAGCATAGTTGTGAAGCACCCATAAGGACAAACATTTCAAAGCACTCTTGATACTGCACAAGGTGAGTAGCTTCTTCTTCTTCTTCTTCTTCTTCTTCTTCTTCATTAGTGTTCCAATAGGTACCCCAATGAAGGTGATTTCTGAGCAGTATCCCAGTGGAAAATTGGGGCTTCAGAATTGAGTCTATTATTGATGACAATACTGCTGAGCTAAAGATGGTATTGGAAGCAGAGTTTCTGGTAATCATATAGTGTCCTGTGAAGGTATGCTCAGAAACCCTAATGCTCACCCTACAGATTTCCAAGATAGAAACATTCTTGAAGAAGGTGACAAGAGGTAAAAACTGATAGTGCAGAGTGCATGCAGTTTCCAGATGGAGTCAAAACATTGAAAAGACAATAGTGGTGGCTGATTCAGTTCCAGACTCATTTGGTGAGTCTCTGGTGAAATTGCTGCACCTTTTTGGACCTTTACTCACTGTAGAGAAAAAATTTAGGAGTACAAATACCAGAGTACAAAATATATTGGAAGGACAGAACAGGTCGTGCTGATGGGGGACTGGCACTATATGTGAAAGAAAATGTAGAATCAAATAAAGTAAAAATCTTAAATGAGCCAAAATGTTCCATAGAATCTCCATGGATAGTAATTCGGTGCTCCAATAATAAGAATGTAGCAGTAGGGCTATATTATCGACCACCGGATCAGGATAGTGATAGTGACTATGAAATGCTAAGGGAGATTAGAGAGGCTATCAAATTAAAAAACTCAATAATGGTGGGGGATTTCAACTATCCCCATATTGAGTTGGTACACGTCACCTCAGGAAAGGATGCACAGATAAAATTTCTTGATACCTTAAATGACTGCTTCTTTGAGCAGCTGGTTCTGGAAACCACAAGGGGAGAGGCAATTCTTGATTTAGTCCTAAGTGGAGTGCAGGTTCTGGTTCAAGAGGTAAATTATAATTGGACCAGTTGGAAATAGTGACCATTATATTATAAAATGTAACATCCCTGTGGTGGGAAAAACACTTCAATAGCCCAACACCATGGCATTTAATTTCAGAAAGGAGAACTACACAAAAATGAGGAAGTTAGTTAAACAGAAATTAAAAGGTACAGTGACAAAAGTAAAATCTCTGCAAGCTGACTGGAAACTTTTCAAAGACACCATAATAGAGGCCCAACTTAAATGTATACCCCAAATTAAAAAACACAGTAAGAGAACAAAAAAAGTGCCACCGTGGCTTAACAACCAGGTGAAAGAAGCAGACACAGATAAACACATTTCTTTTAAAAAGTGGAAGTCAAATCCTAATGAGGAAAATAGAAAGGAGCCTAAACTTTGTCAACTTAAGTGTAAAAATATAATAAGAAAAGCCAAAAAGGAGTTTGAAGAACAGCTAGCCAAAAACTCAAAAAGTAATAGTAAAATGTTTTTTAAGTACATCAGAAGCAGGGAGCTGGCTAAACAACCAGTGGGGCCCTTGGATGATCAAGATGCTAAAAGAGCACTCAAAGATGATAAAATCATAGCGGAGAAGCTAAATGAATTCTTTGCTTCAGTCTTCATGGCTGAGGATATCGGGGAGATTCCCAAACCTGAGCCATTTTTTTAGGTGACAAATCTGAGGAATTGTCCCAAATTGAGGTGTCATTAGAAGTGGTTTTGGAACAAATTGATAAAATTAACAACAAGTCACCGGGACCACATGGGAAACTGTGGAACTATTAACTGGTTTGTAACCTATCCTTTAAATTGGCTTCCATATCTTATGACTGGAAGATAGCTAACGTGACACCAATATTTAAAAAGGGGTCTAGAGGTGATCCTGGCAATTACACACTGATAAGTCTAACATCAGTACCAGGCAAATAAGTTGAAACTATAGTAAGAATAAAATTGTCAGACACATGGATGAATATAATTTGTTGGAGGACAGTCAACATGGTTTCTGTAAAGGGACATCATACCTTACTAAACTTCTATAGTTCTTTGAGGGGGGTCAACAAACATGGACATAGTGGATTCAGTGGATATATTATACTTAGTTTTCCAGAAAGCCTTTAACAAGGTCCCTCACCAAAGACTCTTAAGTAAAGTAAGTTGTTGTGGGATAAGAGGGAAGGTCCTTTCACGGACTGATAACTGGTTAAAAGACAGGAAATAAAGGGTAGGAATAAATGGTAAGTTTTCTGAGTGGAGAGAGGTAACTAGTGGAGTCCCCCAAGGGTCTGTCCTACGACCCATCCTATTCAACTTATTTATAAATGATCTAGAAAAAGGGGTAAACAGGCATGTGGCAAAATTTGCAGATGATACCAAACTGCTCAAGATAGTCTTCTTCAGTCTTAACTATGAAGAGCTTCAAAAAGATCTCACCAAACTAAGTGACTAGGCAACAAAATAGCAAATGAAATTTAATGTTGATAAATGTAAAATAATGTACATTGGAAAAAATAATCCCAACTATTTATAGAATATGATGGGGACTAATTTGGCTACAACTACTCAAGAGAAAATCTTGCAGTCATTGTGGATAGTTCTCCACTCAGTCAAACATCCACTCAGGGTGCAGGGGCAGTCAAAAAAGCAAATAGAATGCTAGGAGTCATTAAAAAAGGAACAGAGAATAAAACAGAAAATATTTTATTGCCTCTATATAAAACCATGATACATCCACATCTTGAATGCTATGTACAGATGCGGTCACCACATCTCAAAAAAGATATATTGGCACTGGAAAAGGTTCAGAAAAGGACAACAAAAATGGTTAAGGGTTTGGAGTGGGTTCCATATGAAGAGAGATTAAAAAGACGTGGACTTTTCAGCTTAGAAAAGAGGAGACTAAGTGGGGATATGATACAGATCTATAAAATCATGACTGGTATGGAAAAAGGGAATAAAGAAAAGTTATTTACTTATTCCCACAATAAAAGAACTAGGGGTCACCAAATGAAATTAATAGGCAGAAGGTTTAAAACAAACAAAAAGAAGTTTTTCTGCACTCAGCGCACAGTTAACATATGGAACTCCTTGCCAGAGGATGTGGTGAAGTCTAGAACTATAACAGGGTTCAAAAAGAGATAGAGGTTAGGTCCATCAATGGGGGTTAGGTCCATCAATGACTATTAGCCAGGATGGGTAGGAATGGTATCCCTAGCCTCTGTTTCTCTGCAGGTGGGTGACAGGGGAGGGATCACATGAGGATTACCTTTTGTGATTCCTCCCTCTGGGGCATCTGGTATTGGCCATTGTCAGCAGACAGGATACTGGACTAGATGGACCTTTGGTATGACCCAGTATGGCCAATCTTATGTTCTTACGTTCTTATGTTTAGGGTAAAAGGTCAGGAGGTGAATTAGTTTGGTTTATGTGAAAAGACAAAGTCATTTTGGGGATGTACTTCGGGTGTGATCTAGGAGTAACACTGTACTTAAAGAATAGTGCAAAGGGTATGTGTGTGTGCAGTTAGTGCTGCTATTGCTTCCATTTTCCTCACCAAAACAATGACTATGAAGAATGTAGTCTTCATTGACAACTATGTGAATGAACAAGAGACATTAGGTTTAAAGGGTGGCATAGTCAGGCTTTTAAAAATTAGATTTAGATTTCACATTGAGTGGGTTGTCTGGGTTGGGACAGTGGTTCTCTATGCCCTCGTGGGGCATAAATTAAGCCCTACGTGGGGAAAAATTAAGCATCCTTCTATTTACTGATGGAAAGCAACAGCCACAAGGTGTACTTTGAGTCAACTGAGGGATAGACCTGATCTCTTGAGATGGATAGCTCAATACCATGAAGAGAGTGGAAGATGCTGCGGGGTTTGGGTTCAGCCCATCATAAAGATATGGACCATTTGAAAATCTGGAACCAGATTGTGAACCTTCCCACCAACATTAAGGGGAGTTCACATTTTGAACTTTACTTTGGGTCCATCTCTATACTCTACCATGTCAGAATGCAGTCATATATATATACAGAGATTATCCCGGTCTAATTAATGCACCAAAGAAATACTCTTGCTCAGAAAGTAACTTCTGGGGAAATAAAAATTTTGGCACACACATCATTCAGAAGCACAAGAAATGCCTGCATTAACTTTTGTTGAACTCATGTAAGTTTCATAGCAATCCAAGCATTATCTTTGTGGTGCATAAAATAGACATAATAAAGAAGCTGAGAGTCTTTGACAGTAATCATGGGTTTTGACCACTTAATTAATTATCTAAGATGTTGACTTGAGTCCAAGTATTCTCCTTCAAAGATATAATCATCAGTAGAGTATTTTGCCTACTAGTAATGCACTTCATTTTCTGCTCCATGATAAAAATCAATCTCTGAAGTACAACACAAAATGCAGAGGATCCCAAACTGAAACCTTCACATTAAACTTCGATATGTCCAATGACAAGAACATCACCACATTTTCAAGGTGACTTTTTTAGATTCATGAGTGGGTATAATTAATGGCTTAACTAAAAATACTTTTAGAAAACCACCTTGTTTAAAACAAATGCAAGTCTCCCTCCCCCTCTGTGCTGCACCACAAGATAAGGACTGTTAACATAAATTGGCTGAGGCAAAACTGAATCTAGGGGTAAGAGTGGTAAAGAAGGCAATCTGCAATTGAAATTCTAGGACAATTAATTTATATTGCCTTCTGAGTATAGTGGAGTCATTTACTGACAAATCAGATGTTAAAAAACCCACACAGATATATGATGATTATAAAAGCTACATATGATTTTTGAAAAAATCAACTATCACTGATGAAAAATATTCTATGATGGAATATCCACCTCTCTCATTGCTGAGGCAAAGACCTATTGCATGCATCTTCTCATTCTGTCCTATCATCTTTCAGTTTGTGGAATGTGCAAAGGAATAACCCTCATTACTCAGCCTGATTCAAGAAAACCATTTCCTTTATAGTGGATTCTATGTGGTTCACTGAAACATGACTGCTTTACAGACTTGTGTTTTTTCACATTATATCTCTGGATTAAGAATACCAGCGTCCTCTGTTCCTGAACATAAGGCTGGGTATACATCAGCATATGCCTTGTTCTAAAGTGGCATAATTCATTCTGAACACACACCACTACCATCTAATAAAGAAAAATATATATATTCCCTCAATTTCTTGGCTCTCCCTTGCTTTCACTTTGCAAACTGTTGTTTATTTTTTATTTTTCAAGAAATGATTATTCAAATACAAAGAGGTAATACAAATGCTGCTAGTTTAAGGTGTCCTTCAGTAGGTACGATAGCCTGATTCACAGAAAGAGAAAAACTAATCATGTGTTTATACCCTGCTTTTTATTTATGTGAGCAAAACCAATCTCCCATTCTCCATAGCCACTCACACACTCAGGCTGGTGCCCGTTGACCATGTGCCACAATAACCATTTAAGTAGGGGGATGCTCATCCCATCTACTCTCCAAATAAAACATACAATGCTTCTCTGTTGTCTTTTGCCATTATAAAAAAGTTAATCTCCTTAGCATTTGTAAATGGATAGCTGGAGTTCAATTGGCCATGTGTACACAGCATCTTCACCATTATTCACCAAGTTCTTTTGTTTTAAAATTGCCTATATTACACATGGACAGGGTGTATGTTTGAGTTGTCGGACTTGTTTTCTTTCACCACTATCATTTCTGTATTATGCAGACAAAATGATTATGGAAACAAATGTGCAAATTTCCTCATATTTCCTTGTTAAGGTTATGGTCTACATTTAATTATGGAAATTGATAGCCCCATTGTACGTGGTTGTTAAAAAAAGAAAAGTGAAGTAAAACAAGCACACATTGTGTTGGCCTGTACGCCAACTAAACTACCTCATTAAATTTTAGGAGTCTATTATTTCTTGTCTTATTATTATTTTAAATATAATAATATGGGTTATGTGACTAATGCATAGTAACTCAGGACAGATATCATTCTGATGTGCACTACATTAGTCATGCTTTTCTCTAATATTAATGATATAGTATGCAGCCTCTGCACTTGCTATTGTATCTTAGAAAAATACTACTATATTATCTAGTGCCACAATTAACAATGGAATATAAACAAACATCACTCAAAAGCAGCTTCTGGAATTCAGGAGGAGATGGGGGGAACCATTTTCTTCTTTTACAATCTTTTATTGATACTACTGCAGAGAGTTAATTGCTTCATAATAATTCTGCTATTTCATGTCAGAAATATGAGCTGAAAGAGAAAAGTATAAAGGCCACAGAAGATGAAGCTAAGAAGCACAAAGGGAAGATTTATGATAAATCTTTTGTCCTAAGAAACAAAGGACTGCTAGAACCATTTGAAAAGTAGTGTAATTCAAAACCAACAAAAATATGGTTCCTGGTCCATTAATATGGGAGCCAGCTCCTGCTCACCCCTAATTCAGTGGTTCTCTGCCTTTCTAGACTATTGTACTTCTTTCAGGAGTCTGACTGGTCTTTTGTTTCCCTACACCATGTTTCACCTCACTTAAAAACTACTTGCTTACAAAATTAGACATAAAAATATCACAGCACATTACTACTTATATATATAGCTATATAGCCCCCAATTAAACCCGTCCAATGCATTATCAATAAACTACAACCTATACTGGAACAGGATACTATACTCCGAGAGGCTCTGGGAGACAGACCCATAGTCTCCTATAGACAACCACCTAACCTCAGGATGATTCTTAACAACCAGAGGGCATATCACACTAATACCAACGCTGGAACTTTCCCTTGCAACAAACCCCGGTGCCAGCTTTGTGTACATATTTACTCTGCTGACACCATTATTGGACCTAACCATGCCAGTTTCAAGATCAAGAACACGTATTCCTATTCATCCAGAAATATAATTTATGCCATCATGTGCCTAAAGTGTCCATCTGCTATGTACATTGGACAAACGTCTCAGACACTTCGCCAAAGAATCAATGCTCACAAAACAGACATAAGACTCTCTCACACAGAGAGAAAGCTGTTGCTTGCCATTTCAGCCAGACTGACCATTCCCTCAATGACCTTAAAACATGCATATTGCTTCAAAGAGACTTTAAATCAAGACTTCAATGAGAAGCTTCAGAATTGTCATTCATGCTTAAATTTGACACTTTATGTATGGGTTTAAACAAAGACTATAATAATCTCACCCATTACAAAGATAGCTTCCCCAATTATCATCCCTATGTCATTACCTCACAGACACTAACCTTCCTCCCTCACCCTCACTCTGTTCTCAAATTTGATTTGTCAGTTTCACATGCATTCATTTCTTTGATTGTATCACTTTGGTCTATATGGTTGTGCTGATTTTCTTCCACATATTGATCTGAGGAAGTGGGTCTGGCCCACGAAAGCTCATCACCTAATAAACCATCTTGTTAGTCTTTAAAGTGCTACATACGTCTGTCTTTTGTTTCACCAATTCCTTTGTATGCCTGGCAGAGAACCAATTCCTTTGTTAATCTGTGGCAGAATCTGGTTAGCCTATGTTAAACACCTAATAGACTCTTCTTCTTTGGCAAAGTTGAACAAATTTAGACAAGTCTCATCTTTTAGTTGTTTATCTTTAATTTTCTGAAGTCAGCTGGCAGAAGCTGAAATTGCTGCCGGAACAAAGTTAATATAGGCTTTGGAATATTTCTCTACAGCCTTTTCATCCATTGGTGGCTACTTAACTGTGCTCTAGATAGACTTTCTACTGCTATTACTTCCCCTGGCATGTATTCAATAGACTATTTATCACAAAAGTCAACTAGACCTTTGGTGAATAGAGTAAAGAGGCAAATGAAATGGTGGCTGCCTAGAAAAGGGGTGATAGTGGTGGAGCATGTCTCTCTCCCTTTCAAGTTTGGAACCCCTTCATCCTGATCCCACTAGGGGTTCAATCACCTCTTTGCTGGGCCACTTATTCTATTCCAGTGGTCTCCAACCTTTTTACACCCAAGATCACTTTTTAAATCTCAGAACAGGCGAAGATCTACTGCCTCTCCCCTTCCTTGAAGCCCCTCCCCTTCCTTGAAGCCCCGCCCTCTATATTCTCCTCCTGTCCATCACTTGCTATCCCCAGCCCTTACTTACACACTCTGATAAACAGTTTATTTTTAAATTATGCGATACATACAATTAAAATCACATACAATTAAAATCATGTGTTTATAGTTATGAAATAAATGGTCTGTTTTTTATTCATGCTATTTAAATCTAAAATGAAGCATTTATAATTATACATTTTGTGGGGATGGAGTACTGTGGCTGGGGGCAGGGGAGAGGGAACAGGGTCCTGGGAGGGCAGAGGACAGGATTCTGCAGCAGGGGACAGAGTGCCAGTGGGGACAGAGTTCGGGGAGTGGGGACAGAGTTGGGGGAGTGGGGACGGGAGTACGGACAGAGTTTGGGGAGCAGAAAGCCCTGCGCGCGAGCGCCTGCCCTGGGGCCAAAGCCCTGCGTGCGAGCGCCTTCCCCGGGGCCAAACTCCCACACGCAGGGAAGCCCCGCGCGCACCTGCCCAGAGAGCCAACCCCGCCCAACCTGTGCAGGGAAGCCCCCCGCACGCGCGCGCACCTACCCCGGAGCCAAACCTCCCCCCCATGCAGGAAAGCCTCGCGCGCACGCCTGCTCAGGGGGCCGACCCCCCCACCTGCAGAGGGAAAGCCACGTGTGCATGCGCCTGCCTGCCCTGGGGCCAAACCCCGCCACGCAGGGAAGCCCCGTGCATGCCTGCCCCGGGGCCAAATCCCCCCTCCACGCAGGGAAGCCCTGCGCGCGCTCACCTGCCCCGGGGCCAACCCCCCACCGCCCTCCTGTGCAGGAAAGCCTTGTGCGCACGCACACCTGCCCAGGGAGCCAACCCCCCTACCCGCCCCGGGAAGCCCTGCAGGTGCTTGTCCCGGCGCCAACCCCCTCCTCGCACCGGGAAGCCCCGTGGCCAAACCCCAGCGCGCCGGAAGCCGACGCTACCTCTGTCTTCTCTGGAGGTAAGTAGTGGGGCTTCTGGGGGTGGGAGGGAAATGGGGGTGGGGCTTACAGGATGCTTCGTGAGCGACTGATCGAGGCCTCGAGATCGACCAGTAGCTCACGAGCGACTGGTTGGTGACCATGGTTCTATTCATTCCTCTCCTCCTGAGTGCATATTGTGTGGCTCAACCTGGACCAGGTTGGTGAGACTGAGCAGGCTAATGGCAAGTTAGGCTAGCAACTGAATGGAAGGAGTGGGGAAAAATATACTATAACTAAACCACATCCATGTAAAGGAGATCACTTTGGGGAATGTCTACACTGCAGAGTTTTTTCGGAAAAAAGGTTGTTTTCCTGAAAAAACTTCACTTATGTCCACACTGCAATTGCATTGTTTCAACAACAAAAAATCAGAAGAACAGAGGGGGTTTTCCGACATTGGTAAACTTCTTTCTACAAGGAAGAATCCTTTTTCTGAAAGGGCTCTTTCGTTAAAAGGCGTGTGTGGACGGGGAAAAGCGAGTTCTTTTAAAAGAAGAGGAAAGAGGAAAAAGCACAAGTGCCCTGGTGGCCACTCCATCCATAGTAATCACACTTAAATGTGAGATAGTGTCCATTCAGTGTGGATGCTATCTTTCCAAAAAGCAGATGCGCTTTTGCTGTGTGGATGCTGTGTGTAGGCAGGGGACTGGAGTGTAGGCAGGGGACTGGACTCGATGACCTTTCAAGGTCCCTTCCAGTTCTAGGAGCTAGGCAATCTCCATTAATTCTCTATTAATTCTCTTTCAGAAGAAGTTTTTTTGGAAGATCTCTTCTGAAAAGCTTCTTCTGAAAGAAGCCTGCAATCTAGACTCAGCCTTAGAGAATGACTTCAATGTGATACGAAAATAGCTTCCTTCTCCCTTCTCTGAATTTACCCTTCTCAGACAATTGGGAACTGGCCTTCTAATGCTGGTTTTATCAATATTTCAGATTCCAGGTTGTCAATCTTACTGGATGATATCGGCTTGAGAGTGAATGACAGAGTGAGTTCAGTTGACCAGTTGTTTGTCAACTAAATGTCCATATCCAAATAATATTGACCTGCCCAAAAAGTGTTGCATGGATTAGTTATATATTGCATGTAAAATGCTTTGAGATCCTCACACAAAACCTTCTATTAGAAATATTATTAAAATAATAATGGTTCTAAACCATTCTGCTCTCTTCTTGGCATTTATGGTCTTAAAAGACTTATGTTTAGCATATACTCCATTGGTCATAATTTAGAGAAACATTGTATATTTAGCTCTTTTACCTTTTTCCTCATAAATCAGCCCTTTAAGGTCCCTTCATCATTTTTATTGCACTTTACTGCTGATAGTATTCATAACTAAAATATCCACAATTTCAATAAGCAAGAGAAGAAGAAAACCAAAAGATCAAAATTGGAGTTAAATAAACTGCACCACAACTTTATTCTGCTGTGATCCTAAAGATCTGCCCACAAATGTGCTTGTATAACTTATCCCAGTTTGTAGAAAAATGTTTTGTGAAATTATGTAGAATATTTAAGATCTGTCATGTTTCAAAAGTAGTTATAACTTTTATTCAAGAGCAGTACATGGCTTGGCTGGCAAATACATTTTTGATTATCAAATATTTACAATACCCCCAGCTTAGTGGTTTCAGGTTAGAACAAGGATACTTGTTTCTTCCCTATAAGGATGATGAATACTGGAAGCACAACACTGAAGGCTTTATGGTTGAGGTACACGTTTCAATGAAACTATATAATTGGATCAATATTCCTGATGGGAGCAAGGACCTACTCTACTGGGTCTCTCATACAGTCAGCTTTATAAAATAGACTATTTCCAAAGTTTTGCTTTATGAGTGGAAGAAAATCCCATATGAGTTAAGGATAAACATCTTGTCTTTTAGTTTGTTAAGCAGAGCTCATATATATACAGGCAGTCCCCGGGTTACGTACAAGATAGGGACTGTAGGTTTGTTCTTAAGTTGAATCTGTATGTAAGTCGGAACTGGCGTCCAGATTCAGCCGCTGCTGAAACTGATCAGTTTCAACAGCGGCTGAATCTGGATGCCAGTTCTGACTTACATACAGATTCAATTTAAGAACCCCAGGCTCCGCAGCTTTGCTCTGCTTTGCTCCCCGTCCCCCTGGTCTGCAGACCAGGGGGACGGGGAGCAAAGCGGCGGAACACGCGGGCAGCGGACAGCCCAGACGTGTCTGGGCTGTCCGCTGCCCGCGTGCTCCGCGGCTTTGCTCTGCTTTGTTCTGCAGACCAGGGGGACGGGGAGCAAAGCAGAGCAAAGCCGTGGAGCACGCGGGCAGCAGACAGCCCAGACGTGACTGGGCTGTCCGCTGCCCGCGTGTTTCGCTGCTTTGCTTCCTCTCCCTAGTCTGATGGAGACCAGGGAGAGGGAGGGCCCCGTTTGTAACTGCGGATCCGACATAAGTCGGATCCGCATAACTTGGGGACTGCCTGTACAGAGCAATCATTTAGACATGGGAAACAGGTTCTGTATTTTGTATATATGTTGGGTGTTTGTATATAAGAAAACATGCATCCACTCCCCTATATACACATACAAAAAAATGGAGGCAGAAATGATGATCAATTTAATTTTAGATATATTGAAGTCATGTTGTTGTGCATTGGTTTTACCTTTAGAAATGAAGAGAAGTAGAAAATTGTTACTTTTCTCCAAAGGAATACATCCATTAAAATGTGATAAAATAATCAGTTTTAATTTATCAAAAGTTATAGTGGCACAGCTTGCATTAGCTCTGCTCCTTTATTAAGGGTCTGTCAGGGTTTCATCGCAAATCTATTATTTGAGGGGTTTGAAACTCAGCCACTTTAAATGTGCTTATGTATGAAACCGGGCCAAAAGGGGTATCACTGTAGATTGTTTTTATGTAATTTAACTGTTATATTTAATGTATTCATTACCTTGGTTATTTTGATATTGCAGGTGCATAGGAAAATGCAGAATTCAGATGTGTAAAAAAAGAGAAAAGCATAAAATGTAAGGTATTTTTTTTACTTGAAAAACTGGTCTGTGAGCTCCTTTATATCGCAGAAGGTAAGTTGGACTTATTCATTTGACAGCACGGGGATATATTACAAATGAATACTATATGCATTTTTCGTGCATAACCTCATATATTTTTTAAAAAGGATCAAACTTGTGACCAAAGTTATTTAAGCAGAGAGATATAGCCACTCGGACAGATATATAGAGAGATATAGCTCTACAATTGTGGCCTCATTGAACATGCCAGTACCCTACAGAGAAGTTTACCTTTTTTGGAAGGTATTCGTGTAATATACATACACTTTCCTCTCTATGTTACTTCAAAGATTTGAACAAAGGTGTAATTCTAAGCTTATCTTGGATGTGAATAGCAGAATCTTCATTCCAACCTTGTCCACATGAAAAGTGCCTTGAAAGAACAAGATCTGGAATTTGTTCCTGACTGAAGTAGTGGAGTTCACAACTGTGAGCATAGCAATATATATCAGGCATTGTGGGACAGCTGCTGGAAGAATTTTAGGGTCAACAGAGGTAATGCAGTGTCTACATTCAGAGTGTGTTGACCTCTGGTGCAACTCAGAGAAGCGGTCTCTTACTTATCAGTGTAATTAAGAGCTTTCATCAGTAGAAAACAAATTTAAGTGTAGATACATAAAAAGTTAGGTTGATGAAAGGCAACTTACATTGACCTAGACTTGAAGTGTAGACCAGGTCTAAGGCTAATATGTGAGTTTTGGGGGAACTCCAAACAGACCTTTTTTTAGTGTCACCTGAAGAGACTCCAAAACATGTGTAATGAGGCATTTATGACTATTAATGTTCTAAGTCAAAATAAATGGAAGAAATGAGCCCAATTACTATGATACATAGAAGTTATTCAAGTTTTGAGACTTTGCCTGGAAAAGTCACTCTTGGCTTTTTATCAGTCATTTCATTAGTCATCGCTTTTCAGTCTGTCAGTCATTATCTCACTAAAGTCATGAAGAATAAACAGTATCTAAGGATTAGGGTGAAATATGGGAACATGATGAACATGGGGGACACAGCATAATAGAAGAGACAGTTTTCTGAGGATAACTTCTGAGAACCAGCTGCGCTTCAAATAAGGGAGTGACTAGGATAAAAGACTCACCTTGTGCAGTAACTCAAGTTCTTCAGGATGTGCATCTCAGTGGGCTCACCACTTCAGGGGTGTGTATGTGTGTCCTGTGCCTTTGATTGGAGATTTTTAGTAGCAAGTCTGTACAGCCCATGCATATGCCCTCTATAAGGCTGAATGTGCAAACCGCCCTCAGAGGAAACTACTAAGCAGAGGAGAGGAACTGAGTAGAGAAGTACTCACAGGGACACAAATCTTGAAGAACTTCAGATACTGTGTAAGGTCAGTGTCGTCCCCTTCTTCTTTGAATAGTGTCCTTGTTAGTGCTGCTCTTCAGGTGATTCCTTAGCAGTAATGCCTTAAGGAGGTGGGCGTTTCAGAGCAGAATACTTCAGAGATGAAAGATTTGCATGGCTACCTGCAGCTTCTGATGTTGCAGCCTGAACCAAATAATGATGAGTATAAAAAGTGTGCACCAAGACCCATGTTGGAGCTTTGCAGATTTCAGCAACTGGAGAGTTCTAGAGTAGGCCTGTGGCTGGAGATTGTGATCTAGTAGAATGTGAAAACTTAGCAGAACCACAACAGGCAATAACACATTCAGAGATCCATTTAGAAAGGTCTGTCTCCACTTAGGCTATGTCTAGACTGCAAGCCTCTTTCGAAAGAGGCTCTTTCGAAAGATACTTTCGAAAGAGCCTCTTTCGAAAGAGAGCGTCTAGACTGCACACGGAATTTCGAAAAAGCAAGCCGCTTTTTCAAAAGAAAGCACCCAGTGAGTCTGGATGCTCTCTTTCTAAAAAGCCTGTTTGCTTTCAAGAACGCCTTCTTTCGAAAGAGCACTTTCGAAAGAAGGCGTTCTTCCTCGTGGAATTAGGTTTACCACCGTCGAAAGAAAAGCTGCATTCTTTCAATTTAATTTCGAAAGAACGCGGCTGCAGTCTAGACGCAGGTGAAGTTTTTTTGAAAAAAGGCTACTTTTATCGAAAAAACCCGAGTCTGGACACAGCCTTAGAAACTATCTGCAATAGAAACAAGACATCTAAAGGGTCTTCAGGAATGGCCTGTATCTGTCAAGTAAAGGCTAATCTTCTTTTAACATCTAGTCTATGGAAATCAGATTCCTGTGTGGACTAATGCAGCTTAGGAAAGAAAACTGGAAGCTGAATAGTTTGGCTAATGTGCAACGCAAAAGAAATCTTATGTAAAAATGTTGGACAGGGTTGAAATGACACCTTCTCCTTGGAAGAAAACACAATAGATGGTGGGACTGTCATTCCCAGCCTCATCTCTCCAACTCATTGGCTTGCATGAGGTCAAGATCATAATTCAGATGCTTCAGAGGAAGGTATAACATCCCCATAATGGAAAATTAGTAATATTTCCAAGGGGAAGGTTTATTAGGAATGCATGCAAGCCATGCTTTGAACATGAGGATTTATGGCTTCTATAACTGTTTATCTTACACAGAGTTACTATTTTTTTTAAATATGGTTAGCTCTGTAATGAGAGGTGCGGAATCTATGAGAGTTGAAGGTGTTTTGCAACTTTGAAATGTGAACTATTTCTATTTAGGGACATAAATATGTATTTATGAGCCTAACCATAGGCAGCCAGGTATGAAAAAATTAGCTGAAAACGACAGAAATTAGCAATTAGAAGGATGAGAACAAAAATGGCCAAAAGCTGTAAAATGTTAAAAGATTTTTGTTGTCTAATTTGTGAAAACATTTCAGCACTCTTGATATCATCTTATTCTTTTCCCAATTTGCAATTTTGCTTGTATTTAGTTTTATAAAACACAATATTTTAAACCCATCCTTAATGTATATTATGTCTATAGCCCACTTTCTAATCATAATTAAAACTGTAAATCTAGAATAAAGCCTTTGGCATCTACGGAGTTACTTCAGATTTACAGTGGTTAAAATGAGAGGAGGATTTAGCTGGCTATTATGTCTACACATGTACTATACCGGGCAGTGAGAGGTTGTTAGCAAAAGAATTGGATATTTTTTCCTCTTAAGAGGCACATGTGGTAATTTGTACTTGGCAGATAGCCATCTGCTCACTTAATATTTTAAATTTCTGAAATGAAATGCTTCTTAATAAACTACATATCAATAGCATGAAAATACCTCACTTATACTTGATTGACATATAACAAGGTATGAACAATGTCTCTGTGTTGTAATGAAGTGAAGCGAGTCACCTCAGAAGCTAGACGATGCTGCCAAACATTTGAATTGTACCCAAAGTAGGTGTCTGTTTCTCCCTACAATCTACTTAATGCAAAATGTATTAGTATCTCAGTACTGCACAGCTGTGTTTCTCTATCGAAGGAGGATAATGCGTGCTTTCAGACTGGGGGGAAGGGAGTCCCTCCTAACTGGATTTGGTATCTTTATCTGCTTTCCATTTGCTACTTATTTATTTTTAAATTATTTCATTCTGGCAACATTTTACATGCGCCAGTGGAACAAATGCTGTAAGAGGAGGTCAAGTGCCATGTCAACCTCCAGCTGTGTTTCAAGAAAAAACATTCAAGAAACGAAATGACTATGTGAGGAAACATAGCACTTTTGGACTTTTTCTGCATTTACTTGCGGCATCAAACAAAATTACTTAATGATCTTAAAATCCGTGGTCCCATTCCTAATTGAAGAGACTGCAGTCCTGTCTGCAATGGCTGAAATTGCTTTTATAACCTGGTATTTTCCTCCCCCAAATCCTCATGCTGGAACCTCTGTAACAAGTTGCAGCATTATCCCATTTACTCTGGCCCATGCTTCTACTCCAGTGGTGGACAGTCTACAGCCCATGATCCACATGTGCCTACTATAGTAATCTGATTGTGGGCCACGAGATGTTTTGCTGACATTGACTGTCCTCAGGCACTGCCCCCTTCCCTGCAGCTCCCAGTGGCTGTGGTTTGCTGTTCCTGGCTAACAGGAGTGAAGGATGTTCTGGCTGCCACTTCCCACAGCTCTGATTGACTAGGAATGGCAAGCTGTGGGGAACATTACCTGCAGACAGTCAGTGTCAGAAAAAAAGTCTCACAGCCACCATCAGATTACTCTGATGGGCCACATATGATGCACAAGCCACAAGTTGTCCACCAGTGCTGTACTCTGAACACACAGGTTGCTACGCACTATCTAAGCAATTTTCCCTTTGCGCAAAGACTACTGGAAATCTGTCCCCCTACTGTGCAGGAGAATTGCACTTGTTTTGCTGGCTGGTGAGCATCTCCATCCAATGAGATGAAACTTTTGGGAACCTTAATCTCCACCTACAGGCATTACGTGGGTACATGGTAGCTTGAATTTATAAATCCCAATTTTCTTTTAATTTTTAACACTATAAATCAGAATTACTCCACTAAAATATCAAGGATGCTGAGAGAGTTGGCTGATGTGATTATAGAGCCACTGGCCATTATCTTTGAAAACTCATGGCTATCGGTTGGAAAAAGGCAAATAAAGTATCCATTTTTAAAAAGGGAATAAAGAGGATCTGTGGAACTACAGACTAGTCAGCCTCACCTCAGTCCCTGGAAAAAAAATCATGGAGCAGGTCTTCAAGGAGTTTTGAAACACTTGGACAAGAGGAAGTTGATTAGGAACAATCAACATGAATTCACCAAGAGAAAGTCATGTCCTGGCCAAATTAATTGCCTTCTATGATGACGTAACTAGCTCTGTGCATATGTGAAAAGTGGTAGATATGATACACTTTGACTTTAGCAAAGCTTTATATATGGTCCTTCATAGTAGCAAATTAAAGAACTATGGCTTGGATTAATGGAATATAAGGTGGATCAAAAGCTGGCTAGATTGTCAGGCTCAACTGGTAGCCTACGTCTACACTGGCCCCAAATTCCGGAAAAGTCATGCAAAGCAGGTAAGTCAGAATAGGGAAATCCGCGGGGGATTTAAATATCCCCCGAGGATTTAAATAAACATGTCCGCCGCTTTTTTTCCGGCTTGGGGAAAAGCCGGAAAAAAGCGTCTAGACTGGCGCGATCCTCCAGAATAAAGCCCTTTTCCAGAGGATCTCTTATTCCTATCCTCCGGAAAAGGGCTTTATTCCGGAGGATCGCACCAGTCTAGACGCTTTTTTCCGGCTTTTCCCCAAGCCGGAAAAAAAGCGGCGGACATGTTTATTTAAATCCGCAGGGGATATTTAAATCCCCCGTGGATTTCCCTATTCTGACTTACCTGCTTTGCATGACTTTTCCGGAATTTGGGGCCAGTGTAGACGTAGCCGTAGTGATCAACAACTTGATATCCAGCTGGCAGCTGGTATCAAGTGGTGTGCCCCCAGGGGTTAGTCCTGGCACTGGTTTTGTTCAACATCTTCATTAATAATCTGGATGATGGGAGAGGTAGATATGCTAGAGGGTAAGGATGGGATCCAAGGAGATGTAGACAAATTGGAAAATTGGAACAAAAGAAATCTGATGAGATTCAACAAGGACAAGTCCAAAGTACTTCGAATGGAAGAATCCCATGCACCGCAATAGGCTTGAGACTGACTGGCTAAACAGCAGTTCTGCAAAAAATGGTCTGAAGATTACAGTAGATGAGAAGCTGGATAAGTCAACAGTGCCCTTGTTGCCAAGAAGGCTAGCAACATATTGGGCTGCATTAGTAGAAGCATTGCCAACAGATCGAGGTAAATGATCATTCCCCTCTATGCAGTACTGGTGAGACCACATCTCAAATGCAACATCCAGTTTTGGGCTCTCCACTACAGAAAAGATGTGGATAAATTGGAGAGATTCCAAAGTATGGCGACAAAAATGATTAGGGGGCTGGGGCACATGACTTATGAGGAGGGACTGAGGCAACTGGGTTCATTCTGCAGAAGAGAAGAAAGAAGGAGGATTTGAGAACAGCCTTCAGCTACCTGAAGGGGGATTCCAAAGAGAATGGATGTAGGCTATTCTATGTAGTGGGAGATGATAAAACAAGAAGCAATGGTCTGAAGTTGCAGTAGGGGAAATCTAGGATCGACATTAGGAAAAACTACATCACTAAGAGGGTGGTGAAGCACTGGAATGGTTTGCCTAAGGTGGTGCTGGCATTTCCAACCTTAGAGGATTTTTAAGGCCAGGCTTGACAAAGCCTTGGCTGGGATGATTTAGTTGGGGTTGGTCCTGCTTTGAGTGGGGATGACCTTCTGAGGTCGCTTCCAAACCTACTCTTCTATGATTCTATGAAATCAGTAGAGTTATAAGGTACAATTCAGAAAAGCACTTAGGCACAGGCTGAGATCCATCCCTATTCAGGAATTCAGTTGGACTGAAACATGTGCTTAAAGATAAGATGCTTATGTACTTTTCTGAAAAAAGCATGTTCTCCTGATTTGAGGCCTATGTGAGAAGAGAATTTGGTTTACAGTTCTAAACTCTCCTTGGGATAGATCCTCATTTGGAGTAAATTGTGGTAACTCCAATAGTTTCAATGGAGCTGTGTTGATGTATGCCTGCTGAAAATTTGGCCCATGTACAACCACAATGTGATCATATCCAGTTTGTCCTTGCTTCTCTCTCTTTAATATATCTGCTTACTTTTCAAAGTGCTGTACATGAGCATTCTTTACATTATCTAACAAAAGATTTATTTACAATGCTAACACCTGCAAGTTCCATTCTCTTTGATTCAGGATTGTATGCCTCACCTTTCATCTTGGTTTTTGAGTGCTTTCCAGTATTACACAAGGTTACGTAAACAGCATCTGTCACGCATGGATCCTTTTCCATTCTTCAGCCAAGAGTGAATATTATATATGGTTTTTTCAACTGCCTTTTATCAGTTTAGGATTTAAGGACTTTGATTATGTCTTTGTGCTTTGTCTACACCAGAAATCTGCACTAGTTTAAGTAATTTCTTAACCTTGTTTGGTTAAACTAGTGCAACTCCTTGTGCAACACTGATGTCTATTTAAAAGTGGTTTATTTAATTTTGACTTAAACAGAAGGTTGAATGACTTAAAGTGAACTGAAAAAGGCCTTGTTTAAACTCTTGTTTGTTGTATTGGTTTACTGTCACTTCTTTAGTTGAACTAGTGCAACCATGTCAGGTAGACAAGGATTGTTATTTCATGCATCAAGTTATAATACTGCATAGGAGTTAATAATATGGCAATTAGTTCTGAAGATGTGCCGTACTTTAACAATGTGCTTTTTTAACAGAAAACCAGTTTGTGAGCAAACTTTTTTCAGAAACATTTCAGTCTTCTTGGTTAAGTTCAGTTTATTAAGGGCAAACATTTTTTCAGTCAATCTGGGCCTAATCTAAAGACCTGACCATTCTTCTTCAATAAGGGACCCAAGGAACCTAGTAGCAACACTGTTACAAGTCACAGCATAAACAGAAACTCTGTCCCCATAGCCAAATAAAAGATTTTATATAAGTTTAAGCTCTTAATCACATTTTAAGCAGTCTAGTTAATTAGGGTGTAGTTTAACTGTAAATGGCACACAAGTCCTGTATTTATTATATAAACTTCTCTCGGGGCTTACACCATAGATTGTTTTGTAGTCCTCCAAATCTTTTGTTATATTCAAAATTGAAAAAAATATTGAAAATGTATCTGCTGGCAACAAAAAATATAATCAATAGAAGAGATACTTTACATGTCCATGCACACAGGAAAAAAAAAGTCTGGGGGAAAAAAAAAGACTAAATCCATCCTAGCAGGAGTGTAGTGATTACGAAGCACAGTAACACTAAGAACAGAAATCATGTGACTTTTTATCCCTGCAACTATTATTTAATAAATAATGGAGTACTCAGTCAACCACAATCTCACAATTATAAGGCCAAAGTGAAGTAGTTGCTGTACAACTCTAATGCTGGTCACTTAGGAGAATGTAGTACTTCAAACATAAACATTGCTTACATTATACAGTGCTGTTTCACAGTCTTCTGACTTCATGGTGTGTGTGTGTGTTCAAGCAAATATTCAGAAACAGGTTGGATTGTTCTTAATTTAAGTTTTGGTTATGGGAGATTCTGTGTAGAGGCAGTGGTCCTTGAGGATGGAGGTGTGCAGAGAGAAAGAGAATCTCTTCTCTGTCTTGATCTCTGATTAGAGTCTATTTTGGAGGTTCAATCACTCCCTGGGAATTGGGCATGATGTTGAGATGAGATTCCCAAAAGAGGGAATTGCATTTATGCTCTTTGAAAAAGAGAAACAAAAAGGGAACAAAAAAGGGAACAGAAAAGGGAACAAAATAGATATAATGCCTCCATTCCTGCAGCCGCACAGTGTGTAAACTGAACCAAATACAGAACAAACATGTTAGTTAATAGCAGTCTAATTAAACCTGAACATTTAAAACCATGGCTAATACTTTTGTTATCCACTCATGTTATGTGGTAGTGTTTGGTGGGCACCATGAACTAATGACTAGCCATGTAAGCCTTCTATACTTTTCCTTTTAAACATCTAACATCAGTGAAAATATCCCTTGCTATGAAATTCTTTAAAAACTCCACCTTGGTAACTTTTTAAAATTAGAAAAATAATTAATTGTGTCTCGAATCACTTCACTGATCCTATCAACTGCAGCTAACAACTGCCTCTGTCTCCACAGCTAGGGCCTGATCCATCTCCCTTTTTTCTTCCCTGCTCCTCTTTAAGGACTCTATCCCACTATCTCCTATCAGCTAAGTAAACTTGTGTCTCCATCACTCATGCCTAGTTTGGATTCCTATAACCTACTGGTGCAAGTAGAAACAATTTCTTGCTGGTACTGCACTCTTGAGAGAAACACAAGGGTGGGCATGTGACCTCCCCATATGACCATCCATGTGACTTCTCCCCACCCCTAGCCCGGGACTCCCATCCTTTCTGACACCCTCTTACCCATCTAAAATTTCACAACTCCATTTGTTACACAGATGCAGTTTAAAATAATACTTTGGGCCCCAGTGCCTCCTTTACTTCCAGGTATCATTGAGGATCCAGAAGCACCTCAAATTGAAAATTTCTTAAATGAAAGAAGGCTAGGAATGATTATCACCCACTTTTCCTTCACACAGCATCCGTGCCTTCCTTATATCTAAGCTAAGCTTCTCTCAGCTTGCCATTATCTAAGTATTGTTCTTCACCAGGTGCTAGGAAAGCAAAGATGTTGCACTGTTTGATAGAAAGAGACATAGAACCACATGTGCCATGTGCATCTGGGTAGAACTACAGCGCAAATTGGTTTATTATTTTCCTCAACATGATGTCCAGGATGGTCGATCAGAATCAGCCTGGCAGAACAGATAACCAATTGATCAAAATCACATTCTATGAGCACTTGTTGGTGCCCAAACCCAGTTCCCACTGAAATCAAAAGGAGTTTTGCTACTGAGTTCAATGGGAAACAGGCTTTGATATTTAGAGAGGAAAAAACCAAACCTCTCAAACTAGGGCTATTTTGCTTATACCACAGGTATCTGACGGTACCTCTACACTACAGAGGAAGATTGAAGCTGCCACTGTCAATCTTCCAGGATTTGAATTAGCAATCTAGTTAAGATAATTTGAAGTGAGAGGGGCACGATGGTGGATGCTGGTAACCCTGCTTTCACGAGCAGTAAGGGAAGTCAAAGGAAGAGTGTTCTCCTTTCAACTTCCTGCAGTGTAGACAGCGCCAAAAGCCAAGTTAAGAAAACATCTGATCTTTCTCCAGCAAGGGAGAAATCAGCAGTCAATGAGACTAAAACAGTCTCTGTACCATATCCAATTCATAAACCCATCTACAAAGGATCAAGGAAATATGAAGGCTCCAGATAATCTTAAGTCCTCAGTCCCTTGATTAGAATGCCCTCATTAGTACATGTTCATAATACAAAGGCTGGAGTAGGAAAGAGGCAAAATGGAGATGTTTCCAGGACAGGGCCTTTTAGCTTCTGCCAACTGCCAGGTAAAAAGAAATCTGTTTTCACTGTGAACGATGGTATTTGGAGTCACATTGGAAAGTTACATATCCATCATCTCACCCATATTCTAGTTAGAATATTCACAGGAAAAGTCCATTAGCTATAGACAGGCGTTTTCCGGGGTCCATTGTGACATAAGTGTTCCTGAAAAGGTCATCCAGGGTATGTCTAGACTGCAGAGTTTTTCCGGTATACCAGAGGTTTAAAAAAAATCAGAAAAGCAGACGCGGTTTTTTCAGCATCCCTGTAAACCTCATTCTATGAGGAAGAAGGGATGTTCCGAAAGAGGTGTAGACAGGCCAATTGTCAGAAAAGCCTCTTTCGGAAGGCAAGCAGGAAAAGATTTGCATATCTTTTTTCTGATAGAGACAGCCCCAGTGAAATATCAGCTATTTCACATACATGACTATTCCCAAAATAGATTCTGGAAAAATTATAGCACATACCTGAGATTCTATGTGCCTGCCTCCACTAGAGTTCTGCTATTTGTTATGCAACAACAGAGAGACAGCCAGTGATATGACTCTATTAAGCCTAGAAGGGCAAGGTAAATTTTTAGCTATTCAGGTGTGACTGTGCCTTTAGTCACTGAGGGCATATTGGCCGGCACACATTCAGGTTAATGGGCTTCTGTCTTCCTTTGCAGTTAACGGTTTAATACTCATAAATCTGGTATGTGCTGAGGTAGTTTAAAGCATAACACAGGCTTTTAGGTTTGCAAATCTGTGAACCTCTGCCTCCTTGAGATTTATTTATTATTATTATTATGCTGGTCATAATGTGGGAGGATATTCTGTCCTCCCCCTGCTCATAAGATTATAACACACTCTTCTAAACACCAGTTAGGAGGAATTTGTTTTTCATTAAGTGGGACTGATTCTTTTCTCTTAGAACGTATATCATTTCTTTTCAGGTACACATGGATTAACACAGAAAACAATTTTAAACTTTCTTCAAATTTCTTAGAATATTAATTTCAACTGTATTTTCCAGAACGGTGATGGAATTGGTGTTTGTATATACAAACATCCACATGCTTAACTCCCTACTTTCCCTCCAAATGTGTAGTATTTCAGTCTGTTTATATGGGAATTGGGTGAGGAGCCATTTCAGTATGTGTATGACTTATTAAAAGAAATTTTAAGCAGAATGGTATCCTAAACTGCATTGTGGTATTATATGCAAACACTGCATTTCAGTGGAAGAGACAACATCCTTTCTAGGAACCGAACAGACTCCTGAAACTCTTACTACAAAAGTGATCTGTAGTCATGCAAATGGTCCCCTTGCTTTCAGTGGGATTGATTTAATGATTAGGAGTTTACAGGACTAGGTTCCAAATTTGTAAATAGTTCTGGATGAAACTGGCAATGCCTGAGCTATCAGATAAGAAGGAGCTTCATTAAAATAAAGGTGGGCTGATGTGTGATAAGTCTTAGCTCTACTGCTAAGATGAGGAACCTATTTTCAGCAGATTCCTGAGGCAGCTAGTTTAAGGCCATCAGAAACTGGCATTATAATCTTAATTTACAGTTCTCTTGCCCCAAAGTTGAAAAATGAGGCATTTTATTTCTTTGATTTGCTGCTCCAGTCCCAGTTAAAAAAATTCATGTTAAACTATAGGGGCAACACACGGGGGGGAGGGAGCAAAGGGGAAGCACAAGGAAGCACATGTCCCCAACAAGCAGGAGTGGCAGGTGGCCACAGCCTCTGGATGACCTGGGGAATTAGCAGGGGACCTGCACTCACTGGCAGTCGTGGAGGGAAGCAGAGGGACATGGCCCTCATCTGCTCAGTTTCCCCTACTTCCAGCTGTGTTGCTCTGCTTCCTGCTGAGGAATGCAAGAAGGTGGTCTCGCTCCTCCCGTGAGCAACAGGCTGGGAGTTGGGGGAGCAGAGCAGAGCTGAGCAGGACAGGGCCTGTGCTTCCTCTGCCACTGCCTGCGACTGTGGGGGTTAGGGACTGACCCCTGTTGTTAGCACTAGACCTCTGCTAGCATACTGGGCCATTTCCCTTGGGGGAGGATGCTTGAGGGGAGAGGCAGGGAGGTGGCAAAGCAGGAGCAGGGATCATAGAATCATAGAATCATAGGACTGGAAGGGACCTCGAGAGGTCATCGAGTCCAGCCCCCCGCCCTCAAGGCAGGATCAAGCTCCGTCTACACCTGCTGCAATTGGCCTGTCTACACCTCTTTCGGAACATCCCTTCTTCCTCATAGAATGAGGTTTACAGGGATGCTGAAAAAACCGCGTCTGCTTTTCTGATTTTTTTAAACCTCTGGTATACCGGAAAAACTCTGCAGTCTAGACATACCCTGGATGTAAGCAAGAGCTTTTTTTAAGTTTGTTAGCATATGTATTGTGGTGTTAAAACCATACAAAGAACAAATGCCCACCCTAGCATCTGCATTCTGCTCCTCTAAAGAGCAGAATGGAGCTGGGTTAGCCCCAACTTCTTTCTGATATCTTCTATCCACTAAAAAAAATCTCTTGCGGGTACTGTGTACTGGAGTATAGCCACCTACTTGCACTCCTACTGCAGCCCATCCTTCTCTTCAACTCTCTGCACACTATTTTCCTCTCTAATCTACTCATCATAACTTCTCATGCCATTCAGTCATTCTGGGACTATATACCTTTTCCCTCCTATGGAATTCCACCGTTTTTTCTCACAATCCCAGCTGAACCCAGCCTCCCATCTGGTGTTGAGATTGATGAACTCACTTTCCCCAGATTCCAGCTGATGTCCTAGATACTCTGTCTGGTACTGTACCACCTCTTTCTCTCACTTCACATTTCACTCTCTCCTGGCAAGGCTGCTACTACAATCTCTCCACCATTCTCCTTAACCTCTCCCATTCCAGTCAGAAGCAGAAAGGAATTTAATACTCATTCTACACTGAGGTTAAATAATTCAGGGACAGAAAGATTAAAGTGGGACAGTTAGAAGTTGCAGAGGAATTATTAACTATTTGTAAGCAGGAATAAAGTTTGGGGCTAACAAGGAATATGTGAAGCAACCAGCAGAGCCAACAGCCTCCAGGGACCCCAGGGCAAGGTGGTGGTGGTGGGGTGCTCCTGGAAGGGGTGGGGCTTCAAACAGAAGAAGTGGGGCCATGGGCAGGAAGCCCTCATTGCTGCCCCCCAGCCTTCTGTGCCACACTCCCACAGCGATTTAAAGGACCTTTAGGTCTGGTCTGGCTGCTACTGCTGTCATAGTGATAGTGGCAGTGGTCAGGAAGCCTGGGCCCTGTGCCCTTCCCTCTTTACCCTTTCCCCCATTGTCAGGGCTGAGAGCAATTAGTAGTTTCATGGAAAACACATGGAATAAAATGAGTTAAGTAAATTAATTTATTTGCTTCACTTTTCCCAACTGTAAAATAGAAATACTATTTCAAACAGAGGGATAATTTGGAGATTACAAAAATTAACTAACTAAAATACTTTGAAGAGCAAAAGCATTATATTTGTGGGAAGTTTTATTATAAACATTTATAATAGTGGTTTTTTTTAAATGGTATTATTTACTCAGTATTCCATAGTGGCTTATTCTAAACTTCTAGAGAGAACTGTTAAATATAGAATTAAAATCTCACTAATTAAAACAATATTTATTAAACTGTCTGCAATTGGTGCTCAGGGAGAAATTACAATTTATAATATAAATCCATAGTTAGAAATAAAGCAAGAAAAAGTCAAAGTTTATTGGAAAAAGTCATTATATATGATTGTTATTTA
Source organism: Pelodiscus sinensis (assembly GCF_049634645.1). Classification (NCBI taxonomy): domain Eukaryota; kingdom Metazoa; phylum Chordata; order Testudines; family Trionychidae; genus Pelodiscus; species Pelodiscus sinensis. The sequence goes on along the minus strand of NC_134713.1, from coordinate 88,749,293 downwards.
AATTTTAAAATTTAGCATCTTCTTAATAATTTTATTCAAAACAACTAACAGGATCAGACTATTTTTTGAACCACTCTGTCAAATTCCATAGTTATTAAACAAAATCTACATTTCTGAGTCATGATATATAAGTACTAAATTATGTCAAAAACCATTAACTTCTATATTTTTACATACTCATAATTTAATAAATGCAATCTCACACAGTTTTAAGGGAGCAAAATGAGCTTCCAAGGTAAGATTGTGTGTTATATTTTAAGTTGGAGAAAATTCTTATGGTAGCGCTGAGAAGAATAGCATGTTATAAAGTTAGTATGGAGATGGAGAGTGTAATGTGGGGGAAAAAAATTCCTTTACAAAGAGTTGGGATACTATAGGCTCCAGGACTTGATTCTCTCCTTGATGAGAAACAAATACATTCACGTATACACAGAACACAGTCTAGTCATATGATAATGCAGGTGCAGTTGTGTACACTTTTAAACAAGGACATTAGTTGACAAAAACAAAATGCAATGTTAATACTCAGACACAGAAAATGAACAATAGCACAGAACACTATATTGAAATCAAATGCCCAACCAGACATATACTCTGTTACTATTCCCAGCACTGCTCCTTTGATATGCTCATATCATTCAAAATCATCTCTCTCAGCCAGCTAATCCAGATTTCAATCAATATTATACTATGGCTGGAATCTCCACATCCATTACTCTGATTTACATCTCTAATTTCCTGCATTTCAAATTTTTCTCTGCCTTTGGAATGATCCATGTCTTTTAAGCTCCCAACACTGAAATAAGTTGACACCAATTGCCAAAATTCCTAATTTGGTTTTCCATTAAAAACTATTCAAATTGAGCTGTATGGAGCTCATAAATAATTTATAATGATTCATGATGGCATAGAGAGTACACTTAAAGGGTCTGGATGATACCAAGTTGGGGAAGGATGCAAGTGCTCGGGAGGACAGGATTAGAATTCAAAATAGTCTTGAGAAACTGGAGAAATGATCTAAAATAAGGCTGAAATTCAATAAGGACCAATGCACAGTACTAAATTTATGAAGGAATAATCAATTACACAAATACAAAATTGGAAATGACTACTTAAGGAGTATTTCAGAAAAGAATCTAGGGGTTGTTATGGAGCACACACTTTTGTTGCAAAAAAATCAGTCTGGGATGTATTAGCAGGAACGTTGTAAGCAAGACAGACAGACAGACACAGACAGACACACACACACACACACAAAAGGTGTCCTGTATCACCTTAGACTAACAGATTTATTAGGACATAAGCTTTTGTGTGCAAAATCCACTTCATCAGATGAATTGGAATCAGAGATACAGAAGCAGGGGTGTATATATAAGGACCAAGTTGCTTATGTTAATGAAGCTAATCAAGTCAGAGTGAAAATGATCATTCATAGCAGATGGTGTGAAGATGTGAATATCCAGAGAGGAGAATTTGCCAGAAAGGTGACTCGTTTTTGCAGTTATAGACTAAGACATTTAACATAAGAAGTAATTCTGCTATTCTAGCAAACAATGATAAGTCCTCAACTATAGTACTGTGTACAATTCTGGGTACCCATACTTCAGAAAAGATGTGAACAAATTGGAGAAGTCTAGAGGAGAGCAATACAAATAATTAAACATTTAGAAAACACCACCAATGAGGAAATATTGGGGAAAAAGTGGGTGTGTTTAGCCTGGAGATGAGAAGACTGATGATAGTCTTCAAATATGTAAAAGTTGATATTAATAGAAGGGTGATAAATTGTTTTCCTTAACAACTAAAGACAGAACAAGAAATAATGGGCAAGGGAGATTTAAATTAGATATTAGGGAAAAAATTCCTAATGGTAAAGGCAGGTAAGCACTGCAATAAGTTACCTACAGCGACTGTGGACATCATTTGGAGGTTTTTAAGGATGGGTTAGACAAACCTATCTGGGATGGTCTCTAGATAATACTTCTGATCTCAGTGCCAGATGCCCTATCAAAGTCCTTTCCTGTTCTACATTTTTATGTTTATATGAGGTGGCTGCTAACCGTTTTTCAGGGAGACCATTTTCTGTCTAAATTATAATTTTAGCATAAATAAGGTTTAATAATTTTCCCGTTTTTGTTACAATACAGCTACTATGTGATCAAGCATGCACACCCCCTCACTAATCTGCATGCATGTATTCATATATACACACACACAGAGAACACTGAAGATTAAACTGAAAAAAAATGAACTGGGAAACTCAAACTCTGCTTAAGAGTAAGCTTCGAAAAAAGTCTTACATATCTCAGCACTAGACAATGGGGTAAAGAGATTACAACTGAAATCTGAATGTTCGTTGCTTCTTAAAAGAAACACTACCTTGCAATTAGCTGTCACAGTTCATTTGCAAGACCTAAATGTAGCACAGCATTCTTTTTGTTCCTCGTTTAGTTTGTACTCATTTTTTTTTTTGGGGGGGGGGGGGGGGGAGAAGGAGAAATCTGCAAATTGGAAATTCCATTTACAAACATTTTATATCAAAATATGTATCTTCACATGAAAGTCAAAGATACCTTTTTGAAATCTATGCTTTTTAAGTTTTTCAAAGAATTATTTTCAAAAAGGCAAGCACCTCATCAGCTCTCATACGCATAATCTTCAAATACTTTTTTTTGAAGAACTGCATTTAAAAGTGTGTTCAGTCACATACTAAGCAAGAAAAGCTGCAAAAAGTCTTTGAATCTGAACTATAGCTCATCATAATCTGGTTAAAATTATCTTCAGAACCACCTGTCATTATTAATGCAGGGAGTGAGATGGAAAAATATCTTCAGCCCTGCTATGGTATTGCAAATATGGTCTATCAGTTTCTCGCTGTTCTATCATATAATAATAGCAGTTAGATTTTTTGATGGATTTAGGATTTTGTCTGCAGTAGCAGTATAACTGTTTTTATTGAAAATGTTTTTATTTGGGAGCGTCTTATCATCATTGCAGCATTAAATGGTTACATTTAATTACAAACGTAAAATTACTCAACCTTGCTCGTAAACCAATATTAGATTTAAAAAGCCCTCAACTTTACCAGCTCTTTTGGTCTTTTGTATTAATGCGTATACATTTTCAAAAAAAAAAAAAAAAAAAAGCACTAAGTAAAATACATCAACCAATCTGTATATCAACAAAATGCTTATAAATGTCAGGAAATGTTAACTATTTTTATACATAAAGGGCTTAAACCCACAAGATGCTCAGGCTCTCAAATGCTGCTGAATTTATTGAGAATTGAAGGCCCTCAGTATCTCACATGATTGACCTCACAGTTGTTACAGCAAGATATAGAAAATAATTTTCTACTAAGCCTTTTCTGCACTAACTGTGCCATTACTGTGAACACTCATCCTGGTGCTATCTCCATGCTATGCCTCTGCACTGCCTCCTTGCTCACTAGCCTCCATGGCAGCACAGCTAATTATTTTTATTTATCTATGACCAGGCCTGCTAATGGGGGAGAAGGGCAAAGAAAATAATTGCCCTGAGATCTGGGGATACAAAAGAGCCCAGAGCTCCTGGCTGCTACCACTTCTACTGCAGCAGTGGCAGTGGCCAGAGTCCTGGGCCTTTTAAATCACTGTTGGAGTGCTGCACAATGTGCTCCTGGCAGCACTGAGAGCTCGTTGCAGGGGGGCAGGAAGAGGTGTGCAGCAATTTGAGTAGTTCTGCCTCAGCCTTGCCTCTTTCTCCTGAGGCCTCTGCCACAGAGCAGGGCTTTCTACTACCTTGTGCAGGGACCTGGCAAAGCTGTCAGCCCCACTTATAATTATGCATTTATATGACTTATCACTGTGGATTCTTGGAGCACTTTATAGGATTTACATCTGGAGCAAAGTGACATTTGCCCTAAAACTGGGATCATACATTGTTCTGTGTGGGCTCGTCTACATTGGCCCCTTTTCCGGAAGGGGCATGGTAATTTTTGAAATTGCAATAGGGAAATGCGCGGGGGATTTAAATATCCCCCGCGGCATTTAAATAAAAATGTCTGCCGCTTTTTTCCGGCTTTTAGAAAAGCCGGAAAAGAGCGTCTATACTGGCCCCGATCCTCCGGAAAAAGCACCCTTTTCCGGAGGATCTTATTCCTATTTCAAAGTAGGAATAAGATCCTCCGGAAAAGGGCGCTTTTTCCGGAGGATCGGGGCCAGTGTAGACGCTCTTTTCTGGCTTTTCTAAAAGCCGGAAAAAAGCGGCAGACATTTTTATTTAAATGCCGTGGGGGATATTTAAATCCCCCACACATTTCCCTATTGCGATTTCAAAAATTACCATGCCCCTTCCGGAAAAGGGGCCAATGTAGACGTAGCCATTATGTCCTGCAGCAAGTGAAGCAACTCCTTGAAAGGGCCTAAGGGACTAGAAATAAAGCACTAGTTTAAATGCTAGGGATGCCACAGCCTGACCAAAATTGTGGCATATATAAAGCTCTAAAAGTAGACAAACCTCACACATTCCTACTGAGGTAAATTCCAGAAATGCAAGCCTACCACTACAAATACCCTGTGCTTCTGTTGCTTTTTCCATGATAATAATTAAGAACAGGTGTCTGGACACAAAATGAAAAGCTGTCTCTTGTATGATGAGGACATAGACCATTTAGGAATCTCTATATCAGCATCTTAAATTTCTCCTAGAATTTAACCGGCAGCCATTGTGTACAGAGCACAATTGTATTAAGCATGATACTCTAACCAGGTCATTGGATGTATTAGATGAAGCTTCTGAGTGGTCTTTCTTCAAAGATGAGCCTCATGAAGCCTGTTTTTCCATAATTGAACTTTGAGTTGATGAAGCACGATTCCTCTTGTATTTGCATCATATAAGCTAGTCAACTGCATGATCGAAATCTCCACTTTTGGTAGACATGTTCCATGTATGAGATACTTCAATATTATGGGTCTAGAATAACTACTTTGAAGGGACAGTACTGACTATTTTGTTTGTTTTTAAAGCTAATCACTTGAATTTCATTCAAGTCAGGTGTACCGGGTATAAATAGGAAATGTGCAACAATAATGATTCTGCTTTGCCAATTTGCTCCATGTCAGAAGTTTAAAGTAAAGATTGGTAATATGATCATTTCTAAATAATAAAGGAAAACAATTTCAAATGGTTACTCACCAAAGATTAGAGGCTAGACAGGGCTCTTAGTCATGCCAACATACATCCTTTAATTCAATGTAGTTAAACTGCATTTACACCAAGGTTGCGTCTAGACTGGCATGATTTTGCGGAAATACTTTTTTCCATTAAAAGTATTTCCGCAAAAGAGCATCTAGATTGGCACGGATGCTTTTGCACAAAAAGTGCTTTTGTGCAAAAGCATCTGTGCCCAGTATAGATGCACTTTTGCTCAAAAAAGCTCCGATGGCCACTTTAGCCATCGAGCTTTCTTGTGGAAAAAATTAAGTTGTCTGTCTACACTGGCCCTTTTGCGCAAGTATTCTTGCACAAGAGGGCTTATCCCTGAGCAGGAACATCAAAGTATTTGTGCAAGAAGCACTGAATTCTTATATTAGAATGTCAGTGTTCTTGCGGAAATTCAAGCGGCCAGCGTAGACAGCTGGCAAGTTTTTGCGCAAAAACAGGTGCTTTTGCGCAAAATCTTGCCGGTCTAGACGCACCCCAGAGGAATAAACTATCTGCCTGAAGTACTTTCAACTTATCCTCGGAATGAAGAAAGAACTCAAAACCCTATCAAAGGTATTTAATTTTACTTCTGATGGTTGACATTATTGGAAGCAAACATGCCTCCATATGCAACAAAGGATAATGAGTTGCTTTTGCCATTCTTTCCACTAACTCAAAATTGCAGATTCAAAAGGGTAGGCTTTCGGACTTTATAAAATGTCTTCTGTGACTTGAAGGTCATCACAGCAAGGGTGGGAAATATTCACTGAGGGCTAGAGTGCTTAACACAATCTGCTTTTCTTAATTTTAAAGGTTCATTTAGTATACTCACGTAACTATTCTCAAATGATTTTCTGTGACGGCCTTCTTCTCTGCACCTATAAGAACATGACATTCTTTGCAATGAAGGCCTATGAAGCTGTAGTCAATTTCTGTTTTCTCCTGTACTATTAGTTGATATGATACAAATTCAAGATATATTGATGTCTGTTACAAATAGTTTTCAGAATGGAAATAGGTAACTAGTGGTGTCCCTCAAGGATCCGTACTCAGACCAATCCTATTTAATATATTAATAAGTGATCAGGAGAAAGGTGAGGTGGCAAAATTTGCAGATGATACTAAACTGCTCAAGATAGTTAAGTCCAAAGCAGATTGTCAAGAGCTTCAAAAGTACCTCACAAAACTAAGTGACTAGGCAACAAAATGGCAGATGAATTTTAATGTTGATAAATGAAAAGTAATGCACATTGGAAAACATAATCCTAACGATACACACAAAATGATGGGGACTAAATTAGCTATTACTACTTGAGAGAGATCTTGGAATAACTGCGGATAGGTCTTTGAAAACAGCTACTCAATGTGTGGCAGCAGTCAAGTAAGCAAACAGAATGTTAGAAATCATTAAAAAGGGATAGAGAATAAGACAGAGAATATCTTATATGCCTCTATGTAAATCCATGTTACACCCACATGTTGAATATTGTGTAAGGATGTGGTCACCTCATTTCATAAAAGGGCAACAAAATTATTAGGATTTAGACCAACTGCCATAGAAGGGGAGATAAATAAGAATGGGACAGTTTTGCTTGGAAAAGAAATGACTAAGGGGAGATATGATAAAGGTCTATACAATTATGACTGGAGTGGGAAAAGCAAAGAAGAGTTATTTGCTCCTTCTCGTTCCTCAAGAACTAGGAGTTAGCAAATGAAATTAATAGGTAGCAGGTTTAAACCAAACAAAAGGAAGTATTTCTTCACACAACATACAGTTAACCTGTAGAACTCCTTGCCAGGGGATGTTGTGAAGACCAGTATATTAACAGGGTTCAACAAAGAGCTAGATAAATTCATGGAGGATAGGTCCATCAATGCTTCTTAGCCAGGATGGGAAGGAATGGTGTCCCTAGCCTCTGTTTGTCAGAGGCTGGGTATGGGTGACAGGGGAGGGATCACTTGATGATTACTTGTTCTGTTCATTCCTTCTGGGGCACCTGGCATTCATCACTGTTGGAAATCTGGATATTGGGCTAGATGTCCCTTTGGTCTGATCCAGTATGGCCATTCTTACTAATATACTGTTATAATCCAAATTCTATGGTATCCCCCTTATTGTTTACTTATGCTTGTGCGTGTTTTTCATGATGATGAATTTTGAGGGATGATGAACAAGAGGCCTCAGTTTCCAGATGGGCACAAAAAAATATTCTGAATTAAATTCATCCAATTAATTTAAAACAAAGACTGCTGTAGGAAGAGAATACTATTTAATTGTAACTTCATTTGGTGGGGAACACTCTATTTTTCTACTTCTATACATGACAAGTACCAGAATAGAGGTTTTCTTTGGTATTGTTCCAGTTGTATAGCCAATAGTGAGGTGCTACTTTGTAGCAATCTGCAGAGTGAAAGAATGCTCCTCAAAATTTCTTCTCTCCCTGATAAGATCTTAATTATCAACTAATTATGGATAATTGTTCTCAGAAAAATGATACATACAGAATATTCTTTGTCTAATTTCTCTTTATTGAATGGACTTACTCATGCTTTTTAGTAATTACTTATTATAGACGACAGCTGATTCTGTCATACAAAAATAGGAATGGACAGAATGGATCAAACATATCTAGTCCAGTGTTTTTCCTTTGAGAACAGATGGTACCAGATGTATCAAAGGAGATGGCAAAAATAAAAATAAAAATAAAAATAAAAATAAAATAAAATTCCAGTGGTGGAAAATTATGGAATAACTTAGTGGAAGGTTCCTTCGAACCTCAGGCAACTTATGACTGCCTTATACTCAGAAGAATGATACTTTATTTTATTCCTTCTATAGTTTTTAACCCATTGAATGTAACTGGATGTACCATTATCCTGATAAATGTCTATTCTTATGCTGAATTCCATCTAACCTAATGCCAAAGTCCTAAGTCATTTTGACAGTGGTTCCTCTTAAAACATCTTTTCAGGTCATTTGTACATTTCACACCTTGCATATATAAGTTGCATTTTGTCATTTGCAATGTACTCAATAATGACATTAAAAGAATTCCTTCATGAGTAAGGTACCAACATTATTAATACTTCAATAAAGACTACAAATTGTCTCTCAAAATTTTATTTTCTGATATTTTCAAGCACTCATCTCATTCTTTTGTTTAGAATTGACTCCACAATTGAGGAGATAGTGTAAGTCAAATTTCCAGGTAAAAAGCTATATTACTTCTTAAACAGAAAAGAAGACTTCAATATAAATATTAACTGCATGCAATAATAGTTAAAACAGGGAATATAAAACTGTTGTATCAAATTACATGTAAGCATGAATTGTTCACAATTCAAAGTAACTGGAATGTAAATAATTTTCCATCACTGAAAAATTCATCTTTGACAGAACAGCAGATAGTAAGATTCTGAAATCTACCACAGGGGTATTTGGTATGTGACAAACTCCAAAATCATCCTAAGGATGCATCTACACTGCACCGTTATTTCAAGATAACTAGAGTTATTTTGAAATAACTCTGCGATCATCTACACAGCCATTCCGTTATTTTGAAATAATTTCAAAATAACGTGTGGCTTATTCTGAAATTGGTAAACCTCATTTTATGATGAATAATGCCTATTCTAAAATAGCTATTTCAAAGTAAGGCATGTGTAGATACTCCACTACTGCTATTTTGAAATAGAGCCCCAGGAGGCACTGGGGAAGAATAATTTAGAATGACTCTGGTGAGGGGATAAATCAAGATAGCACTTCTACATTAGGGATGCTTGTCTTTGACAAATTTTGAGGCTTCCCTGCAGTGTAGACATGCTATTTCAGAATAACTATTCTGGAATAGCTTATTTTGAAATGTCTGTGCAGGGTAGATGTACCCTTAAGTGAAATAGGGTAGGAAGACATCCTCATACTTAATAAACAAGTGTTACTTGCACAGAATCACACAACTTTGATCAAGCATGACTATTGCATGTTAGGAACTATAGTATCTACAGGAGGCTGCAAATTCATGGTAACTATGAGGACACGTACAATACATGCCATTATTTGAAAAATAGGTGCACTCATCAAGTTGACACAATGTGGTGCTTTGTTGGGCAAAGGTTAGCTATGCACAGCATGAGACATTAGTGGTAAGGCATGAGAGAAGTGATGCCAGACACAGTCTCAAGCAGCCATGTATTTGCAATAATTAACAACAAAACACAAACACCGTGATGAAGGAAGGAAGAGGAGGAGAAGATAGAGGAATAATTTTCCATCACTGAAAAATTCATCTTTGACAGAACAGCAAACCCTCACATAAAGCAAGCAATGAGGAGAAATGTAGAATTACGGCATTATGGTCATGCACAAATGCTATCTAATTGTATTCTGGTGCTTATCTACCAGAGGTAGAGTAGATCATATTAGAGAGACACAACTACCTTTCATTTTAACATCTCAAAGCATTATGAAGTGAAATTCTCTCCCCATCAAAGTTGGTGACAAAATTCCCCTTAATGTCAGTGAGGCCAGGCATTCTCCTTCCAAGCTAATAGTTTCTTAACTGGTTGTTAACGTCTACTAAATATCAAAGTACATAACAAAGGAAAACACACACAGCTATAGTCAATTTTTTCATTACATTACTAGGTTGAATCATAACAGAAGAAATTAGCTCCTCCGTAGTTGCTAATAGCCACCCATTTTGTATTGTACTACTACTTCTTCTTTATCATTGTTTCTCTGAAAGTTTTCATCCCATAGAATTGTCATAGTCTAATCAGTGCAGTGAAGATAGCAGATTCAATTTTGCTATCCATGGATCTATATCATCGCTCGGCTGGCTGTTTTTCTTTTTTGACAGGCCTCAGTCACTTCATTTTCTTACATTTCTGGCTCAATACGTTCAGCATGAAGCTATGCGTAACGATGCTGAAGAATGGTTCAAGGTTTTTTCCATATTTTTTCCACTGATGCTGAGCACACTTCATCTTTAAAAGTAGCAATATTTTCTGCTTTACTGAAACCATACTATACACAAATTTATATGCCAGATTTCCCTTCAAGGTGACAATAGTTAAAAATAGTTTCCCGCAGCACAATCTAAAATATCAGTTTTACATAAGGAAAAAAATTGTATGTTTCAGGTGTTTACAATTGAAGCTAGTAGGAAGTTCCCATTCAGAAAACTGATAATTCTTCGCTGCAGTTCAAATCCCCTTAGCACAGCATTAAAAAGACTGTGTTTCAATGTTACATCAAAGTCACAAAGGTAATTTTTTATTTACCATCATAGGAGTAAAAATTGGCATTTTGGCCATTCTGCCTTTCTTTGAGGTTACCCTAAGGAGCTGAACTGAATGGCCAAATCATCCTGTTCTATGCATAAATCAAAGTTATGTTTGGCCTTGATGTAGCAACGAAGCATGGCATTTTTAAACAGTGTGCTTTGAGGATTCAAAACTACTAGCAGATTTTGTTGTCTTGTCATGTTTTATTACAGATTTAATTACACTTCAATTCAGCAAAACAAACTACAAGGTGAAGCATTGACAAGTGGCATGTCACTCATGCAGAAGCTAGCATGTAGGTATAAAAAACACAAATTCTATTCAATGTAAGTATCCACAATCCCACTGGCTAAATGCATATGTCTAACCCTAATTATACTCTAAACAGATTTTACAATTTGCATCTCTATTTCTTTGTAGGGGAATTACATGTATTATTTGGCTCATTTAAAACCCCTCCTTACAAAGTGGTGCTATAGTAATCTAATAAATTCAACAAGGAGTGCAGTGGCTAAAGTGATACAACTCACTTCTTCAGATGCTTGAAGAGAAAAGAAAAAAAGAAGGGCTGCAGAGATGGGAGTGTGACATCAGTACTAATTAAATCACAGTTGATGTGGCTCACCTCCAACAGTGATGAGAAGGTGAGAGAACCTGTAGAGGAAATTACCTATAGTAATGTGAGAGCCATTCTTTTTAAACCTCTTTTGACAGTGTCAAATTTGTATATGAAATCCAACTCAGCAGCTTCTCTTTGTATTCTGTTTTTGAAGTTTTTTTTTTTAACTTGAGAATGGCAACTTGCAAGTCAGTAGCTGTGTGCAGGGAGGTTTTAGTGCTCCCTGACTGGTTTTTGTATATTGCCATTCTTGATGTCTCCTTTGTGTCCATTTATTCTTTTGTGTAGAGACAGTCTGGTTTCTCCAAAGTACATGGCAGAGGGGCATTTCTGGTACATGATGGCATATATTACATTAGTAGATGTACATATGAACAAGCCTTTGAGGGTATAGCTGATGTGGTTATGTTCTGTGATGGTGTCGCTAGGATAGATGTGGACAGAGCTGGCAATGGGTCTGTTGCAGGGATTGGATTCTTGGTTAGTGTTTCTGTTGTGTGGCGTGATGTTGGCAGTATCTGTCTCAGGTTGGGGGCTGTCTAAGTGAGAACTGGCCTGCCATGGTCTGTGAAAACGAGGGATTGTCAGATACGATAGATTGTAGATCCTTGATGATGTGTTGGAGAGGTTTTAGTTAGGGGCTGCAAGTAATGGCTAGTGACATTCTGTTGCTTTCTTTGCTGGATCTGTCCTGTAGTAAGTGACCTCTGGGTGCCTGTCTGGCTTTGCCAACTTGTTTGTTCACTTCTCCAAGTGGGCATTGTAGTTTTAAGAATGCTTGATATATATCCTGTAGGTGTTTGTCTGAGGGATTGGAGCAAACGGGGTTGGCTGTAGACAATGGATAGTGCGATGTGTTCTGCATCAATGCTGGAGGCATGTAGGTAAGTATGTTTCTGATACAGAGTGGTATTTATGTGACCATCACTTATTTGCACTGTAGTGTCCAGGAGTAGATCTAATAAATTCTGTGTTTCTTAGTGTCTACTTACAGATTTTTATAGGACCCATCGCCAGTGTGACTAAATACAAGTTCCATTTGCAGCTTTGAACACTTCTCTTGCACTCTACCTACTGATCCGTTTCCTCCAGGAGTAATCGTAACATAATAATGTCATGTTTCTGAGCAGTGTCAAATGGTTGCCATTTTTAAGAACTGTTATACAAGGAAGTGTTTCTTTCTTTCTTCTCTGAAAAGCTAAGAGCTCAAAGACCAGTAAGAACAACAGTGAGTCCTAGAGCAATAAGAGCTTTTGTGACCCCTCTGCCAGGTATCCTTAGCAGCACAGAGGACAGGGTTGATTTCCTAGAAGTCTTAACTAGCAAAGTCTCGAGCTCCTCCACCTCCCAAAAATATAATCACCGTCTTGGGCTATTCTTCCCTGAGTCCAAGGCTTGCAACAATCATTGGGGGAGGGGAGGAATGAGGAAGATAACAGAATGAATCTGGGAAAACTGGAAAATGAACACATTCTATCATGTAAGACTCTGACCCCAAGGATATTTTAACAGTGATTCCAACCTCGCTCCTTTTTTTTCTGGCCTCTTAGGACTGCTTTTGAGGATTTTGAGTTTTAATTACTAGATAGGGAAGCTTGCACCTTGGGTGGGCTACTACTGTCTTTGGTTTCAGCCCAAGTTGCCTAACTCTACCAGAATTCTGCACCGTCCATCATCTCGAAGGTGGCACTGCTGCTCTGAACATGTCCTTTACCTGGGAGAAGCTGCTGCTGGCTTCCAGCACCATCAGTCACCTCTGAGCTGCTTTGTGCCATCTCTAGTCCCCAAGATGCCGCTGTTACCACTGCACTACACAATGTTGGCTGTTCAGTAGTCTCAGCTCAGCTCTTAGGGAGTGGGTATCTAGGGCTCTTTACAGAGCATTCACCTGCGGAAACATACTCAGCAGCAGGCTCCCTTATCACCCAAGGGCACCTGAGAGCAGTCACAGTCATGGTGATCGCAGTCAACAGGAATATTTTGTCCTTGTGTTTCTCAATAAGCTCAATTGCATTTTATGGCTCCCAAACTGAATTTTAAACAAAATGCCCCCAAGTGTCAAAATACTGAAGCGCAAATGAGGCCTGCTCCATTCAGTTAACTTCTCTTGCTTTGCAACAGAAACTAGCAGACAGCTCACTTGTCAGTATAGCCCCTGTCCACCATAAGGAGTGCTGGGAGTTAGCTGAATTTTATTATGGGTTTCAGTGGAGCCAGGTTTATGCTGTTCCCAATGTGTATACAATTTCAGAAATCACAATATTATTCTATGAAGGAAAATAAGCTATTTTAAAAAATATGTTTCTAAAACTTTACACATTTTGTATCAATTTGAAGCTTGTGAAATTGGATTTATGATAATTAAGATTTCAGAGGTGATGGGATAAAAATTAATCCCAAATATCTGTCAATATATTAAACATTTTAAACATGTGTTCTGACATACATGTATCTGAATGATCTCAGATATACAAATGATTCAAATATAGAATGACAACTGAAGGTTCAGCTAGGAGATAGATCTGTTTTCTACTCACATAGTAGTTGACAAAATGCCTATTTGGATTCTGTTTTAATTTAACAAACCTGCATAATTACTTATATATTCACGGACAGTAATACAAATTTTAAAATAATTATACCATAAGTTCTTGTCATTTTCTTTAAGGCGTAGTTTATGTTTTCTTAAAATTAATCTTTTCAGATTCTGGTGCTGGAGATCATGGCATCTCTTAAAAACAATGAATTTAACAAGAAGAAAATTGTACATTTATTTTGAATACTACAAAAAAACCACTATTTCTTTCTAAAGACAACCTGTATGGCTTAAAGTCCTTTTCTTAATTATTTTGGCCCACACTTATTTGTTGTAATAGAAAACAGAAATTCTATGTTACTTTAGTGTAATGCTTTTCCGTTAAAAGCATTTCTGGAAAATCATGCCAGTCTAGACATAGCCCTTGTGTCCTGTTTACAACACTCCTGCTAATACATCTCAGAATGATGTTTGGTTTTTTTGCATAATGTTACCCTATTGACTCGTATCCCTTAAGAACCTCACATTTATGCCCATTCTGCACAGCTCGGAATTATTTCTAACTACAAGTTGAACCTTGCTGGTCTGGTGCCCTTGGGACCTGACTAGTCCCAAATGAGGGAATTTTCTGGACCAGGGAAAACCCCTCCCCTCATGGCTATGATGCAACTGGAGTAGGACTGCCGCCTGCCCCCGGCCCTGGTACTGCTGGGGCCGGAGGGCCACAGCCAGTGATGTGCAGCTGGGGCAGAGCTCTGCAGCCACCTGGGGCTAGAGCTTTGTGGCTGGGACAGAGTGACGGGGCTGGAGCTTCACAGCCTGGGCCAGAGCTCCCTATTTGCTGCTGGGCTGAGACTGGAGTTTCCTGGCCTGTGGAGCCAGAACACAGCTGGAGCTCCACACCCAGGGATGGGGCCAGAGCTCCCTAGTCAGGGCTGGAGATCCACAGCCATGGCCAGGCTAGACCTCCCCAGCTGCTGGGGCCAGGGAACTCCTCTGGGCCAGAACTCTCCCCCATGCCATCTGTCCTCCCCACACATATACACACACTCCGGGCTCCCAGCTGAGTCGCTGGTGCCCTTTACGACACTCCAGCCCCACCGCCAGACCTCCCTCTTCCTGGGCTCTGTGATCTGGGAACATCCATGTTCAATGCCAGACCACAGATGTTGCTGGACCAGGGAGTCCTTTCTGGAAATGGTTATTTAAGAACTTATGCACCTTCCTAACATTAGCTCCATCTAAATGATCTTTTCCTACTTTGTTAATGAGAAGGTCATATAAATCTTATAACCAATGACTTACTAAAGTCTAAATATGGCACATTTACCCTTTTGCCCTTATCCACAAGGATTGTTACCCTTTCAGAGAAAGCTATCAGATTGGTTTGACATGATTTATTCTTGAAAAATTTATGATAATTGTTACTTATTTTATCATCTTCTAGATGTTTGCAAATGGATTCCTCAATTATTTGCTCCACTATCTTTGCTGATTGGGCTGTAGTTTCCTGGGTTGTCCTTATTTCCATTTTACAGATGGACTATATTTGCCCTTTTCCAGTTTTCTGGAATCTCTCCTATATACTATGACTTCTTAAAGATAATAGCTATCTATACCTAACACTTAGTTTATTTTTGTAATAGGAAGCTTTCTTTGTATTTCATTTTGGCCATCACTACTCTAGAAATTAGCCATAACTAGTTTGTTTGGTATGCTGAAAGATTGCAGATCAGCTTTTGGGAAAGATGATGTATAAATGTATGTTGTTACTGCATTGAGGAGTCTTCTTTTTTAAATTCTGCATTGCTCATAAGTCACAATGAACACATTCAAAGGCCTAGATCTTATATCTCAAGTGAGTGGGTAAAGTATTGATTCTTCAAAAATACATTTCCTGCAAGATTTTATTACTTTATATTCATGTGCTCTATTTCAGATTAATGATTTGTGAAGAAATTGGTACATGAACAGCAACATTTAACATTCTGGACACTTTAAACAGAAATGACTTAGTACAGGGGTTTTTGTAGTTTAGATACATCAGAGCTATGAACACAGTTACAAACTGGTAGGTCAACCACACTCCTCTTTTGGAACCAGAAGTATGCAATCAGGCAGCAGCAGACACCAAAGAGGAAAAAAATGTGCAAATGTAGTTCAGAACTTTCTTAAATGTAAACTACTAAAATATAAAGGGAAAGTTTGAAAACATTTAACAAGGTAAGGAAACTGTTTCTCTGCTTATTTCATTTAAATTAAAATGGTTAAAAGCAGTATTTTTCTTCTGCATGGTAAAGTTTCAAAGCTGCATTAAGACAACGTTCAACTGTAAATTTTTGAAAGAAAAAATGTTTATTTCAGAGTTATGAACATTTCAGAGCTACAAACAACCTCCATTCCTGAGGAGTTCATAAATGAGGTTCTACTGTACTCATTTTTATGGATAAAGAACAGCAAGATATTACAGTCTCTGAGTTTAGATACAAGTAAGATGACGAGGAGGGAGCGAATTTATACAACAATGAAATCACCTCAGGTTATATTTAATATATCATCATGAAGTAGTCAATAATTCTCTTTTGTCAGTTCTACAGTTTCACTATACATTGATTATGAAATAATTGTCCTTTTAGGTGACCACCATTTTAACTGTGACCCAACAAAAGTACTTATAGGCTAATCCGTGTGTTCACCACATTTCCCAGTCTACTGCAGGATTCCTTCTGGCTTCAGAATAGATACATGTATCAGCTTATGAAGTGTAGAAGACAGGATTTCACTGAGGAGAGGAATCAAACTGAAGTTTGCTCCTGTGCCTATCTTTTCTTCCTTCCCCAATGGGGCAACCTCATTTTTGACAAAGGTATTTCACATTGTTTAGGATACCTGAAACACGATAGACCAATGCAGTGTCACACTTCATAGTATCATAGCGCAATGACACATGCTTATCTTCACATTAGGACTCTGAATGCTCACAAAGCTATATTATATTGGTTGACAGAACTGAGTTTTGGCTACAATACTAAACACTGTTTTTACGAAAGGATGCCCTCTGTTCCATACAGCTATTTTGAAGTCTGTGGTGTGGCATTTGAACACTTTCAGAAATGTAGCAGTACAGAATTTCAAGCTTTCCAAAACAAACAAACATAACCAACCAAGCTGAAATAGTGTTTCAGCCTTTCCAAAATATATTCTGAATGAGGAAATACTTTCTTATAATATTCAAGATACGGTCTCACTTTTTTTTTAATCTTTTCTCATTGTGCAAAGGTTTGCCATCCTGGCATTCAACAGCATACTTCAATATCAGTCTACTTATGCATGTGAATAATGTACAGCATATTACACTTCCTGATGCTCATCACATAGTTGCTTACTCCGAGACACACTGACAGGAGTTACCTGACTGCTGTCTGAAATTGCTTGCAATATATATTTTGAGGAGGAATGTGATGAGGTACATGAAAGGTATTGCCACAGAATTCGATATGAACATACTTTATTCATAGCCTTTAAAATACTAAGTGAGATTCTCTCAGCATCTAACAAGCTTGGTGGTGACTTAAAGGAAATCATGTTCAAAGATGTTGAGTCAGGTCCCTGCTGTAGTCTCACTTTTGAATACTACTGAAAAGAAGCTGAGAATGACCAATTAAGACTAACTATGATCAATTATATGCTTTTTATTCATTCTAATGGGCGGATGGGGGACTGTTGCCTAACAGGTAATAACACTAAATTTATTGTAGTGAAAACCTCGGGTTACATTTAAAGTGACCCTAGATAGGAGAGAATAATTCTTCATCTACTTTGCCATTATTATAGCCTTCACATTTATGTACACAATCAATTTTGTGACAATTTATTTAGCTCTGAGCCTTAATATGCTTTAAAAGGCCTGTCTTTCTACTGCATTAGTAGATTTCATTGTAAAACAGCTATATTATTGAAGAGACCGTCAAGGATTCAGTTAGCCTGAAAATGAAAACTACCTGCTTTTTTTTCCTCGCTGGGTGCATACATGTGCATGTTATACAATCCCTTCCTGTCCTCCTCTCTGTTCTGTTCTTGTGAGCAGGAAGCATGTTGCAATTTGCAAGAACTTGGAAAACATACAAAAATCATTAATATTGGTTCTCCATGCATACATGTTCTCCATGAATGCACACACTCACTACAGCAAACCACAGAAGGGACTTCATTATATGAATATGCAAACATACAAATAAAATGTTACTAGCCTGCCAGAAGTCCTGGCCCCCAGAGCCACAGTGAAAAGCCGGCTTCAGCTCCAGCAGTTGCTGTGTGGTGGGTGGCTGCCAAAGCTGAAACTGACTGTTCATGGCAGCTCTGGGGGACAGGGCACACCCCAGCCCCGTGAATCCTCCAGTGCCAGCCCTAACCTCTAGAATCCCCCCACTATCCTCTATCCATGAGGTGCTGGGTAGTGAAGCCCACCCCCAGCTCCCAGAGCCACCATGACCAGGAAGCCAGCAGTTGTGGCCTGGCACCAGTCTACAGACCAGGAGTTGGGAATTGCTGGAGTAGAAGATCTGCACTTTCCTTCCTTTTTCTCTTGCTCCTAATGTATTTGAAGAACCTCTTGTTACTATCTTAAGATGTCTCCAGATAGGTATAACTCATTTTGTGCCTTAGACTTTCTGATTTTGTCTCTACATGCTTATGCTAATCTTTTCTATTCTTCCTTCACAATTTTTTATGGTTGTAGGATTTCTTTTTGAATTTCCTGTAAAACACTCCTGATGAAGCCATATTTTGACTGTTTCCTGTTCTTCCTTTCTTTCCTTTGTATCTAGATTGCTGTTGTGCCTTTCATATTGTGTTCTTGAGACACATACAGTTCTCCTGAACTCCCTTATTTTCTTTCCATGGGACCTTACCTACCAGTTCTGAGTTTGTTAAAGGCAGCTTTTCTGTAGCTTGGCAAAGGTCAGAGATCAAATCAGTTGAAGAACTGGAAATAGATTTTAGTTTCCTAAGACTGTTGAGTTATCACAAAGTGCTTCTGCTCTAATATTTTTTTAAAAAACCTAAAATGAGAAAAAATTGAACCATTATAAGTACTACTTATGTGCAGATGGATCACCTTGCAATGAATATAGATAAGTGATTTCATGTCGAGGGACCTTGCACAATCATGTTAAATTGCTACACAAACTAGTTGAGGTTGCATTGAGAGATACCATTGATTTTTCCACTTCTACTGTTGCTGATGCATATTTTAGCCATCTCCCTTACTGCTTCACAGCTGGTTTAAGTCTATTTTTTATGCATCATTACTGACTCTTACATTGTCTTCCCAGGTGGCAGATTTACAAGCCTTAAGTAATCTGAAGTATATATGTCTAAAGTTCCCATACTCCCTTGGGCAGCAGAGCAAAGCAATTCAAGCAGAAAGGGTCACTGGGGAAAGTACAGTGCTTTTGATTAAAGTTAGAGATGAAGTGATTTAAAATATATGTTCTTATCATATACCTTTAAATCATTATAAAATATTAAATACAAAATTTAGGAACTGATTTTACCCCCAAAATTCTCCCACTACAACAACTGTATTAGAACTGTTTAAAAATCTTTTCTAAAAAAACCTTACAAAACCTTAAGCAATTATTTCTTTTTTCAATTTTCTAAAAATATTCTTCCTTGTTGTTGATAAATATGCACTTACAACACAAAAAAATATGTGCTGTATCTCAGTAATAATATTTACCTCATCCTTTACTGTCACATACCTGAATAATAGTTTTTTATTACCTTAAATATACATCTGAGTATTCAACACTTCAACTGTTGGAATCCTTGATGCAAGAGAAATAGATATATCTTTGCATTCTCTGAAATAAAGTTTCCCCACAGTGAAGGTGTTCAACTCCTAGTAAGGGCTTGTGGGTGCACTGAATTGAAAATATTAGCATAGATTCACAGAACATTTTGTCACAGGTTCATGTATTTGTCATGAAGATTATTTTTTTGTTCACCATGAGTTGGAAAGGTTTTCAGACAACACAGAATGGCCTCAGAGATTCAGCTCTTAAAAAAATAGACCCCACACATTGGCTACGTCTAGACTGGCATGATTTTCCGCAAATGCTTTTAACGGAAAAGTTTTCCGTTAAAAGCATTTACGGAAAAGACCGTCTAGATTGGCACGGACGCTTTTTTGCAAAAGCACTTTTTGCGGAAAAGCGTCCATGCCAATCTAGACGCGGTTTTGCGCAAGAAAGCCCCGATCGCCATTTTCGTGATCGGGGCTTTTTTTCACAAAACAATACCGTGTTGTCTACACTGGCCCGAACGGGAGCAGCATAGCATTTCCGCAAGAAGCACTGATTTCAGACATTGGAATTCAGTGTTCTTGCGGAAATTCAAGCAGCCAGTGTAGACAGCTGGCAAGTTTTTCCGCAAAAGCAAATGCTTTTGCGGAAAAACTTGCCAGTCTAGATGCAGCCATTAAGTTTTAGGTTTCTTCCCTCCACTGTCTTCTTGCATTAGATAGTTTGATTTAATGATTCATGTACTTTCTCTTGTAGCCTTCTCGAAAAGGAAATTTCAATCTTTCTAACAAGGGC
This sequence comes from Pelodiscus sinensis, assembly GCF_049634645.1. Classification (NCBI taxonomy): domain Eukaryota; kingdom Metazoa; phylum Chordata; order Testudines; family Trionychidae; genus Pelodiscus; species Pelodiscus sinensis. Next base: position 88,729,069 of record NC_134713.1, on the reverse strand, counting down.
CAACATGATTATTTGCAGGGCTTAGTTTGAATATGTGGAGCAGGAGTGGGGCGCGCACACACACACACACACACACTCTGGGTGGTGCAAAAATGACATGGTTTTTTTAAAGCAATGGTAAAACATCATTAACACATTCAAAATTGTCAAAACAGCCCCTAGCAGGGTCAATAATCAAGTGTGGTGCCATGAGTGGGGGAATTGAGTGTACAGGCAGTCCCCGGGTTACATACAAGATAGGGACTGTAGGTTTGTTCTTAAGTTGAATTTGTATGTAAGTCGGAACTGGTACATATTGTAGGGGAAACTCTAGCCAAACATTTCTCCAGAGCTCAGTTTTATTCTCCCACACCTCACTTCCCTCAGTCCTTTATTCTCAAGCTGAGGTGTCTGCTGAGAAAAGCCGCTCCACGTCTCCCTGGTCTGCTGGGAGGGGTGCTAGCTTTGCGTCTCCCTGGTCTGCTGAGGGGAAGCAGCTAATGCGGGGTTGCCTCAGCTCGTTTGTAAGTAGGGATCTGATGCAAGTCGGATCCATGTAACCCGGGGACTGCCTGTACATGCTTCATGCCAGCCCTGCTTCAAACACAGTTTTCTGGATGCAGCTTCAAGCATATTTTGGAGTTAAAATTTGAAATGAAATGTAGTGTACGTGAACTAACAGGTGATTTAGACTCAGAAAAGAGCAGGAAGGCACTTTGCAAGTTCCCCTATACTGCTTTGCTAGCATATATCACTCCTAACTCATGACAATTGCTATTCCAGTAAATGATTATTACTTGCCCATGTTTTAGAGAGGAGGACCCAGCTTTTTGTCTTCTATATTTGATCTATAAGGAGTCTCTCTTTTTCAACTCAGAATATTGATGCCTTAATAAGTAATCCTCATATTCCTGCCTGGATCTTACACTCCTGGGTCTGCTAAAGAAGTATGTCTCATTAGTAGCTCCAAAACTGTCTAAGCATTACTGGAGGCACCAAGATCATGTTACCTATTAGCAGAAAGGAGAATTGAGGTCCCTGAACAAGAAGTCAAGAGGGAAGATAGGAAAGAGAGAAATAAAAAGCCAGATTCTGAACTCACTTGCACTTAAGTAAATCTTGGAACTTGGAATCCACCAACTTGTCTTGATTTACAAGACTGCAACAGAAGAAAATCTGCTCTCAAATCTTTTCCTGGAGGAAGGAGACATTATCATGATATCTTCAGGAGTATGGACTAATAGAATAGATGAGGACACAAGCATTATTTGGTCATTTTTTGACTGTGTGGTGGAAGCCATAATTCAAGTCCTGGATCTCTCTTGTGATGAAACTTGCCAATTGTATCAGATTATATGGCTGTTGTGTCATAAGGTCAGATTGGTGACCACTGTCCTAGTACCTACCAGTAGATCGGGATCTACTGGTAGATCTTGGAGTCTCTGACAGGTGATCCTGACAAGTTTGGCCAGGAGGCTATCAAGTGCTGGCTCTTTATCTGCCCCTCTCAGCACTGCCATGCTGCTCCTGACCTCGGTCTTGGAGCTGCTCCTCACCCCTGGGAGCCTCTTACTTGTTGTGCAGAGCACAGGAAGAAGAGGAGGTGGTGCTGATGTCAGGGTCCTCTCTCCCTACTCCCTACATGCATCTGACGGAGTGGGTCTTTGCCCACGAAAGCTTATGCTTCAATACATTTGTTAGTCTATAAGGTGCTATAGGACATCTTGTCACTTTTGCAGATCCAGACTAACACGGATACCCCTCTGATACTCTCCCCGCTTTGTATTTTATTGCCACAGAGTGATGGGGGGGGGGGGGGGGGGGATCAGGGACGGAAAGAGATTTGCTGTCTGCTTTTGGGAGTGATGCAGGGTCAGAGTATGGGTGAGCCTACCTTAGCTCCCTGCACTACCACCTGTGGTAAGCAATGCCCAGCTGGAGCCCACATTCTGAACCCTGGCCCCAGTCCTGAACCCTTCCTGCACCCCAAACTCCTGCCCTAGCCCTGAGTCACCCTGCACCCAAACTCCCTCTCAGAGCTTGCACCCTGCATCCCCTCCTGTACCTCAACTCCTTGCCCCATGCTCAGCTCAGAACCCCTCCCACACTCCAAATCCTTTAAGCTCAACATCAGAGCCTGCATCCCCCTCCACCTCGAGCCTGATAAAGGTGAGTGACGGTTGGGGAGGGAGGATGGAGTAAGCAGGGGCGGGGCCTTGGAGAAGAGGTAGGAAGGAGGCATGGAAAAAGTGTTTGGGTTTAAGGTAGATCCTGATTTGCACTTACATTAAAAAAAAGTGATCTCATGCTTAAAAAGGTTGGAGACCACTATACTAGAATAAAATCACAAGTCTCATTTTTACTTGTGTCCAGGGTGAGAGCTGAACACAGGTCTGAAAAGTAAAAGGTTAGTTCACTAAACCATTGAACTACATAGCCCACTAGTTTATACTATATGTTTATCCGTTTTGATCAAGCACCTAGCCAAAAATTCCAGATCTTGTGGATTGTTCCACTTAGGAAGAGAAATTGAATACATTTGTATGTAAACAAGATTGTATGATCCAATGTACAAAATCCCATATTCCTGATTCCAAGAGGAACTAAAATGGTAGGAGATAAGTGTCCCAGATCACAGGCCCAAGCTTCTCTCAGCCAGAATCCCTGATCTAAACTCTCCTTAGGCTTTTCCCATGGTAGCACCATGCTTTCAAGCTGCTGCTTGGCTTGCTTTCTCTGATTCTGTCACTCTCTCCCAGGATCCTTCTATGTGCTCTCTCAGGTTCTGATTACACTTCAGCTCATCTTACACATCTACACCCCGTACCCAACACAAACATACACCCTCTTCTGACAATACCCAGTGTAACTCTCCATCCATATGCTGCTAGCTACCAGCAGACTCTGTTGTACCTTGTGTTAGATGGGTCTGCTTAAATGTCTCTCATAGTTATCTAAATGAAAGATACGTTCACACCCAGGAGTTTCAACTGGGCTTTAACTCAACCCATAATATTTAATGAAAAAAATTGAAGTTGTTTAGAACACCAATTCTGGGACCAGTTTATCATTGTGTTACTCCAATTTCCCACCAGAGTGAATCCATTGAAATCAGGTAAAGTAATGCAGTAGTGAATCAGGCCCTCTGATTGCCACTGGAAACTAAAGAAAATGTAACCAAATGAATTATATTCCAATTCTAAGTACAGGCAGTCCTCGGGTTACGTACAAGATAGGGACTGTAGGTTTGTTCTTAAGTTGAATCTGTATGTAAGTCGGAACTGGTGTCCAGATTCAGCCGCTGCTGAAACTGATCAGTTTCAACAGCGGCTGAATCTGGACACCAGTTCTGACTTACATACAGATTCAACTTAAGAACCCCAGGCATCCTCAAGTCAGCTGCTGCTGAAACTGATCAGCAGCTGATTCCAGGAAGCCCGGGGCAGAGCAACTCTGCCTCGGGCTTCCTGTAGTCAGCCGCTGGTCAGTTTCAGCAGCGGCTGACTTGGGGATGCCTGGGGCAGAGCAGCTCGGGTGCTGCTGGGTTGGTCCAGTAGCGTGGCCGCTCCTCGGCGCTACTGGACCAACCCAGCAGCACCCCAGCTGCTCTGCCCCAGGAGTCCTGATTCAGCTGCTGCTGAAACTGATCAGCAGCGGCTGAATCAGGACTCCTGGGGCAGAGCAGCTGGGGTGCTGCCAGGTTGGCCCAGTAGTGCCAAGGAGCGGTGCTGCAGGACCAACCGGCAGCGCCCCACCTGCTCTACCACAGGCCCCGGGCTTTGCTCCACGTTTCCCTGGTCTGCTGCGGAGGGCACTAGCTGTGTCCCCCCCCAGCAGACCAGGGAGACGTGGAGCAAAGCGGCGGAGGACCCGGGCCGGACCCGCGGCGCTTCCAGCTGATCTGGAAGCGCCGCGGGTCCGGCCCCGGGTCCTCCGCCGCTTTGCTCAGCGTCTCCCTGGTCTGCTGGCTCCCCCAGCAGACCAGGGGGATGGGGAGCAGCTTTTCTCGCCCCGGAGGAGGCGGGCGGCGGGACCAGGTGCAAACATTTCAGTCATATTGTAGCTTTCTAGTTTTTTTGCACTAATAGCACATCAAGAGATAGCAATGGAGGTTTATCCCTTATTGTGAAAAGTGCCAGGAATAAAAGTATATAAATAAAATAAAAAAGTAAGAGTATTGGGTAAGAATTAATTACCTATCAAAGAAAATATCAAAGACTATAAGGAAAAGGAAATGAATAAATAAGCTGTGATAAGAAAGGAATGTAACATTCAGAAAGACAGAAACAAATCTGAAGGACAAAGAAAAAAATTAACAGAAGATCATAGACAGAGCAAAGCCAACATGAACCTCTTTATAAAAAAACAAAGACATCACAAAGAAACTACACAAGTTCAGTACTAGGACCCTGATCATGAGCTACAAAGATAAATAAATCCAGCTGGAATACACCAACAGAAAGTGTGCATAATTAGACAGTGGGTAGAAAGTAACAGTGTCAAAAATCCATTACAAATGTCTGTATTCTCTTCCCTCTCTGTAGCCTCTTTAAAGCCTTAGCTGGCAAGGAGCTAACAGAATGTGAAGTCCTCAGGAGAATTCTGTGAAGTTCCATAAAACTTCATGATATTGTCAGATATGCACAAAGTTGAGATGAAGAGCTGATCAGAAGTTTTCTGTTGGAACATTTTTTTCCATCAGCAAAATGCCAATTTGTCTACATTGAAATGTTCCATGGCATTTTAATGAAATTTTGTTTTGTGATCATTTAAAATATTTGTTTAAAATCTGAAATTAAATTTCAATTAAACTTTTTGATATGTATTATGGAGATGACTTAAATAATACAAAAATTCAAAATCTAAACGACATTTTGTTTTATTGAAAGAACATGTCAATTGACTTTTTTATTTTTATTTAACAGGAATTTTCAAGTAAGAAAAAGGCAAAATCATTCAGGATACAATATGAAAGTCATTTTGCAGAAAGAGAGTTGTCCTAAATCTCTTTTTTATTATAAATGTTTATGCAGATGAAGAAAGTACTATAGAATGCAGATTTTTCCAAATCACTTAAATTGGATTATTGCAAATTCTGTGTGACAATCAACAATTATCAGACCTTGTTGCCAATTAAACTGACAAGTATTCTGACAGGTATCCACTTAGACAGGGTATTTGACAGGGATGTGGTTTCTCATCACATCTAAAAAAAAATCTTGCCATGATACAGAACTGGTCGAAAATGTTCATATAGAAACATTTTCTATTGGAAAACACAGATCTGACAGAAGATGTAAGCTGTACCTAAACTTTCAAAAGAAATCAAGCAGGCCCCCTGCCTAACTGCCTGGTGAGATACTGGAGAATGAGGGCTCTCCAGGGGGCCGACGCTATTAGCACCTCAGATGGCAGGAACCTTGGATTCCGACCTGGATGTCTTTTATGCTGCTGAGACTCCCTGGCTCCACAGGGTAGCAGCCTCTCTGACTTATGGGATACCTGGCTTCCTCTTAGCCTAGCAGGAAGTAGCAGAGTGCTCTAAATCCATGTGTGCTCCATGATATACACAAAAATCCCATGGGTTAGCTTGGGCATTCATGCACATGTTCAGTGCCTGTTCAACACAACTTCTTCTCCTGGCTAACCACATATCTCTTGGATTCCTGTGGCTATGAGATCCTCAGTTACACCTCCCTGCCCCACAAAAAGCAGGAAGTGAGCGTTTACTGGGATTCCCCATAAAATAATGATAGCACAGAAAGCACTCACTCACACATATCAGTCCCATGGATGCATGGAGGATTGCTCTACCACCTAGCAGACAGTATTTGGATAGAATATGCAACATTTGGATAGAAGGGTTACTGTACACACAGAAGGGACGTTGCTGCGTTGACTTCAATTCCTTTGCTTTTAACAGAATTGTGGCCCCAAAAAAGCATGTTTTATGATAGTTTTATCTCCTCCAGAACAGAAAGTGGAGAGAAGGATGTGACCTTTGGAGAACAGAAGGCTCATAAAAAATGGAGAGCTGATGCAGAAAGCGTGGGCAAGCAGGCAGCGGAAGCTGTCCAGCCACAGCATTGTAGTTATATGCTTATTCTGTCTTGTTATTGCAGTCTTCGTCTTTTCCTACTGTTACTCATGCCAAACTACAGAGTGATTCTATGATGTGAACAGATTTCAAATATGAGCCACAGACTGAAATGGCAAATTCATTTTCACATGTAACTTAACCCATATTTGAACCTACAGCCCCAAAGGAAAAGGTCTATTTCATTTAAGCGCCATGCTATGAAGCACCTGCTCCTTTCATACATCTAAAATTGAGATGTGTCAGATATAAAATTTGAGCTTTTTTGAAACTTCTGGACAAATCATATGTTTCTCTGGCTTTTGATTTCTTCAACAGTCAACAGTGGCTGTGAAAGATGGAGAGGCAAGACATAAGGAAAATAATAAGCTAGCACAGAAATCAGCTGATGGTGAACTTATCAGAGCAGACTGGTTTCTCTATAGAGATGGGTGAACCAGTCTGGATAAAATTAGAAATGGACTTAGATCAAATTACAATCCCAAATGCTGAGAAACAGATCTGGATCCAAAATATGTGGCTCAAGGTCAGATCTAGAGCAAATGAAAAGCAACTTGAACTCTTATTAAAACTCAAATGGATCCTTTTTTGTGGTTCTAAAAAAAATGGTTAATTGTGATTGTGACCAGGATAAATAGTAGACATGTTCCAATGTACCCAGCCCCATTTTATAGATCCTTCCTGTTCAGATACATTGTTCTCTAATCTAATTACAATATCTTAGTACAATGATGGGACTAGGCCCCAATATCCCTGCAACAGGAGCAGAAGAGAGATCCTGCAAGCAGAATAAAGTGGCAGCCTCTGTTGCAGCAAATCAAGTGCAGCATGCCACTATAAAAGAAGCTGCTGGGCCAGGATTTGTCAGTTCCTTCCTGGAGCTGGACCTAGGCAGACCTAAGGGCTCACTGGGAGAACAGCAGCACTCCAGGCACCTCTGAGTGGGACCTGGACTTCAGACCTGGTCAGAACCAGGTCCTGCAGCTGAAGACTAGCTGGTAAGCCAACAGCAACCCTTGCAGAACCCTGGACAGGGAGGACATGACCACAAGGCCCAAAAGAAAGGGCTAGACAGAGCAGCTTCTGGGGGAAGTGGCCCAGGGAACATGATAGCCAACCTCTTTGAGACTCAGCAGGTAACTGCTACTTATAGGGTCCCAGGGCCAGGACCCAGAGAAGAAGATGGGCCTGGGTCTCCTCCAACCTCCAGCAGCCACAACAGGAAGCAAGAAGCCTGGTCCTAGGCCACATATAGAGAACCAGGTAGAGAGACTAGGACACTCCCCTCAGCCACGGAGAGGCGCTCATAGGAAGGGCGGAGGAGCCCTTTACACTTAGATTTATTTCCAAAGTGATTTTCCCCATAGTATTTAAGTTTCATTTTCTTATAGACAGATTTTCATGTAAGAATTATATGTACGTATCTATAATTTAGGACTCCTATTTTTCTTCTCATTTAAGTGTGTTTATTTTATATTCTAAGTGGGCCTAGACACAAGAGATCGATAATCACATCATGGCTGTGCAGGAACCAGATTCTCCACTGTACCAGACTTCCCTGATTATCAGATGACCCTAGCACAATTTAACACGGCAAAGAAGCCACTGTAACTTACACCACTAATACAAATTACCTCCAGCAGGCTTGGTCAAACAGTGTGCGGGGCCCAAAGCAGTGTGGCTAAGCTGGGTGGCAGGTCTGGGGGAAGGGCAGCACAGGGCCCTGACTGAGCGGCTAGGTGAGTGGGGCCAGGAGCTGGGCAGCACGGGGCCTTGAATGCTTGGGGCCCAAGATAACTGCCTTGCTTGCCATCCCCAAGGGCTGGGCCTGACCTCCAGGATCTTATGTTGATGAAGAATCATTTTGCCATGTACCTTCCTTTTTATTAGGCCAGGTCTATACTAGACATGGAAGCCTGGCTTAAGGTACGCAACTCTAGCTATGTAAATAACATAGCTAGAGTCGACATACCTTAAGCCGAGCTTGGCACCGTCTTCACAGTGGGAGTCCTGGAGGCACTCAGCATTCTATTTAGTGGGTACTAACCTGCTAAATTTAATGCCAAAAGATCAATCTCTGGTGCAGCAAATGGAGATGTGGCCTTACTCTTCCTTACTTTCCCTGTCCTCTTAGGTGAGAGCTGAATGGAGGGGAGGAGAGGAGAGGAGGAGAAGGTGGTTTCCAGGATAGAAGGCAGAGCCACCTTCACTCAGTTTACTCCAGCAAAATAGGAGGATCTAGCTCCAACAAAATAGAGGACAGTGAGAGCTGGGTGTGATGGAGACCTATACTGATTAATTTGCAATCTCTCTATTGCGCTCAGTTACCAAATTACACATCAAACTCTAATTTATGTAGGAATGTCTAATGCATCCATTACTGTGATATCT